>NC_012874.2:61164654-61479332 GCF_000003195.3 Sorghum bicolor
ATGCTGAGTGTGTAGTGGTGGAGTGTTATTAACAGAATTGGGGGCATGTGTTGTTCATTGTGTGAACGGCTCTGCTCAGTCGTGAACCATTTCTGGTGTCAAAATTTCCATCCATTCGATGCAATGCCTACTATGGGTTACTTTTGTTGTGCATGAATTATACTTGGCTCTAGATCTTTGGGATTCGTATCCTAACTCCTACATGACTCTTTTTAACAAAGTTCCCACCACATCTTACTGAAATATTGTTGCAACAAGATGTGTATGATACATCCAAGTGCAGTACATACCAATGATGCAGATGATACACCATTCATATGATAGTTGTTCTTTATTTCATACAATGTTATGTACAAAGACCCAGATCTGATCAACACCACCATAAAGGACCCATATTTGATCAACACCACCATACTGTTGTTAATATCCGCTCAAGTTGCAGTCATGGAGAAGATATGAGGCTCTCAATGTTTTTGCTGAGAGCAACAACATTTGATGTTGTCAACAAGGATGTTTCGTGATTTCTGCCTGGATTGTCCACGGCCAGGGCGTGGCTCTTGGGCTGGCTGCAAGCAGCAGAAATGAAGACACATTTGTCTTATTCACGAAAAACATAGGAACTCTAGATAGCATGATGCCTCAGGTTGTAAAACACATAAGTACTCCAGACTAGAGATGTGGGACACTCAATAGTGTACACACCACAAAAGTGTTTGTAGTTTTATTGCTAATTATTAGTGCACTTGGAGTTGAAAGGCGCCTATACATTTTAGCTAGGACAGCCATTAGGAGAGAAACACCCGAGTTGTGCACCATCCAGCTGCAGCAACCTTAAAAATAAAAATCTGGTCAGAAAACATAAAATAACAATGCTCTCAGCCCTGACCACGAGGCATGGCCAGGAAAGTGTCATACTCAACTGAGTCCTACAGATTTATTCGGTATGAGACCTCTTCTGTTTTTTGGGAATTGCCCCTCCTTGATTGTTCAGTGAGGGACAAATCATCAGTCCCGGAGGTGCAACAAGATGTGGAAGAGTTGAAGAGATGCCGGAGCATCCTCAATGATAGTAAGTACAAGAAACCAACATTCTCTTGGTGGGCTAATCATTTCGTTGGTTGTGTCCTTGTTAGTTCATGGTGTGAACGGCTATGCTCCACATGGGTGTTACTTAACCACTCCACCAATCGTGCTCCATTTCTGGCAATGCAATGCCTACTATGGGTTATTTTTGTTGTGCATGAATTATACCTGGCATTAGATATTCATGATTCGTAACATAACTCCTACATGACTCTTTGCAACAAAGTTTCTACCACATCTAACTGAAATCTTGTTGCAGCATGATGTTATTATACATCCAAGTGCAGTACATACCAATGATTTAGATGATACACTGTTCATAAGATAGTTGTTCTTTATTCCATACAATGTTATGTACAAAGACCCAACTAGGCTCAAGAAGCAGAGCAACATTTGTACAATTGTAGGGCATCCATTCGATAGGTGTCGCTCCTCGGGATTCAGACAGCCAGTACTAAGACCGGGCAGTTTTTTAACATTGTGCCACAATGTAGATGATGTAAATCTATGACAAACCAGATAGCATGATGCCTCAGGCTGTAACACACATAAGTACTCTAGACCTAGAGATGTGGTACATTCATCTGTGTACGCACCACAACTGTATTTTTAGTTTTACTAATTATTATTAGTTCACTTCATAGTTTAACGTGCCCGGTAGAAGTTGGCTAGGGCAGCCATTAGGAGAGCAACGCCCTACTCGTGCACAATCCAAGCAGCAACCTTAAAGACATCTAGAAGGAAAACACATTAAAAAATGATGCTCTCAGCCCTAGTCATAAGGCATGGCCATGAAAGCTTCTGCAGATTTATTTGGCATGAGACCTTGTTGAGATCACCAAATTCGAAGTCCTCGGAGACTAACACTTTTATCTTACCATGGGGTGAAGCTACTATAACACTAGAGGACATATCTATCCTTGGTTATTCAGTGACAGACAAATCACGCTCCCTGAGGTGTAACAAGATGTGAAAGAGTTGAAGAGATGCCAGAGCATCCTAAATGATAGTAAGTACAAAAAATCAACATTTCTATGGATGGGCTAAGCATCCTCGATTGTATGCCCAATAGATGGTACTAGGGACTGTACTGAGCATGCTGCTTTCCTGGCCATGTGGCTCTCAATGTTCGTGCTCAGAGCAACACCATTTGATGTTGTCAACATGGATGTTTTTACTATTTCTGCCACAATGGTCCACGGCCAGGGCATGACTCTTGCACTACCTGCCCTAGCAGCAGAAATGAAGACATATGTTTTTTTCTCAAAAAACACAGCAGATCTATGCCTCATTATATTAAGAAGAATGGTGTAAACCCAGCAACACTTACACCAAACACACAACACACAAACACACACTCAACCCAATGCACTAACACAGCTACAACAGCCTAACACACCTCAGAGAAAACTTGAGGCAACCCAAACAACACACGGGACTAACCACCAGGGAGGGGGTAGAAGGAGGGATAGTCCTTGAGCCCCTGCGGAGATCCACAGCCAATGTTCATCTCCAGCCATGATTAAAGTCGCAGCAACACTTGGAGCCCGTGGAAAACACAGTGCCTACGGTGATCCCGAAGAATCTAGACCCCACGAATGATTAGAGAATTAATATCATGCCTCACCAACTCAGAAGTAGCACTACTAGCTCCTTCCCACAAATCAAGAAAGGTGTTTTCCAACGGTTGTAGGGATAAGATGTGAAGGCCGACCTGTCTTAGCAAAAGAATCCAAAATTCTGTAGCAAAGACACAGCTAACCAGGAGATGGTTGATGGTTTCATCATCCTGATCACAATGTGGACCGCATTCCTAGGGGAACGGACATTGAATGTCCTGCTGCTTTGGGTATAGGAGCGCTTTCCTGTGTTATGGCCTGAGGCAATGAGGTCTCTAGGAGGTCACCATTTACCATGGGCCATGGGGCGGTACAGTATTTAGAAATGACTCGATAGTAGTACTGTCTCTTGGCAGTTTGAGGCACCAACACATTTTGAATGGGGATATCCTACACAAGTTCAAATGTTGCACTGCTTCTTTGACATGGCTGGGTCTCTGGAGATGAAATTACACAGAGTAAATAAAAGCAGTCCTATGTGTGGTGTATCCATGCTTTTGAACTTATCTGTTTGTGATGCACTGTAGTTTATCATCCATATCTTGTTGCTAGATATCTAGGATTTAATCAAGATGTGCTAGGAATTGTTGTTAATATCCGCTCAAGTTGCAAAGTGTCATGGAGAAGATATGAAGCTCTCAATGTTCACGCTGAGAGCAACACAATTTCATTGTCAACAATGATGTTTTTAAGATTGATGCCATGATGGTCCACGACTAGGTTATGGCTCTTGCACCAGCTGCCGTAGCAGCAGAATTGTAGACACATTTGTTTTTTCACAAAAAAACATAGGATATCTGAACATCATTATATTGAGAAGATGGGAGTAAGAACCGAACAACACTTACACCATATACACAATACACAAACACACACTCAACGCAACACACTCACACAGTTACAGCAGCCATAACATGCGTTAAAAACAACTAGAGGCTGACCCAAACAACACAAGAGACTAACCACCTGGGAGGGGGGCCGACAGCAGGGATAATCCTTGAGCCCAGGTCCATAGCCTACACTCCTCTCTAGCCATGATTAAAGCTGCAGCAACACTTTTTTTTTTGAAGAAAACTGTGGAGCTTGCTCCCCAAACAAGAAGAACGTACAGGGAAGTTAGCTAGCTGCTTACAGAGAGAACAGAAAGAGAGAGAGCTGACCTAGGAGTCTTACCTAGACGAGATTACACAAGGCTCTTGCCTATAAAGGATTTACATGAAAGAACTAGGAGAGCCTCAGAATACAAGCGATCAAAATTACAAATTACTGACCAGTTCATTACTAAGAAACGTTTGGAGCTAGGTAATCTGAAGAGATGAAGGTTAACTTCATTCTTGAAGAGCTGTTTCCAATTCTGCAGTGATGGAGCTTTGTGATTAAAGATGAAATCATTCCTCTCTTTCCAAATACACCAGACAGTTATCATAAAAAAATCCATGAAGTAGGGGCCAACAAAACTTAGCTGCTGTTGTATCAACATTTGACACACATTGTCTTGCAATTCCCACTGAAGTCCGAGGGCAAACCATCTTGTAACACTGGAAGTGCACTCGAAAAAAAGATGCTGCGCTGTTTCATCGACATGCTCATGACACAAAACACAGTGATACCCTTCTTCTAGATGTTTGTGCCTTCTTCTGAGTAGGTCTTTTGTGTTTAATCTATCTACTAGGAGCAGCCAGGCAAAGAATTTGATTCTTGGCATAGACTTTGCTTTCCAGATCCAACAAAATGGTGGAGGTGCTGGTGTGATGCTATCAAAATGATGCTTATAGTAACATCTAGAACTGTACAGCCCACCACTCCATTGAGAAACCCAGACATTAGTTTGGTCATTATCTGCTTTGAGAGACTGCAGGCAATCCTTGAAAATAAGGAATTCATTATGTGCTTGTCTAGACATTGGCAACCGGAATATATCTAACAAATTTGTTGCAGCCAAACCATCTTTTAGTGAGGTATTTCTATTGCCAGCATATGTGTAAAGGTTTGGAAATTGGACGGAAAAGGGCTGGCTTGGATACTATCTTCCCAGAGTCCAACTGTGTCCCCCATGCCTGTCAAACAATGAGTTACCTCTCTGAAATGCTCATGCAGTTTCAGAATATCTTTCCAACAAAAAGATCCTTTAGCCGGAGCCAGGTGCGGGACCTTGTGTTGATAGTAGGTATTCCAAATCAAATTTACCCGTGGCACATCAACTTTATTATAAAATCTATGCAGATGCTTTAAAAGGAGGGCTTCATTCTGCAGATATAAATCTTTTATTCCCAATCCTCCCTGTTGTTTTGGCACAGTCACCATCTCCCAGGCAGCTAGGTTGTAACCTTTAGCATTAATGTCACAACCTCTCCAAAGGCAATTTTTTCTGTACTTATCAATAATTTCAATGACTGTTTTTGGTAAGCTGAGGGTACACATAAAGTAAGTGGGGAGGGAGGATACTACTGAGTTAACAAGCTGTAATCTGCCTGAATATGACAGGAAGATTGAACTAGCAGATAGTTTCCTTTCAACTCGGCAAATGAGGGGGGCATAATCCTTTATCAAAGGTTTTGTTGTTCCAAGTGGAATACCCAAGTAGGTGAAAGGGAGCTGACCCTCTGTGCAACCAAAAACTCCAGTGAGCAGTGGCACTTTCTGACTTGGAACATTGATTGGGATTAAGCAAGATTTATGAAAGTTGACTTTCAGGCCTGTAGAGAGGGCAAAACTTTGCAACAAGGCCTTAAGACAGAAGAGTTGCCTGGCATCCGCTTGCATGATTAGCAAAGTATCATCCACATATTGCACAATTGGAAAGTGATCTATATCTCTATTTGGGATTGGGAGACCAAAGAGACCTTGCTGATAGGCTCTATTAATTATGCTTTGGAGCAAATCTGCTGCTAACACAAAGAGCAGTGGAGATAGAGGATCCCCCTGCCTGACTCCTCTCTTGCAATGAAAATCTTTTCCTGGTACTCCATTGAGTAGGACTGAGGAGGTGCCAGAGTTTAGAATTTGGGAGATCCAAGAACACCACCTGGCTGGAAAGCCCTTAGCTTGCAGAATGCTCAATATAGAACTATGCTCCACCATGTCAAAAGCTTTTTCAAAGTCTAGCTTTAGAATAATAATATCTCTTTTGGAAGTATGACATTTATGTAGATATTCAAAAGTCCATCCAAGACAATCCTGAATTGTTCTCCCCTGTAAGAAACCATATTGGTTTCTATGAATAACTTGCAAGATCACTTTTTGTAGTCTATTTGGGAGAATTTTAGTAATAAACTTCATGGTAGAATTTAACGGAGATATTGGTCTGAAATCAGAAGTCTTCTCAGGATTTGTTTTCTTTGGCACTAGAGTGATATAAGAATAATTAATAAATTTTAAGTCAGCCCTGAGCTCAAAAAAATCTCTGCATAATCTGTATATATCATACTTGATTAGACTCCAACTTTTCTAGAAGAAATGCCCATTGAACCCATCTGGCCCAGGTGCTTTATCATTTGGTAGATGTTTGGCTACTGCATCCATTTCTTCATCAGTGAAAGGTGCTATTAAGTCCTGGAGGTCGTGCGCTGTGCCATAATTTGGTTCAGGTCAAAGAGCATATGTGGTTTACTGAGACACCCATTCTATTCTTGAATTCATGCCAGAAGAGAGCTGCTTTTTCACTATGCTCTGTGACAATTCTTCCATCATTTGCTGTAATCTGAGCAATTACATTAAATCTGTACCTCTTTGTAGCTCTAGCATGCACTACAGGAAAATCCTACTTTGCCGAGAGCCGGCATCTTTGCCGAGAGCTGTCGAGTAGACTCTCGGCAAAGAGCTTCCTTTGCCGAGGGCCACGTCAGGCGCTCGGCAAAGGGCTCTTTGCCGAGAGCCGAATGCAGGCTTTCGGCAAAGAGGCTCTTTGCCGAGAGCAGCACACTCGGCAAAGGCGGGCGCTTGGCAAAGTCCCTGTCCACCAAACGTCGGCTGCCGGCGTCCCCTTTGCCGAGAGCCTTCCGTTTGCCTCTCGGCAAAGGAAGGCTCTTTGCCGAGCGCCAGCTGGAAAGGCCCTCGGCAAAGCAATCTTTGCCGAGTGTCTTGGCTGGCTCTCGGCAAAGTATTTTTATTTTTTTGTTTTTTGTGCTGAGTTTTATTTTGGTGCTTTGTGTCACTATTGCAAACTATATTTTAAAGTTTGGAAGAAATTTGAGTTTTTTTTGTATATTTAACTGATTTATTTTGTTTTTTTTTATGTTTTGGGATAACTCAAATGTGAACTACAGGCACATGAAATAACGCAACCCAGTGCTTTAAAAAATGATATTCATGGTATTAGGCTGTATCCAAGACCTCACATGAAATCTCGACCATCTCGCTGAGGTAACATGTCGAGTTACGTGCGCGAAAAGAGGATTAAAATTATATAAAATTCATACGAAGTCCGAAAATCGCGAAACTTGGTGATGCGTCGTGTCATCGCATGTGGAAGCTCGGCAAAGTCTTAATCGGCAAAGGCTGTCTTTGCCGAGCGCCACCATGGCCGGCGCTCGGCAAAGATTGTTTATTTTTTTTAAAAAAAAATCTTTGCCTAGAGCCTTGCTGGCTGGCTCTCGGCAAAGATTATTTATTTGTTTATTTGGAAAAAATCTTTGCCGAGTGCCTTCTAGGCTGGCTCTCGGCAAAGAATATTTATTTATTTTTTGAAAATTTCTTTGCCGACTGCCTGGTGCCCGGCACTCGGCAAAGCTTGGAACCACAGCCACACAGTGCCCAGCTTTGCCGAGTGCCAGCCCTTGGCAAACCTGAGATTTTTGCTGTTTTTTCAGATTTTTGCTGTTTTTCACTCAATTCACAATAGGCAACATACATAACATATGTAATAGAACCTGCATAACATATATAGTCACAAATCGACACATGCATCCATCAATGGTCACAAATCCACATACAGAATAGTTGGCATTCATCCTGTCACAAATCCGCATACACAAAGTTCACAAATCCGCATAACATATCCATCACAAGCATAATATCACTACAAGAAACTTGTTAATCCGTGACGGATTCTTGGTGATAGATTTATAAACCGTCACTGACAGATGCAATCTGTGACAGTAATCTTTTTTTCGTCATGGATGTGCACTTCTCGACATTATTAGCCCATTAACTCATGACGGTTTTATTCGGATCATCACGGTATATGATTTTAAATTCGTCGTACTCTATTTAGCCCTAAAAATAAGGCCACTATTATATATTTAGTGTAAAGAATTAAAAAAATGTGATTACGAAAAGAAACAAACCCAAAAGTTGATGTGTTAAAACTAAAATTATTATGTACATATATATAATGCTGAAGGGAAAAAATGCTTTGGGAAGGCATATGTATGGTGCGTAAGGGGAAAAAATGCTTGGCAAGAAAATCTGCATCACATGGGACTTGAACCAAGCATTCGCTGCTAACCAACAGCATATCTTGCGACTGAATTATTAGTTCTATTTATTTACATATGCAATTAAGTATATTTGTTTATTTTGTGCTCGTGTGTGCCGTATTTCTTTTTTTGCAGCTATTTTTTTGCCATTTTTTCTTTTGCAAAAGGTGCGTGCGTAGGGCCTTGTTTAGTTACAAATTTTTTTGCAAAATAGGTATAGTAACACTTTCGTTTGTATTTAACAAATATTGTCCAATCATGAACTAACTAGGCTCAAAAGATTCGCCTCAACAATTCCGACCAAACTGTGCAATTAGTTTTTATTTTTATCTATATTTAATACTACATGCACACGTCTAAAGATTTGATGTGACGGAGAATCTGAAAAAATTTGCAAATTTTTTTGAGAACTAAACAAGGCCTAGGTACTGCTGATCCACGTTGGCCCATCATCCACTCAGGGCCACATTTGGTCAAGCCTGCTAACTCTCCAACGTCCCATGCTTATATTGCCAGATGTTCGTCAGCCATCCGATCAGATCGGACGTTCCATACCACACTCTCAACCAATTAAATCCGGTGACAGCCACACTCCTTCAAACCCTATCTATTTTCTCCTCCCATCCTCTTCGCACGCAACGACGGCGGCGGCATCTTCCACAGCGCTGAGATCCCCTTTGGCAAGGCGGCATCACGGCGGCACACACTCGAGTAACCTCACAAGAAGCGGGAGGACGGGGAAGGTTCACACCAAGCTCGGCAGCTTCACCATCTCTCGCAAAGTCAGGACCTCTCTGGCATTGGCGACGATATCTCTGTGAGTAGCCACCGCCATCTCTCCTTTTCTATCTTTCTGCGCAATTGCTTGCTCCAGCGTCCAGGCTGTTTCGTTGAATCTGTTGCCTTCGATATTTATCTAGTCCTGGGGAAGTTGAGTTGGAAGATCTAGTGTTGAGATAGGAGATCTATTTACATGGCTGTGCTAATGTGAAGTTTGCTTTTTCGTTCATGTCAGTTCTGATGTCTCTACACGCTTCCTGGCCAGGCTTTGTGCAGCAGCCTTGCAGGCTGGGACGCGCCGTGCATGCTGCTCCTCTCCTTCATATCCACATGGTAGTTGGCCGGCGGACCTTCCTCCTCCGTGCTTCCTATATAGAAAACATTCAGATTAATTAACCTTAACTTATCAATTTATGTTTCTTTTGGATTAATTATCACTGTTGGATGTGCAGATCTGATTTTTTGTTGATAGTAAATTGTATGTGCAACTCCGTACTTCTCTAGAACTTATTTTTAGTTTATTTCTAGTATTACTGTTACTGCTGTTATATGTTCCTGCAGTCATAAATCCTTTGTTTCTGCCTTGTGTATTGTGTTTTCCCTTTGTTAGTACAGTACATTCTTGCTCACTAAATATTTCAGAGGCTGCCATTTATTTATGAGTATATTTACTGTAATTTCTTTGATGGTTTATGCTAGAAGAAAGGACAATTTTTTCTTTGCTTTAAGCTCTTCTGGAATTTTCTAAACTGAAACCAAAAGCCCATCTATTACTTTGCTGGTAGCAGGAGTTCCTAGATTGGATTGATACATCCTAGTTTGCTCCTGTCACTGTTCTATCTAACTAGTGAATTTTAAGTGAGTATTATAGGTTCTAACCTCCTGTTTGCTAAACAAGAAGTTTAATAATTTTAAAGCATGCTGGACATTTTCGATAGTATAGTATGTAGTAACAGTAGCATTTATTTTTCAGCAGGCACACAAAAAATAAGTGTGGAAATTGAGATTTCAAAAAACTCTAAGTTTGCTGGTTGACCTGTTATTTCTCTTTTTGCCACCGTAATTCAAAGCTATGCTCCCTTGGAAAATCATGTATTTCTCTAGCTGCACTGACTATGGCAATATATCTTCCGTGTATGTGTTACTTGCATTTATTCCTGTTTTGATGAAATAGCAGCCAGACTATTGAGTAGATGCATAAGTTTTTCTTACAGGAATTAATAGTTTTTGTGTTCTAATCTATAATTCAACAATTAGTAGTGTTACATTATCTTGTCGTTGCAGTGCTATCTATTAAGTTCTTTGAATCACCATTTGATTGAACGTTTATTTTTCTGGTTTTTAGGAAGAGAATTGGTGGATAAAACAATATTAGAGAAGTGCTTGACCAAGGAACATCATTTCACCAAGGCGGTTGCATTGCTTATTTGCTGATCGCGGCATGGTGGATAGACAATGTTAGCTGTTTGAATTAGTGTAGTTTTTAAATTGATTCATCGTCAATTTGTAAATTTTTTTATATAAACATATTTGACCAAATGGTTGTAAATCTATAATTCAGAATGCTATAATGAAATTTCACCATATTTGTCATTCAATGAATGTTGGGATTTCTTCTTAAAATAAAAATAGATGGGCCAGTTGGTGATGTAAGCATCCATGTTATCATCCACGTAAGCAGTCTGATGATGATGTGGCAATTTATTTGTGACGGTTTAGAACCGTCATAGGTATTGGGCTTGGGCTGGGCTAACTAGGCTTTGGGCTCAACTGTGACGGTTTGAGATCGTCACGGATTTTGTCAATTTGTGACGGTTTGGTCAAAATCGTCATAGAGGTTAATCCATGACGCTCAATCTGTGACGATATTTGAAACCATCACAGATATTGTATTGTGACGGTTTTTTGGTGATCCGTGACGGAATTATTTTGTCATGGATTAACAGGATTCTTGTAGTGTATGTCTATATCACTGGTCCAGCTGCGACCCGGCGTCCCCGTGTCCCTGGGAAGAGCCCTCACCTGGCCACCCCTGCTGCGGCCAACCTGCTGGGTGCTGAGGCGCGCCACCTGACCACAGCGACCACCCGTGTGTCTGAGGCGGAGGAGCGCCAGCTGACCACGGACCCCACCCGTACGTCTGAGGCGGAGGAGCGCCAGGCCACGTCTGCTGTGGAGTCTGCTCCTGACACCCATGGCCTGGGGAAGCGCCGTCTTGAGGAGTCGGGTTCGATCCGTGCGACTGTGCCTTCACAAAGTAGGAGCGATGTCATTAGTACCTGCATGATGTCCGCAGAAGACAAAGCAATATGCACTCGTATATACTCACTGGAGACGGTACTACAGAGCCAGGAAGAGGGAGTGGAGCGAACAGCGAGGCAGGCAGCGGAGGCGTGACTACACCAGGGATCTGAAGGGAGGTGAAGTAGTTGGCGAAGTCCTGCATCTGACGCTGCTGGTGTTGTTGAAACTCCTCGAACTGGCGCGCCAGCTCCTGCCGATGGGCCTCGTTCTGGCGCGCTATCTCCTGCCGATTGGCCTCCTCCGCGGACTCCTGCCTGGCCCGCAACTCGGCCAACTAGGACTGCAATAACACACCCGTGATGTTTGAACAATGCACTAGGTATATATGTAAAGTCTATGAACGACGCATAAAACTATAGTTACCTGGAAAGACGGCTGCCGAGCTCGTATGGGGACGTCGGAGGAGGTCGAGCTGCTCGCCTGTCGCACCTGGCGGAGCGTGGGCACAGTGGTCGGGTCGATGGCGCTGTGGGCCATATAGTACCGCCCGTGCTGCTTCCCTCCTCCAGCCCTCATCAGGATCTCTGTGTCGAGGGGCTCAGTGGCGGGGTCGAAGTCGTCCCCGTGGCGCGCGCGAGCATGTGAGGTGTACTCGGCCATCTTCTCGTAGGCGTTCGGGTTGGTGTACGCCTCGGCCTCGTCTGCGGGGCTGTAGAAGATCGTCCGCTCGGCCCTTGTGTGCAAGGGCGTACCCCACGTACTCGTTGATGACTATGCCACCATGCGACTGGGACTGTGAGAAAAACACAAGGATGATCACACGTAATGAGAATGAATACATTAATGAATGAACAAATGAAATGAACAGAAGCGTACCCATGTGTCCATGTACCCTGGGAGGGAGCGGCTTCCTTGGTGGTGGGCCGGTCCTGGCATCTGCAGGCGGTACAAATTAAATTAGTCAAATATAAAAAGCTTTACCGAGAGCCAGATAGGACACTCCGCAAAGAAGGATTTGCCGAGGGCCCTGCAAGCTGGCACTCGGCAAAGAACCATCCTTTGCAGAGTGACTAACATTTGGCGCTTGGCAAAGGGGGCGGCAGCTGCTGCCGTTAGACGGCCAGGGACTTTGCCGAGAGCTCACCTTTGCCGAGCGCTCAACTCTCGGCAAAGGAGATCTTTGCCGAAAGCCAGCTTTTGGCCCTCGGCAAAGAGGCCTTTGCCGATCGTCGGACCTGGCCCTCGGCAAAGGGCTGTCTTTGCCGAGTGCCTGTTCCACGGCTCTCGGCAAAGATTTCAGCTCTCGGCAAAGTAGGATTTTCCTGTAGTGGCAATCAAAACGCCTAGGTGCAAATTTGCGCAAAATAGCAACATCAGTTTCTTCCTTTTTTGTTTCCTGGAAACAAAATAAAGAGCAAGCACTTTCTTCCAATTTATTACGAATAAGATCTCACTTGTCTGGGTCATAAAGACCTCTCACATTCCAACATAAGATGTTCCAATTACGACTGTGATCCATTAAAACCAAGAGTTGCAAAGGATAAAGGTGGAGACATAGTAACCACCAGCAAAAGAGAAAGTGTTGAGGAGCACAAATTATTACAAGTACATTAAACATTATCATCGCAGACTTTGGAAAGAAGCTTGTCTGCAGTAACATCCGTAGGAGCTACCTCACAGAAATTGATTGCCAAATTCTGCATGAAGTAACATTTGATCCTCAGATACAAACTCAGCCATAGCTATCTGTAGCTGTCCCTGTAGAAGAGTTTCCTTAGCCAACTTTCTTGGCTTGGATTTCTCATCTAATTCCATGTGCTCAAAGCCAGGAAGCTTGTGCAGTCTAGAGCTTCTCCTCACCTCATCCTCAACCACTGGGGTCAGCCTCTTTTGGGACTTCCTTGTTTTGGGGAGATTGGGTCCCACCATCTGAATGGGTTGATGAATGTCCTCTGGAAGTGCGCGTTGGAGAGCCGCAGTAGCATGGCTTTCTGGTGGAGTAATCTGGCAATTGATGTTATCCTGAAGTACTACTACCGACTGATGAGTAACTGGAGAGCCTTCTGAGTTAGTATCAATCAAAGCCTTCTGAGTTAGTATCAATCAGTGTAATTCTGTTCTCAGTTTCACTGTGCTCAACTTCCATATCATTATTATTCTGGGAATCATTATTATTCTGGGAATCTGATAGTGGTGCTAAAAGTTGAGCCCCTTCCATCCTAACTAGTACATTGGGAATTGGGGGTGCAGTAGAGGAGGAAGCTTCCCAATTATTTTTCCAAAAAGGATCCACAATGATTTTGCCAGGATTAGACTCACTGAAAATGTATCCAGGAAGATATGGTGAACGAACCTGTATTTGCTGAGGTTGCTTACCAGGGTCGCAGAGGAGATTCAGGTTCTGCATAAAAGGAAATTGGGCCAAACCAATGCACAGAGGCCTCTAAATGTAAAGATCATGATGGTATGCAGTTGTTGTCTGAATAATATCTTGAACTAGCATCTGAACTCAGGGCATTGGACCAAACCCGTGGTGCAGCTGAAGTGTTTTTGCTAGTCGGAAAATCAGATAGTCACTATCCTTTTCCATATCATTATTGAAATAGGGAATAACTGCTTGCTGTTCCTGATCTTGTAACAGAGGAAGTTCTAATCTAATCGGTGGACCCTGAGCTCTGAAAAAATCCATGACATCTGAGCTGACCGTTTCAGTAGATTGCGAGGCATTTGGGAGTTGCAGCATTGCTTGATGCACTAGTTGATCTGCCATAGCCTGAACTTGTTGCAACTCATTCTGCTCTACTACCTCACCTTCCTGAGGCCAAGCAGGTCAGCCATTCCCAATATCAGCAGCTGCAGCTGCTGCTGCTGCATTAGGTACCAGAGGTGGCACCCACCCTTCATCCATGTTTGTTTGCTGTACATCCTCTAAATCTTGAATGTTCTCCCAGAAGTCATTTTGGTTTTCAGGTTGTACACCTGGGAAAGGATGTGGATTTCCATTATCTGGAACAGGATCTTCATCCCCTGGAATGTGCTCATTGTTCTGGGAATTCAGAACAAAGACTGGAACTGTCCATGAATGCCCAGCTTCCCCAACAGCAGCTGGTTTACAAACAAGGATACTTCTTGGAATTTTGCTTATGTGCAGCACTGAGCATCTGACCGACACATGTGACTTGCAGTTGTCATTGTTTGTCCATGTTAAAACAGAACCAAATAGGTTGACAGCCTGCTCAATATACCCTTTGGTCTGGTAATCTAGTGGGAAGCATAGGAACATAATCCAGCAAACTCTACTGAAAGGACTAGCTCTTAGATTAAGTCCATTATCATGTTCATCCAAAAAAATTTCTCTACCTCCAGGCAGGATATGTGGACTAAGGTTGATCATTGCTTGTCTTGTAACAGCAGAGCGAAATTCCAGCAAACAAAGCCCTAGAGGCGAAGGGCAAGCAGAGACAATATGAACCTGTCTAGGCCTTTCAAAGTAGTTGATGACGTCCGTTATCGCTTGCTGGAGTTGTTGCAGGTTCTGCGGCTGCGGCGCCGGCGTGAGCGTCGCAATGGCAAACTCTTCGTGTCGGCGAGGTGTATTCCCAGCTACCACGACCCGGCCACGGGCAGGACGAGCCCAGTGTTCAAGATCGAACCTTTTCAGAAGGTAGGGCACAGGATTCACCTCAAAGTTGGCCATGGTGTTGGTCGGTGGCAGACGATCAGCCGACGATGGGTTGTTTTGCACTGTAGATTGGTTGGGCTTGGGGTTTGCCTGTGTAACCGGAGAAGTCGAGGCGTCGTTGTCCTTTGCAAGATGAGGGTTTTATTCTGGGACAAGCGAGTCAAGCACAGCTTTGGGCCTCCAATACAATCTGGGCTTGGTACATGTCATGCACCAACGTGCTTGATGTCCATAATTGTAGAGTCTGTCTAGTTGACACTCATGTGTTTTGAAGGCAACCAACACGCAGGTGTTTTGTGCCAATAAAACACATGAATTTCAGAAACCCAAAAATCATGTGTTTTTTTACAACCTAACACATAATTTTGTCCAGCCTACAAGATTCCCAGCAGAGAAAGGAAAAATCATGTGTTTTTCATAAAGTACCACATGGATTCAATCTATTGTAATTGTCTTCTGTTTTTTCCTAAAGTTTTAATTCTGTTGTACCCTATCTTTCTCTACCACTACAGGAACAAAAGGGACGAATCCTCAACACCGTCAAATGAGAAATAGCAAACAAAATTGAAACTTATAGGTGACGAAAATAGATATTGCACATGTTAAATACCATAATTGCAGTAACTCAAATGTGCAATTGTCTACTAATAAATGTGCAATCTAGAAATAGATACTAACTAGTATGATTCAAAGTTTCAGCCAATCTAGAAATAGATAATAAATGTGCAGGTTGTTGTGTGCTAGCACAAATCACAAAAAGATGCCAATTGATTGAATGTTTGCTTTTTCACTTTGAATCTCAGGAGGAACAGACAGTGGAACTTACAGGGCCAAGGAACTTGATACATTACTTGTGCAACTTTGATCTACAATAATGCTCCTTGAAGTTGACATCTTTCCCTTCTCCCACATCCAACCTGTTCAAAGAATTACAAAATGTGTGTATCACTAGAAGAATGACTGTTTACTCATGTTCAAAGAAGTACAGAATGTGTGTACCACTAGAACAATGGCTGCTTACAGTAGCAGTGCAGCCAGCAGTGGTACTAGAAGTGCAGGTTAGGCCATACCAATGTCGAGAGTTAGTCTGACAATAAAAAATGGAACACAATTCAGTTTTTGATTGCTCACTGGTATAATATAACCACCATTATATTCTTGGTATAAATCATAGTTAACAAATTTAAGGATATGTCATAGCTCAACACAAGCACGAAAACAAGATTACAAGAGACAATTTTTTCTATGGAAGAACAATTTACAAAAACAGTTTCTTCATGCTAGCATAATTATGAGGACCAACAAAATCACAAAAGACAAGGGACAATTTTTTACTAAGGAAGGACAAATTATATATTTTTTCTTCATCCTAAAACAATCACAAAGAGAGGGGGAAGGACCAACACAAACACAAAATACAAGGGACAATATTTTTTTATGGAAAGACAATTTACAAATTTTATTTGTTCATCTAACACAATCACAGAAAGCGGGGGGAGGACCAGCACAATCACAAAAGACAAGGGACAATTTTTTTCTAAGGAAGGAAAATTTACAAAAAAAATATTCATCATAACACAATCACAAAGAGAGGGGAGAGGACCAGCACAATAAAAGACAAGGGACAAATTTTTTTCTAAAGAAGGACAATTTACACATTTTTTCTTCATCCTAACACAATAACAAACTTCCTAAATAGAGAACAAATTGTGTGTAAATGACACGCATGTGATATACACACAACTACCTCATCAGAATAAAGAAATATTGTGATCCTGATAAACAAATTCAAATACTAGAAACTTACTCATCAAATATGCATCCAACCAAACAAACAACTGCCTGGACAGGCTTTTTTCCACTAAGCATGCTTGAAGCAGAGTTCTTCGTTGACATTCTATCGCAAATAAACAGATAATATTGACCTTTCAAATATGATAATGTTGATGGATGAAAGTTTTTGTACAAGATAATGATGTAAACTTACTATGGTCATGGGCATAAAAATTCCTAGTCAAATGTAGAGTAAGAACAAAAATACCTATTAGGGTCGACAGAAACTAAATTACCAATGCGCTAACTAACGATGTGGAGGTGGCTCAAGACACGATCTCTGGCAGCTTCCTCCATTGCTATTCCTTTTATTTGGTCGTCAAGCCTGCATAGCAAAACAGAAACAAAAGAACAGAAAGAATAGTTTCAACAAGAACAATTTCAACCCTCCTCCTTTACCAGGGCTTGGGACCTGCTACGATGGGACACCATAGACGGCCCACCGTAGGTGGAGTTAAAAACTTTTAACAAAAAATACCTATGTTGGGAACTAAAATTGCAGTTCCTAGTAGTTATAATTTATATTATTAGTGATTGCAATTATGTAACAATATACAAATTAATGGACAACATGATAAAACAATCATTGACTAAAAGGATGTTCATGAGGTCTTTAGCTAATACAGATGCTCAATCGAGTTGCACTTCCAACAGATCTGATGAAATCGAGTTGTACCCCTAGACACCAAATTTATTGCTACCTAACTGACAAAAGGATGCAAAGTCACATTAGTTCAGATACCTTGCACTTCCAATCCAATGCTAGCCTATACTAAAATTAGACATGGAGCAATCGCCCCATGGATAGTTAGGAAAAATTATGATCTGCACCTGAAGACAACCTATAAGGATTCACCTAATATTTTTAGGCTAAAATCAAAATACAAATAATATAGCAAGCTCATACAACTAAATTACATACACTCAGAACTACAATTGCAGTTCCCTGTGTTTGCAATTTACACTATTCTGGTTTGCATTTCTTTAGATGAGCTATATAAATAGTTCACTGCAACGTAAACTTAGTTATTTTACATTTTGTGTTTCAAAAGGATAGCATATTATATTATTTCAGATTACCTTATTTAAAAAGGGTTACAAAAGTATAGAACTACATAATCATTTTGTTTGCACCATTGACCTCAATTTTACATATAGACCGACACAACAGAAAGCAAAGAGAAGGAACTCAACTCATTGATAACTCCAGAAACAGATAGTTCTGCTTCTAGTAAAAGAAATTTCTTATATTAGATGGTAACCTATAAGTGTTTGGGTATATCCAGCCATCTAGGAGATGAGGACATCACTAATTAGCTAAAGACCTCATGAACATTATTTTCTCTCAAACACAGAGGAGAGCCATACGACACACACACTCACACTATACAATAAACTAACATACTCGCCTCTTGAACAGAGTAAACCTGACCTTAACCAGGACACTATAAACTAACCGGTTAGCTGTTTCCAAGCAAAGAATCATATTTTTTATTGCTTTTTCTTGTTTTAGTAAATAAAGTATAATATACTTAGACTGTAACTGTTACTTGAAATAAGATGAATTAAAGGTCCCTAAAATCATGGAACCTGAATATCCTAATGCACTTGAGTTAAAATCACGGATGGGCCGAGTATGCAGAATTTTGAAAACCCCCACAGCACAACCTCTCCTAATCTGTCACTATATTCAGTTAAAAATATATGCTACCACTGAGGTATGGGCCGAGTATGCAGAATTGTGACTTATTGCAATTGCAATCAAACAAAGTACAAGCATCACTCAAAGTTAAAAGTATGACTATATTAAATCGAAGTCACTGTTAGTATTTATTTGCACAAACAGCAAATAATAAAAAGAAACATTAAACCACAGACAAACAACCAGCAAGCCTGAAACTGAAGATGTAATAAAACATAAATAAACCTGAAAGAGGCTTCTCCTAACGTATAATGTTGTTCTGCTAATCTACTTAATATAGATTATAGCTGTTTTGGGAGGCTGGGAGCACCGCTTTGTGCTAGTTGCTACCGTGGTAAATGGATGCAGTGGTGCAAGACAATACCACTGAATATCACACTTGTATCAGCCTGAAAACTGAAAATCTGGTCCATATTTCACCAATCATTAGCTTAATCGGGTCATAAATTACTAGCAAGTGAAAGCACAATAAGAAACAAAAACATTGCAACACAACAGGACAAAAATAGCAGTAACAACCATAGAAAATACAAAGAAAAATTTTCAAAAAAAATTCATAGTACAAGCCCTCTTATGCATCTAGCAGAGCAAGTGCAGATGACATCAAGCAGTACCCCCAGACACCAAGCAGCTTCCGGAGCAACTCACAGACTGCAACTCCTATAGCCAAGCACCATCCACCAAATTTCTGACAACTAGCTAACAGCAGCATTCACGCACTGATCGCAGCAGCATTCACGCACACATCCGCGCACAGATAGACAGACAGCTAACATCAATGAATAGGCTATCACACGTAACCCATGCCCCATCCACCCAAGCAACTTTTTAACTATCTGTTTACCTCCAAAAGGAAGGAATATGCTCCTGGCAGACATCAACTAGTTTAACATCGCTATCAGGCTATCAGCCATAGTTATGTGTCCAACTAAATATCAATGAATAGGCTTCTAAGTCACTCAATCCGGTCATCTATGACAACACATCGATCATAATCATACAATATGAATATATCAGTGTTTACAGTCGTGAGATTTCCATTGAACTTTCAAAGGCGTAACATTCAGGTAGAGGTCGGCATGCAGAAGGTATTGCCAAAGCCTGCATATCCTTGAAGTCTCGGAGACAATGTGGTAAGGTTGTCTACAACTAGCAGCATTGCAATTTGCAACGCAAACCAATGTAGTACCAATCCATGTGTCGTCTAACTCTAACAGACTAACAGTCTGCTTCCATGAATATTCAGTTGCAGAGTGGACAGATAGGCTAATAATCCCTAATACTAGTAAGCAAATAAACAGACAACATCCCGGACAGAAATGTCATGCTGCTGCTGAGCTCCACAAATTGTGAAATGATACAGTAGTGACGTGTACTAGCTAGAGTGGACTGCTACCTACCTAGTCCAGCAATTCAGCAGGCAGCACAAGAGCAAGCGCGTCCAGATTAGGTTCCGGAACGGGCGATAAAGCAGGTGAGGACGAAGGAGCGAGACGGCGTGGGAGGGAGCGTGCGTGCGTTACCTTCGCGGATCTTCTCGAGCGCGGCGAGCATGGCCTTCCGCTTGGTCTTGCGCAGCCACTGCGGCGCGGAGGGTGGAGGGAATCAACAACAACAACAACAGGCGGCGGGGCCGGGGGTCAGCTAATTAAGCGAACAGCAGCAAAGCAAAGGAAAGGAAAGCAAAAAAACTTTACAATCTGTCAGTTTCGCCCCCAAACTCCAATCTCGGATCGAAATTGAACGAACTCGCGGTGAAATTTCTCGGAACTATGGAACAAAAGGCGCGGGGAAGGAAGGACGGAGGACGACGTACCGAGCGGCGCGAGCTGGGAGTATGGCGCCGGCGCTGGCGCTGGCAGAGGCGCGGACATGACCACCGCCGGGGTGGGCGTGGCGGCCGTCACGGCCACCGATATACCCGCTCCGACAGGCCTCGACGGGGAGGAGCAAGGAGAGGCGATGTTGCCTCTTCAATCGCCGCGGTGCTGAGGGGCCTCGACGGAGAGGAGCACGGAGAGGCGGCGTCGCGAATCGCCGCGAGAGGCTCGACGGGGAAGAGAGAAAGGGGAGAATAGACACAGTGACGACCTCAGAACCGCTCACTTTCCTGTGTGGGCGCGCGGATCGAGGAATGCGAACAGTGTCGGCGAATCAGACAAAAACAATGGGCCCTGTACGTCAGTCTCACAACGCAACCATCACAGATCATAAGAAATCCAGCGGTCCAATTTTCATCCAGTGGCCACAAAATCCATGTGCCAACAAACCACAAAACACACATGTGTCCTATAGCATTTCTGTAATTGTAACGCATTTTGCACCGAATATGCCTCAGACATGAACGTGCCAGGTGACCAGGACTCAAGCAATTTGGGCAAGTCAAATCTGTACTCTCACGCTTGCTAAAACTGGATCCTTGAAATGTCGCCGGCAGTTTCTAATCTGCATGAATTTTCAAAATTCAAAATTTCCGAAGATCACGATCGTGATAGAGATCCAAACTTTAGGACTGGGGGAGGTTTAGCGTGCAAAGGAACCGAGAATTGCCCAAACAGAAGAGTCTGAGCCTGCAGAAGACCTTGAGGTGGAATTTTCCTTGGGATGATTACAGGAGCTGACGCAAATGTTACCCTCTTAGAAGATTTGGCTTTGCGTTTTTGACGTTTAGTCATGACTTCCGTCCATTCCTTCTGTTGTTCTAACTCCCAAAGACGTTTTTCTTTTTCCCAAGCAATTAGTTGATCCATCTCTCCATAGATGAAAGTAAGCATCAAAGTGATTGCCAATGAAACGCCGAAGGGAATAAACATGAAATCCCACTGCTTTGTTGGCTACTGAGAAACAAAAATGTCGATCACTCTGATATTGCACATGAAAACCAGCAGGGGCACCACCAAGACAAGAAGCTAAGGCAAATGCCACTGATTCCTCAGTCAAACGAAAAGTGTATCCGCGAAAAGTCACTAGCAGAAAGAAGGATCTAGAAGGGGTAGCCAAGGTGTGATGCACCGAGGAACCAAAATGTAGAATTTCTTTACGAAACTTTTTCCCATGAGAAAAATCCAGCTTTTTTGCCAAATCCACGGGCAAATCCATCGGCAATGAGGGAAGATAGAAACAAGAACCTGGGAACGCGAAGGAGATCCTTGTTTGAAGATGTGAGACTCCGACAACAGTCACAGATGCACATCGCCGGTGAGGGCGCCATCGAGAGGGGCTCTGAGGGGGCTCTCATCGCGGCTTTGTAAAAAGTTACCTTCAAGCTCTTGAAAGAGTGATACCTAAAGGACTCAAAAGTGAAGCAACCTCTTTAACCCCCCAAATGCAATCGTCGCCTTCTCAACAACCAAACTTAAATTGGAATATCCATCGATCAAACCATTGAAAACATAGTGATTATAAGGATTCCCGAAAAACATAGCCCAGTGTTTAGGAAATTAATATCCTATACACCTAACTCCTCCAGGTTCAGGGTTTTCTGTTTCCGAACACTAGGAAAAGGGAGGATTCTAGATTTTCAATCCTAGGGTTAAAACGAAGGGGACAGATACTCAATATGATTCTTAGAATGTACGTTTGGTAATGGTTCTCTATGCACTTTTTTATGTGTTCTTAGTTCTATTCATCTTCCTTGATTCTTTTAAACAATAATCTAATAAACTAGAATTGAGCGAAAAAGAAGAGAGGAAATTAGGAAATGGAGGGGATCGACTAACCAGAGACTCTTTGAGAACAGGAAATGGAAGGGAAATCTTTATGAAGATTCAGAACTCTTATATGTCCAAGGTCAATATGGAAATTATTTGAGAGGTTCTCCCTTACTTTGTCCGTGTCAACAAACAGTTCAAAATACCTCGACTTTTTGAGAATAGGTCCGAGTCAAATAGCAATGATTCGAAGCACTTCTCTTTCCATTACACTATTTCAGAAATGTAAGGACTCGATCGTATGGATTTGGAAAATATAGGATTTTTGGTCCTAGTGGGAACAGTGAGTAAACAAAATTCTATACTCAATCTCTTAGATCCCTATAGAATTTTGTGGAAAGCCGTATTCGATGAAAGTCGTATGTAAAGCTTGGAGGGAGATGTTTCCTATCTTTTCAGATCTACCCTACAATATGGGGTCCCTAGCAACGATGCAGCTGACCAGGAGATGGTTGATGGTCTCAACATCTTAATCGCAAAAGCTGACAACATTCTGGGTGTTCCTGCAGGTGAATGTCCTGCAGCTTTGGGCAGAGCGTTTGTTGCATTTACATCTTGTAATCATGTGAAACATTGTATCTGCATATGTAGGTACATTAGCTTTGATTTAGTTTGACACAAACATGTTTATGTAAAGTGTACAATTACAGGTAAGTTGGAGGCTACACGTCTTGCATCGTGACCACGTCATCTGGGCCAGCTCTAGCCTCGGCGTGCATTCCGTGCATGTCATACGGGCACCCGAGCAAAGTGGTGCACCATGAAGCTGCACATTGTGGTGGGGGATGCGGATCAAGCCCATGATAAAGATGATGCAATGTGTCAGAGAAGCTATGCCAGTTGCAGTGGAAAACTATCTATCTCGCATGTGTGTTTGTCGTGTTCGTGGCGACCGTGCTCTGAGCATCGCAGAGCACCAGTGGGTTCATAGCATTGGGAGTGATCGCCAGCCTTGTGTCGACGCTGAAAAGTGGATGATGGTGTCGAGGACACACAACATCGTATAGCGCCAGATGGTGATACCACAGTAAGCAGATCCTGAGCCCTCTCCGAGATAGCAAGGGCACATAGACCAAACGGTCGTGGCGCATGCCAATTAATTTGACCTGCAATTGACAAGGAAAAGTGAGATTGATCAGTAATTTATGGTGGAATGTGCTGGCTGTTGTTCTAGACAGTTCTAAAATATGCGGCCATGTGGCTGGTCATATAATGTTACTGACTAGAGTGTCAATATCCACCATGTTCATGATGTATGATAGATAAAGGAAGCATTATTGGCACCATGTTCAATATCAGTTATTCGATAAAGGAAGCATTATTGACTAGAGTGTCAATATCCACCATGTTCAATATCAGTTATTCGATTAAATAGATCTAACCTACCGATTATCATGAAAGCATGCCAAAAGTTGTATAAACTACGCATGAAGGCACATATATGGATTGAAAAATTTACTAGCTTTTAACCAGGATAAAAACAAGTAAAAGCATATAAATAATGAGTATGTAAACTCAAAAGGCAGGCTATCGGCTAAACAACCGATTCGAGTGAAAGACAAGGGTTATAGCGTACACGCACTCATCCATTAAATGCAGATAAACCCATGTGCATATTGCCTCTAATAGACAGGATCAGACCTAATCGATGTAGGCATAATAAAGATAGCAAATTAGATCCTCAAAGCATTTGAATCTAAACACGTTTAACGGAATCATGTGAGCACGCTATGATTGTGAAAGCACAGGCAATTGGCTAAACAGTAACCATAGGCAAGCCTTACTGATCGATATTTCCAATCTGTAATGCTAATAGTGGGGGTCAAACCTAACCGATGCAGCCATAAAAGCACTTCTAGATCGAATCTCATCAACTAGCAAGCCTTACCTAGGGCTAAACATGCCTTGACCCCATGCTATCTTCGACTAAGACTGGAATAGAATGGCAAGGCTAATAAGCACCATCGTCAATGAAAGATATATATATAAAGAATTGTAGAACAATAAGATGATGAGATTCAAAGAGATAAAACTCTTAAGCAGGCAAAGGATTCGTATCAAAATTCATACGAGATTAGACTTAACCAAGGGCAGCCATGCGGATTTTGGTAAGAAACAAAGATAACTATCAGCAATCGGACTTAAACGAGGGCAGCCTTATAGTTAACCGTCAATAACTAACTTATACCAAGCTTGTAAGAGATCAGACTGAACCGAGGTGAGCCTTATAAACGTAATATAAGTAATGATGGATACTCACTGAAAACCAGACATCAGACCTAATCAAGGGCACCCCTCCTTGTTGAAGAACTTATCGAAAACTACTCAACTTCTCCTCCTAAACGGTGGCCCAAGCTGAAAAGTAAAGGTACTTGATTTGTTTGACCTTTGGTAGATTTCTATTACAATATCGGAGTTCAATATTTATATCTGAGGCTTAACTATTACTACTGATCGAACAAGGGCAACGACAAAACTTGGTAAGCAAGAAAAATATCCAAACTTAAGATAACTTTGACTCCAACGTTTCCACTCTATGGCGTCCGACAAGTTCCTTCTATTTCTAATTAGTGCCACCTTTGATTTTCAAAGTTTCTTCTTGAGGTGATGAGATCATGACTCAACTGATTCTAGCTAGTGACTTATCTAGTCAATTCTACATTCATCATAGCTTTTCTTAATAAAATTATGGGAAGTGGTGTCTTCACTCGATGAATAAAATTTTGGTGTCAACACCCTAACAAATTGGTATTGGAGATGGTTAATGTTCTATAGGGGTTCCATTAGCCCACCTAGATCACCTACATTGAAGAAGTTCAAGGCAATCCACAATAATTTGGCACAGAAGAAGATGGGTGATGGCGCATCGGTGAACACCATGTCTAGAATCTAGGAGAGCTTGTTGATGTGGATGATGCTGACTCCATCCAACTAATCTAAGTGGCAATGCTAATGCAGTGCAACTATGATGCGATGGAGATCTAGGAAGTGATCGATGAAGGCACCATCAAGCAATCGCAAGATCGGGAAGCCATGAGCATGCTTGTAAAAATCTTGAAAATCCCAAACCCAAAAATCACAACATTCAAAAACTTTTCTAGGAACCCTTGCTTGGTGAGTGATCATGCTAGGAAGCCAATCTAGTTGCACAAGTTGAACCCAACCTAGATGTGTGAGTACTGAATCTTAACCCAACATTGATTTGCTTCTTCCTGAATTTCATGTGATGATAATAAAATGAGAGATTTACCTATATGACCCTAAAAATGGCTCTTCCTTATATGGCCCTTTTTTGAACGTACCTCTATGGCCCTGAAATGGCTCTTTTGTCCGTTTTCAGCAGTTAACGGTGTTAAGTGGAGGATAAAAAGACTATTTTGCCCCTAGTGTAAAAAAATTGCAGAGTTTGTTTGTTGTATATTTGGGGTAATATTTAGAAAATAAATTCATTTATAATAGTAGGGCATATTTGGCATAAAAAGTTTATAGTTTTTTTGTATATTGTGTGTGAATTTTTTGCTAAGTATTACTCCAAATATACAACAAACAAAAAAACTCTACAATTTTTTTACACCAAGGAAGAGCCGTTTTGGGGCCATACAGGCATAAACAACCCTAGGCTAATGTGCTTGTGTGTGTCGACAGTAATTAACTCCAATTTTCAACCGTCAACTAACCATAGGAGAGACCTAAATTGACTTACAAAGTAAGGTTATAGGGGTTTATTCTAACGAGTTCCACGAGTTGTGTTGTTCTCACTTGCCTTGTAGTATATTTAATATTTCACCATATAAAAGTATCTCAAGTGAAGAATCTGAGTACAACATTGTGGAGCTCATCGAGGCGATCAAGACGGACATATCATTTGCCATATTTGGAGCACCAGAGAGAGTCCTCAATGGATACGATGCAGAAGACTCTAGAAGACCCTAGAACCATCATTTATTACAAGACTAGGGGCTAAACCGATAGGATTCCACAGCTCTGCAAAATAATCTTTTTCAAGGATTTATCCAAAAGCTAGGGAAGGAAAGAATCCATCCACGACATGACTCATTGCGTAAATAGATCGGAAAGGAGCATTAGAAGGATGTAGAATACACCAGAAGACATGAGAACGAAGCGGGAGACCGGCTGCGGCTAGGTAGGGCCAGCCGACCCCACTAGCCAGGCGGACCAGCCTAGGCCCACCTAGAGGTGCCTTCTCCTTTGCGTGATAGCTTCCAACAGAACTCTACGACACATCTTGACCCTTGCGGTTTGATCCAAGGGCTGCGATTCATCCCACCGGACTATATAAGCAGAGACAGACACCCCTTGGAGGCATCCATCATAATCATATCTCATATCTCATAGTTGAGTTTAGAGCTCCACCAACTAGGGCATAGCTAGAGCATAAGAATAGGAATTAGAGGAGTCATGCAACGCTTGGATTCTAGATCTAGTCACGAGGAGGCTAGGTAAAGCCTTGTACTTCTCTCTTGTATTCAACATTATTAATATATTTGAGTTATTTGTCTTCTAGTTCATTGTGTTTATCTTTTAGTTCATCTTTTTTTCTTCTAGTTCATCAATTAGATCTTCTAGTTCATATTGGTCTTGTTCTAGTTTATCTAGTTCATCGTCTAGTTCATCGTGTTCTTATCTAGTTCATATCCCCCTCTAGTTCTTATTCTAGTTTGTGTATAAGTCGAATACTTGATATGACTTGGTATAATTATATATTCATAATTATAATGTTCATTGCCTACTTTGATTATCTGTTTAGTATAGTTGGATTAGCATTTTGTGTTTATGCCCTTGTTTGTATAGCGCTACCCTTTTGAATTCAGGGGTGGGTGGTAGAAGTTGTGTAAGTGTGGTGCTTAGACAATGCCTATCTATGAATGCACCCAATGTTTCAGGCCATGTGGTGCATCACAAAAGTGACAGCTTTGTTGAGTCCTATGCAGTCCACTCTCTGAATATAGGACTAGTAAGGTAGAGTTGTGGGTTGATGTCTTGCTATGTTCCTGACTCACCTTAGCAATGTCTCTTGTGTATGGATACAAGTTAAGTCATGACTATGATTACTAAATATAATTGCATTAATTAAGGTAGCTCAATGACCTATAGTTAGAATAACCCTAGGAGTTAGTCTCTAATTTCTAGTTCTTTCTAAAATGCTCGGTGGGACCCCTTTGAGACATGTTGACCTATTATTAATTATCCTTATTTATGATATGATTGATCCCTACTTTAAGTATTGATCTAGTGGAACTCTTATCACAAGTATAAGATATAGTTTTCATACCTCCAAGTGCCTTCCTAGTGGTAAAACTATAAATAACAATAATTAGAACTTTTCTAGGTAAAATGCTACAACGGGTATATTTTATCTGTGTGCTTGCGGATAACCTTTACTCATTTTCTATAGTTCTATGATCATAACTACAACCATATCTTTTGGTATTGTGTTAGGGATGACAACCTAGCTTAAGCAATGCTAAGAGATGTCCCAAATATTTCTAATGCCTTTACTAGGATAGGGTTTGAATTCTTATTTGTAATCATATTAGAAATATCAACAGTGTGTGGGCCCAAGGCCCTAGCTCAACCTAAGACCTTAAGGTTAACCTATGTGGACCCCACTAAGGGTGTATACATGCATGTATATGCATTAGGGATGGAGTAAATAGGAAATAGAAATGGAAAAGGGGAAGAAAAGTGATAAAAAAGAAGATAAACTAACCTAGCCAACTGGGATTGACAATCTTTACAGCCAGCCTCACAATCACGCTATAGTGGCCTGAAATCCTATATCTCAAAAATCCTCACCCCTCTAATCCTCTCTAGGCAACTGATTGGATGACAATGGAGAGTACCTCTCCTATGACCCAATTTTTGACGCTGTGATGACCAAGAGAAACTGAGATGGTTAGTAGTAATCTCATAACCATAAAGTTGGAACACATTCGGCTTCTAGTTCAGGGTTGGCAAGCAGTGAATTACTAGAGACCCATGGCAATTATTGGATGATTTGACAGATATGCAGGAACTTCAAAAGGGGGCAGGAATGTGGTATCACCCAATGCCTTGTTGTGGCCCACATGTTAGCACAAGGTGGAGAAATATCTAAACTCCTGATCTTCAACATCACCACTCTCCCATTCACCCTATTTCTCCCATCTCTCTCTAGAATGGAAGCAAGGAAGAGAAAGCAAGAATAAGAGAGAGAAAGTGGAGAGGATGAAGAATAAGAGTTGGATCCAGCTTACAAAAGATCATTGAGTTCAACCACCTCTCATCTCATGATAGCTCAAGAGCTTTCTTTTCTCATCATCTTGAGATCAATCCTAAAACCCTAACTCCAGTCTCTTCCCTTGCATGGATATGGATTATGAGGATTGCTGGAGACACCCGAGGATGAGAATCAGTTATGTTGTGGCTTAATCTATCTTGTTCGCAAGATCTCCTTTAGCGTAGAAGACCACTAGCGGTGTTAGTAACCAAAACCCTAACCCTAGTATCCTAAGCTAACAAGTCATTTAAGTTGAACTAAGAATGCCTTGCACATGCATAGTGTCCATCACTAAAGATCTAGCCACAAAATCCCAAGCCTTCACCCAAGAAACCTCGAGCATAAGTTATGTCACCCGATCAGTGTAGTGACCGTTAGTAGGACGGAGTGTCCACCACAGCTTAGAGTATAGTCAACAACAACCTAAATAACTATAGAGTGAGGATATTAGAGCATCTATCTATGTGGCAAAGAGTCCGATGAATGAATACCCAACCCAAGGCTAGGAACCTGAGAGCAACCAGTTCACACCAGAGTGTCTGCCATCTGGCTAGATCATCCGATGTGTGAACCATGAACCCTAGAAACCCCTAACCCTAGAACCCATTAGAGCCTCCATCCTACTTTTGGAGCATCTATCGACATGGACAAAGCCAGAACATAACCCACCCGTGTTGGCTACCGGTACAACAGAGCATCCGTTGATTGGACAGAGTGTCGAGCCACCTCAGTGAATGCTAGAATTGAGTAGCGAGTGCACCCACAAGCCCTTAAGGTTTGGTCATATCCCTACTCATAGAGTTAATAGATATCCCATAAGACCTCCCTTTTCAAGATTGGACGCCTTGTTTTGTAAGGATCGTGCGCACATTGCAATAACGTGAAGTCATCAAGATTGGCATCACTATTAGGTAGGCACTCCACCATCTATTCACCCTATTTTGGATACACATCTTGTACATTACGAGTTATGCATTGCATATAGTCTTGGTTTGTAATCACTAGCACACCACACTTAGAGTAGCTTGAAAATCTATAGAAGCCTCTCATCTAAATAATGGGAATGGGACGCTTAATGCTATTGCTTTGTGTGGTGTATTAGTAGAAGTCGAGCATGATAAGGGAACTCATACTCATGCAGGTAGGATGGTATAGATGGATGATTAACGACTAAAACCTATGAGGGTACTGAAAGTGCATCTAGCCCTTTGTGGGTTTTGGTGAATTGAATGACAACATAATTAAAGGTCTAATAAGTTTGCTAAGTGTTGAACAGGATATTGAGTCTATTGCATATACTTTTGGATTGTGTATGAACAAGTATATGCAAGGCTCAACAAGCAGGCAAACTTGATGATATGCCATATAGTGTTGAAATGAAGGCCAATTTGTGTATTGTTGTATTGGAGGATTATAGAAACAATCTAGCTCAAGCCAAAGACAACAATGCAAATGAAATCTATGGAATGGCCTCTATGTTGTGGGATAGTATAGCATCATGAGAAAGCAAGCATACTTGGAAAATGGCAAAAGAGACATGAGTCGATGTTCTTGGATTGGTCTCTACAATGACTTGTTTTTCATGAACAAGAAGAGTTTGATAGTGAACTAGGTTTGATCAAGCTAGAAGTATGAAGATAAAGATTGAAGTGAGTATTAAGTGTCAAGCCAAAATAGAGAGGATATAAGGAACTGTGAATTGGCTTGACCATATTGATGTTGATCCATATATGTCTTTATGTGAGTCAAACTGAAGCTTGATTGATCTCAATATTTATATCTAGAAGATATTCAAGCAAGGATCACAATATTGAAGAAATGGTTATTCAATGGATGCTTAATGTGATATGATGTAACACCCAAAAATGTGAATTTCAATTAATAGGAATTAATTTGATTTATTTAAGAGTTTGTGTGAGCAATTGAATCTAGCAAAATAAATAATTTTGTGCAAATTAAAATTTATCATAAGTTTAGTAACATGTTTTTGCATTCATTCTGGTCATTATTTTATTTTTATACTGAGTGTTTTATTTTAAATTTAGTTGAATTCAAATTCCCTTTTGGAAAGTAGTGTTGAAAATTCAGTTTTCTTAGAAAAAAAAACAAGGGAAAATGCACTGTTGCCTCGTTTGGCTTGTTGCATGGCCGTGTAGTGCAGGCGTGACCACCTCCGTGCGGCTGGCTTAACCTGAGCCAAATTCTGATCCGAGTCGAACCCTGCACAGAGCTCTGTTTTTTTTAGGGTTTTGGCGATCGTGCTTGCCAAGCATCCTATAAATCTCGTGAGGCCTTATTTTCCAATCTTCGTGCCGCAGTCCAAGCCCTAGCCGCACTCTCATATTGGTTTGCGCCTCGTCGAGAAGCCAAGCTCATCGCCGTATAGACGCCGCGTCCATCTTCTGTTTCCCCGAGACGATCCAAGCAGGTCTTAGTCAACTCCGATCCATGTGGTGGTTGATCTCCATGCACCGTTTACCCTCTTGTTTCTTTTCTCTTTTGCTTACGATTCATCATGGAACTCTCACAGCACGTCGAACATCCGCCAAAATCGAGCAGTCCATCATCTCTATCTCGCTTCAGTCGGTGGATTCGTTCTAGGTGAGCAGGGTGTTGCCGCTCTCTTTTTTTTTATGCCCTCGGCTCACCGTGGCCGGTTGGCCCTCGTCCAGGAGCACCGGCAAGATCATATCTGATGATGGCCACCATCGTGTGCTCTGCGTGTTTTGCTAGCTTGATGATGCTAGGGTGATGTCGTGATGACATCACACAAATTTATGACCGTTTTTCTTTACAAAAACAAATCTAGAAATACAAAGGAAATACATTATATTGTTTTAGTCATATAATCTTTATTTTAACTCCGTTTTTGTCCATTCAAATTTCGTTAGATTCGTATTTCCGAGCTCTACATGTTAGAATTATTTATTCTCTGTTTTGAAACTTTTTAATTTCCTGGTATTATTTAATTAATTATTTCTCTATAGGAAATCTTAGAAAATTCATATCTTTCACGTTTTAATTCCGATTTTCGTGAACTCTACGTTTGTGTGATCGTAGCGCTGCGTAGAATATTTTGATAAACTTTTATATTTGTTTTACCACTGTTTGGTGTATTGTTCTAATTATATCTTGTTTGCTTCGTGTATGATTATCTACATTGGATTTCGTGTTGTTGATTGATGTTTGGGAATAGACGGTGAGCTGTACGTTGGTGATCAAGACCAAGTTTTTGAGGACCAGCAAGCTCAGGAGAGCTTTAGTCAAGGCAAGTATAACTTGGGATCATCCTTGTTACCTATTCACTTATAAATACATATATATCATATGCATGCTATCACCTTGTCGACCTTAGCAAAATCATAGATGATTGTTACCTGTATTCCTTGCCTACCTACTTGATGTGCATTTGTTGTAGATGTGCTAGTGCTTGATATAATCCATGATCTTGTAAGATGATTAATAGCTATGCAATGAACATAAAAGAATGACACATATAACTGTATGAGATCTTGTCTGTAAGTGATCACCGGGACAACAGTGCAACCATGAGGGCTATAATGGCTCTGGCTTTAGCTCAGTATGAAGCACTTTTCTAGCTGGTTAGAGGTTACCCGAAAGGGCGGAGGGGCTGAACCGTTTTGGGTATAGTGTGGCCTCTGTCTGTATGAGTATAGGCTGCGAGTCATTGTGCCATCGGAAGGGGGGCTCTATATCTGCGCGCAAAGGAAACCTTGCGGCCCTAACTTGTTAGACGAACTTTTGAAAGGCTTCATAGTGATCCCTGCCGACCTCCCTAGGAAGGGGGTTAAGAGATTAGCTACCTCGGGCGAAAGGGTAAATCATGACTCATGGGTAAAGATGTACAACCTCTGCAGAGTGTAAAACTGGTATACTAGCCGTGCTCACGGTTATGAGCGGCCTTGGGGGTTCTTGCTGCGCCGACAATGAGCTTATCAAGTTGTTATGTTAATTTGATTATCGTTTATGCTATGAGATTAATTATGCTTACACTTGATCATGTGATTAATGGATTATTTATGCTACCTTGACATTTGTTATTTAATTATGAATATGCTATCCACCATTAAAAGCTAAATGCAGTCAAACCAGTGTCAGCTATTTGAGCCTCATGAACCCCTGGTTATACTTGTTGAGTACGATATGTGCTCACTCTTGCAATTTCCCAACACCTCAGGATATGATAATGAAGATGACTGGAATGAGGATTACCGTTATGAGTACTAGGTTTGGAGTCAACCAGTCAACAGTGTCCCTGTGTGAAGCTTTCGTCGAGAGCGTTGTTTATCTCATATTACTTTTGGTGTAAGACTATGTGATTTATTATGTTCCGCTATGTAATAAACACTGCAATGGTACATTTAAGATTTGTCTACTTATGTGTGCGACTATTCCTGGGGCACATATGAGTCTTTTATGCATCCTATTTTGTTCTTAAAATATGGGTGTGACATATGACTTGAGTATGGCTTGATAAGGTGAAGATAGCAAGGAAAGGGCTTCGAGGGACTAAGCGGAGGTGAAGGGATAAGCGACGGCTTAAGGACCGAGGTACCATGGCTAAGGTGAAGAAGAGAGTACTTGCATTGAGTCAAGGAACTAATCAAGCTATGAGGAGTCATATTGTGTTGAGGATCAAATCTTTAGTAGAAGTGACTTGAAGCCATGGAGGTGAACTCATATGTGTTGAAATGGGTCAAGTCACATGCTCAAGGTGTGTTTGCTCAAGAAAAGGAGACAAAGTTGATTGCAACCCTTTATGGAGTAATATTGAGAAGAAATGGCATATGAAGACATTGAAGACTCAAGTGGTTAAATTGGTTATATTCTTTTGTTCTTGAGTATAGGTATGCCGTACTATCATGGGGGATGCAATACGAATGATAGACAAGTCTCAAGTGCTCAAACTAACCGAACCCAAGTGCTAACATGAGATAAAACACTTAGCACTGCACCTGCACAAGTTGATCTTGGAGCTTGTTCTCTGCAGGGTTGGATAGCCCTTGAAACAAGCTTTCCGAAAAGTCCAAGATCACTGCAAACGGAGTTCGGAGTAAAAAGTTATGGATTTTTCCGTAAGGTGACCTGTGCTGTTTTTACAAGGTAACAGTCACAACGGCTAGTTTTCGAATCCTAACGGCTAGTTTGAGTGGGATGAGTATATATACCCATCCCACTACCTCTGGTCATGCTGCTGATGCTCTAGACCTTCCCAACCTTTGCAAAGCCTCTCCCCAACTCTCTCTTTGTGAGAGTATTGTGCTTAGTGCATAATTTAGTGTTGGGGCTGTGTGACTAAGAGCTTGAGAGCAGATTAGAGCAATCCTAACCTTGAGCACTTGCTGGGCTTCGTCGATCTTCATTGTGCATTTGTTACTCTTGGAGGTGAAGCCTCCTAGACGGCTAGGCGTCGTCCGGCGAGCTCCCGTGCTTGTGGTGAGCAGCGGGACAGTTTGTAAGACTCTCTTGCAGCTAGTGAAATCACCCCTCACCTCAAGAGTTCATTCTCTTGATTTGAGAACGAGGGCAAGGCAAGCCTTGGTGGCGAGCCAATCCTTTTGTGGATACCTCAACAACGTGGACTTAGGCAAGCCTTGGTGGCGAGCTGAACCACGGGATAAACACCGTGTCATATTGTGCTTGTTTTACATTCTTGCAAGTTCATATTGTTGTTGAGGTGCTTGTAAGGTTTGTGGCCGATCTACTTGGTGGTACTTGTTCTGCTGCGTATAACTACTATTCAGTGACAAACATACTTGCAGGAAGCTAGGAAATTTACCTGATCTAAATTTCCTTGGTTGGATTTTGAATTGTGCTAAGTTTCTCCTGCGCAGGCCGGCAGTGCCGCTCTCCAAGGCCGGCAGTGCCGCTCTCCAAGGCCGGCAGTGCCGCCCTCTAATCTGATAGAGTTTTGAGTTGAAACTTTGCAGATTTGTCACTGGATATCTCAAGTACATCTTCACCAAGTTTGGGCTCTGTTGGACTCACGGTTGCAGGAAGGCAGTGCCGCCCTGAGTTTTAGTTTTTGTTTGAGCAGAATTTTTGCAGGCCTATTCACCCCCCCTCTAGGCCTCCTCGGCGACATCAAGGTCCTTTCAGGTACAACTTGAGTATCTATCTAATCTGGCTAGGTTAAGGAACCCTTCATGATGCTGGATGATAATTTGGATATCTTGCTCACACGAAGGTTAGGTCATCATGAGATGTATCTCAGATGACATAGCACGTGGAGTGGTAAAAACTATGTATTGGGATACATGAGATTGAGTAACCACCCATATAGACTAGATGTCACGGATGGGGATGGCAAGCCAAGTAACTAGTCATGACCGGTTTATTTGTGAAGCTGGCAATGGGGTTGGCGTTGGTCAAGAGGGTCGAGGAGACTCACTTGGCAAACACTCAAACCTTTCATCGAACATTCGAGCCAGATTAGGGAAAGGTTGGAGAACACGAGGCAACCCTTACAACCAAACCCAGTGTATGGAGGTTACTCCTGTTTCTCTGTGTGGATACAATTGTACAACTCTACAGAGTGTTCAAAGCCTAGAGTTCCTCAAGATGGAACTATTTGCTTGTTCTTTCTTCCTATAATCATGGTAGCTTAAAGTGGAGCTATGAATACTATGATAATATTTGGTACTTATCTTTACTTAGAGCATAGTATGTCATATTTTAATGTATTGTGTCACACCCCCAAAAATTTTAATTTTGGGTTGTGCATAGAAAACACTAACTAAAATAAATATTTTGATACTTGGATAAAAAAATTTAAACGTTAGTTTAAAATAGTGTCAATTAGTTATGTGAAATATATCATTCATTAAATTTTCTAAATTTAATTTGATGGGTTTCTGCTTGATGTGATGTGATGTTTGTTTGTTGTTTGAATCTGCGTTGTAAGTGGCTACAGTTTTAGAGCATGCTTAATAAGTCATTAATGTGTATCCGGCGTGTTTCTAGTTTTTTTTTATAATCAGTCTTCTCTTTCTTGATCTTAATCTTCTTATTTAGAGTTTTCTATATCCTCTTATTCTACTCTAAATTATTTCTTTGAGCTCATATTCCATCAAACGACCTATTAAGACTTATCAGGAATTATTTCAGCATTTTTCCTGGAATTTAATTCCACTTGGATCTGAGCATAATCTAATTTTTAGATACTCCTAGATATCTTTTTATGAGTTCTAAATACTTTATTTGGGTTCCTCATGTTCCAAAATATCTCTAAGAATTTTCTCATAATTTTTGGAGCCTTCTGAGTATTTTTCGTGCCTTAAATATCAATTCTGGACTTTCTGGAATTATTTTTATTCACGAAATTAATTAAATCCGAAAATAATAAAATATCCAATTTTTCTATGACGTCTAACCCTAACAATATATATATATATGCCGGCGTAGCCCTCGACGCCCTGATTTTAGAAGTACAGCCCGATTTGTGAGCCGCCACTCCTATCGTCCACTCCTATCGTCCTAGATCTAACGCCGATGTTTCGAAACCTAGAACTCCGGTGAACCTTCGGCGAACTTTTCCGGCCATCTTCGACGTCCCCTGCGAAAACCGTCACCACCTAAAGGTTGTTCTCATCGTTCTCTTCACCGGCACGCTACTCCTTCTATAAATCCATATCTGCTTGATTGTTTCCCTAACACATCTCTTTACCGATAAGGATTCCGGTGAACTCCATGATCTTCCGATCTTTTTGTTTTGATGTTGCTGCTCGGTCTCTACTGAACTAGCCCGCTGGGCGAGTGTGCGTGCAGGGCTGCACTCGCCGTGGCTGGTTCCCCAAGCTTGGCTCAGCCGTTGCCAGTCCGACGTGCCGATCCAGCCCAGCCATCCAGCTCCATGCATCCGTCGTCGCCCTGGTCCGCTCGGCCGTGCCCTGATGTGGTGGGCACCAACCCATGTTGTGCGAGTACGCACGGAGCACGGGTGGATGCTGCTGACGGTCCAGCCTGGCCTGGCCGAGGTCCCCTCCCTTTCCTGTGTCGAGGATCACAGCAGCCTCCATGGCCTTTGCCGTTCAGTACGTAGACGGACCAAGGAAGATGAAGAGGTATTTACAGTTTTGCCACTCATTCGTAACTTGCGCAATTTGATTATCCTAACTCCGATTCGGTTCGTTCAAATTGTGTTAGATTTGTGTCATCATGCTCTACGCAGTAGAATAAATGTTTATTACATAACTTTCTTTTAAATTTATTTATTTGAATACAATTTGTTTATCATTTATTAAATAATTTCTAATTAAAAATTAACCTCGATTCTCGTTGCATGCAATCGTGTAGACCGAAACTACTTGTTAGCGGCGATGTTTAACATATATCACATCATTAAATTTCATAAGTTAAATATTAATTTAATTTATGCTTATGCAATTATATTCCTAATTAAAAGCATAATAGGTTATATTTCGGTCCTTCATAAATTAATGTTATTTGAACTAGTATTAACCATGATGTCTTTTGAATTATAAAATGCTTAGTTCAACCTTCAAACATAAGTGCTTTAGTTTAATCGCCACATGTTTTTCTATAAATAGTTAAATAATAAATGGAATAATACACTTGCATCCAGTTTTATAACTAAAAATCAATATAGGTTTTATATTTATGGATTTTATATATAAATGATAACATGATTAATCGCTAACATAATCATGTACCTAAACTATAATTTGTCTAGTCTAAATACGCATGTTAAACCCAATTCAATGCGCTCCAATGTCAATTGGTATTCACAAGTTAGTGTTGAATTGACATAAATGAAATCTAAATATTTATAAATAAAATATGATTAGTTTTAGCTTGAATTTTGAAAATAAATATGTTCACATTAATCTGAGTTAATAACTTTTACATTATTTTATTTACTTAAATAAATTAAATGTTTAAGCTTCTCTTTTATAGTATAAAAGTACCGTTAATCATTTCTTTTAACGATAGGTTCTGTTTCGGTGTTTGTTGTGATCTTGTAGCGTTGATTCTCTTTTAGTATGCTCTTTTGTCTTGTATGGTGTATTGTTCTTAGTGTTCTATTTGTTGCTTGTATGTTTGCCTATGTGTGGTGCTTGATACGAATAGACAAGAACTGTCCGTGGACGTGGAAGATTAGAAGATGATGACCAAAAGCTGATGGTGTGAGAATTGAGCAAGTCTTTAAGGCAAGTATAACTTGGGATCATTCTTGTTACCTATTCACTTATAACTACATATATATATCATATGCATGCTATCACCTTGTCGACCTTAGCAAAATCATAGATGATTGTTACCTGGATTCCTTGTTACCTACTTGATATGCATTTGGTGTAGATGTGCTAGTGCTTGATATAATCCATGATCTTGTAAGATGATTAATAGCTATGCAATGAACGTTAAATGATGGCAAATAACTATATGAGATCTTGTCTGTAATTGATCACCGGGACAACAATGCAACCATGAGGGCTATAATGGCTCTGGCTTTAGCTCAGTATGAAGACCTTTTCTAGCTTGTTAGAGGTTACCCGAAAGGGCGGAGGGGTTGAACCGTTTTGGGTATAGTGCGAGCCCCTGTCCTTATGTGTATAGGCTGCGCGTCATTGTGCCATTTGGAAGGAGGGTATCTATATCTGCGCGCAAAGGAAACCTTGCGGCCCTAACTTGTTAGACGAACTTTTGAAAGGCTTCATAGTGATCCCTGCCGACCTCCCTAGGATGGGGGTCAAGAGATTAGCTACCTCGGGCGAAAGGGTAAATCATGACTCATGGGTAAAGATGTACAACCTCTGCAGAGTGTTAAAACTAGTATACTAGCCGTGCTCACGGTTATGAGCGGCCTTGGGGGTTCTTGCTGCGACGACGATGAGCTTGTTAAGTTGTTATGTTCATTTGATTATCGTTTATGCTATGAATTAATTATGCTTGCACTTGATCATGTGATTAATGGATTATTTATGCTATCTTGATATTTGCTATCCAATGATTAAACATGCTATCCATTATTAAAAGCGAAATGCAGTCAAACCAGTGTCAGCTATTTGAGCCTCATGAACCCCTGGTTATACTTGTTGAGTACGATATGTGCTCACTCTTGCTATTTCCCACCACTCCAGTCCACTAGAAAGAGTTGATTGGAAGGATGGAGTCATGAAGGATGTTCTCAGGATACAAGAAGTGCTAGGCATATGTTACCCCCAGTCAACCGTCCCTGTGAAGATTGAGCCTGAAGATTAGTTATCGTTCCGCGATACTCTGATGTAAGTGTTAATTATAAGTATATTTCCGTTATATAACATTGTTTCTGATATATTTCATTCTGTTGTTATATGTGTGGACTTCCTGGGCACACATATGGCTAGCCTGGTTTTGTTCTTTGAAACCAGGTGTGACATATTGCATTGCATTTCCTCACTTGTACAACTATCTGTTAATCCCTCTATGCATCCACAAAATATTATATGTTGGAATTAAGTCCTATGAGTATGAAATGTACTCAAAGTGTAGCTGTTATGATATTTTGTAGGTTTCTAATGTATCTTCTAAGTTTTAGCTTTGGAGGAGATAGTGGTTATAGTAGACCTTGGAGACATCGTTCTCCAAGATGAGTTGTGTTAACCTGATGGCTAGGTGAGTGATCGAGTGGCAAACTAGTTTGGTGCAATTTGTTAGAATCCATTGCACTCTCAGTAATTTCCTGAATCTCACTATGTTCTTTTGACTAGTAAACTCATATGTGGAAGACTCTAGTGTGTATGTGAAAGAGTTTTCTAGTTTGCATTGTATCTGGACGTGAGTGTGTAAATCAGCATATCAGTCTTGAAGAGGAGTTGCCTTGTGTGCTCCTTGGAGCCTTGCAGTCGTTAGTTGTACAACCCCTCCTTGTTGGCTTTGATTTTGGCTATTATAGGTCGAGTATGAAGGATCAACATGCACCACCGCCCACGCACGTGCTCGTGCCACTGAGTTGGCCCAACCATCACTATGGCCCGATTCACCCATTCTCACACCATGCTCCCTCTCCCTCCGTATCGCTAACAAGTGGACCTTGAAGGACCTTCCTATTATCCCCTTTGGTTTCTCCTTGTCTTCTTTTTGCCATGTCCTTGCCGACATCTAGCCAAAGATGCCAAAGGCCATCGTGGCCATCCTTGCCAACTACTACCTCTGTGCACCATAGATGACCGTCATGTCAACAATGCACGCCACCCCGACCTACCATAGCTAGCGCCCTCTAGCTATGACACAAGTTCCATGGTTTGTGCCCTCTACTGCACCCCTCTGGTACCACCATACCAACCCCCCTAACTAGCACCATTCAAAAATGGGAGTGCCAAGGTAACCACACAATCCCTCACTTCTCAAAACCCTAGCCAAACTCTTTTGATCACTCTACACATGTCCATTGCCTATTCTCCACCATTCGCCGCTCACCATGGATGTGCTCAAACTATAAAAGCCCCAAGTTAGTGCCCTGGCCACACTACCATCCATTGTCACCACTAGTGGCAACGCCAACCATCCATGCCGAGACCGAGAGGAAGGGAGAAGGAAGGAGGGAGGAAAAGAAGTAGGACCGAGCCGCCGCCACGGAGGGCCACTGTTGGAGCCAGAGATGATGACCTGATCAGGTACACCAATGCAGCAGCTTGGCACTACACTGCACCACCTCGTCACTGCCATGCCTCGCCACTGCACTGCTATCCTAGCCACCACAAAACTAACAGTGATCCCTCAAGTCCTCGCTCTATTTCACCAGCATGAATGCGATTGTTGCCACCATGTTCTTCCCCCTTGGGAAGCCCAAAGGCATCGTCTTTTGCTATAACTTAGCACCATGCATGCACATACATGCTGAATGGCCATAGGACAATGATGTCAAGCCACCTAGGGTTGGGAATGCCTGTGCTAGCACACCAGCACGCACATGCGATCACTGCAGCCATATATACCAAACCATGGTCAAGCCTTCCGGTGCATCAGGAATGGTAGAGGTAGAACCATGGCCATGCTGAACTTTGCCTCACCATAGGACACACATAGTCCTAGTTGTGTTAGCTTAAGAACCCTAGAGGTGCTAGTTGCCTTCGTGACACCGGCATGGCCGTGCGCCATGTCACCGCCGCAACGGAGATGTTCGACCGACTCTGGCCCCTTCGCATGATAAGGATTGGCCACCGAGCTTCGCCTTGACCTCACACACTTTGCATGGCTAGGTCTCTAGAGATGAAACTACACGGAGTAAAGAACTGGAGTCTTATGCGTTGTGTATCCATGCTTGCGAGCTTGTTGTTATCTAGTGCAATGTAATGTATCATCCAAATTGTGTTGCGAAGCAACTAGGATTTGATCGAGATATGCTAGGAATTGTTTTTAATATCCACTCAAGTTGTTAATATGACGTTCTCAATGCTCGTGCTGATGATGGTATGTGTTGCTAATATCCTCTCATGTTGTTAATGTCTGTGTTTTAAGGTACATGTTGTCAATGTGGATGTTTTTGTGATTTGTGCCATGATGGTCCACATCCAGGGCATGGCTCTTGCACTTGGTGTCCTAGTACTAGGATTGAAGACATTTGTTTTTTCTCAAAAAATGCAGGAGATCTTCACCTCATTATATTAAGAAGAAGAAGGGTGCAAGAATCCAGCAAGATACAAACACACACTCAACCGAATGCACTCACACAGCTACAACTATCTAACACACCTTAGAGCCATTTTCATCTTGATTGAATGTACCTGAAATAACATTTCTATGAAATTACAGCTTTCTCATCATTAACAAAAACAGGTGCTCTCACTACTATGCACATCTTTCATTTGGATGAAAATAATCATAAATATTTATTAGAAATTATTTTGAAATGATATGTTTATTTGATGAATCAAAGCTATATTCATCATGATTGAACATATCTGCAATAGCAATTCAATGAAAATACAGCTTGGTCATCATTAACAAAAACAGGTGTTGTCGCTGCTATGCGCATCTTTCATTTTGATGAAAATAATTACAAATATTTGTGTCCCCAATTTTTTCATTTTATTAAAACAAGCTTTGAATGGTCAGTCTTTTATACCATGTGTTTCCATATTGGACTAATAAATGTTGTGCACAATGTGTTAAAAATGTTATCTTTCATGTCAAAGAATAATTGATACATATAAACCTTCACACAATTTCTTATTAGTTGTTTATGGAGACTTAACATAAAGTGTTAGAATACATTATATTTCCATTAAATAATGCTGTACCACTGCTAATTACTGAATCTTAACGCAAAAACTTATTTATCACATTCAATCAAATTTCTATTAATAAGTGCATCAAGTTTCTTCTTATCTCATTCACAATTCCATATACTGGGGATGTCGAGACTACACATAACAAATGGATGCAAATGGGCTCCATTGGTTCCTCTATGCGGTCTGCAATAAATATCTAGTTGTACGTTTGAGAGACGACCCTAGAGTTCAGGCCTTTTTGATGTATATTTACAATGTGGGCATCCGGTCCTAAATGTTAAACTAGATGCAAATGCTCCCTTTATTTGCATCAGTTTTGTTTGATGGTTTCTTCTTTATTGGCTTGATTTGGCACATTTTGTGATCCATTCTTCCTCATGTTCAGTTTGCTATGCTAGGCACATCTTGAAATCTTGCACCTCAAGTGTGTTAATACTTTGTACCTTGAAAAACTGCCAAGGGTCGGCAACCTGCTCCTATTGTAGTCATGTCCTTGAGTGTCACAATACCTTCGCTCCATGGTAAGATGAAACTATTTGACTTGGGGACCAGAATTCAGCAATATCAAGGAGTGGTCTCATCCAACTTCAATTTGCATGTTGTTGTAACTATGCCATCAAGAATCTCACTCTCTCGCCACATAACTTCATGCTCTGGAAAAGTTTCACCGCACACACCATGGGTCGGACAAATACTTCTTTGCAGAGATGACCTTGTGTGTGTGTGTGTGCGCGCGCGCGCGTGCGCGTGCGTGCGTGTGGGATAGAAATGGTCAACAATTGCTGCACATGGCTGATTTGGTTGATTGTAACTTCTAGCACAAGGATGAAGAAATAAGCTGCCCAATAGGAAATCATGGACTCGCCAATTACTGAGATGATAGTGACAGATGGGTTACCTTAAGACATCTGGCATGTTTTGTAGCTGAGATGTGGTTTAGGCATTTTGATGCTAATGGTAGAAATGGGAATAGCGCAAAATGGGGAGAGCCAACATGGTGGAAAACTGTAGATGATAAAATGCCTAGATGTTCTATTTGGTACATTTTTATGGTGCACTTAATTAAATTTTGTCTTTATTATTTGTAACATTTTCAGGTGTAATAGGTTAGACATACTAGTAAATTTTTGTTTTATTCTTTAATTGCCAAGTGTGTATAGTGGCGGAGTTTTAACAGAATTCAATTTGGGGCACATGTTAGTTCGTGTTGTGAACTGCTATGCTCCATGTGGGTGTTGCTTAACCACACTCCCGATCGTCCTCCATTTCTGGGGTCAAATTTTGCATCCAAATGATGTAGTGGGTTCTGTGTGCATGAAGTATACTTGGCTCGAGATGTTCTGGGATGAAAGGTGTTACACTTTCAGGATTTATATTGTATTCCTTCATGATGCTTTGCAACATGAATATAATGGTTATGGGCAACATAGTTCCCACCACATCTTAAGGAAATCTGCTAGCAACAAGATGTGTATGATACATACCAGTGAAGTACATACCAATGATGTAGATGATACATCTCACTGCAGTACAACCGTGAGCTTCAATGGCTTCAACTGCCAGAGCAGCAAGCATTTGAGCCTGGAGCAGATGACATCGATGTACAGTGGCACCCCACAACGATCGATGAAAGCGAGCATCTCAAGGATGGGGCAGCCAGCGAGGAAGTCTCCAATCTCAGCTTCTAGCATGAAGGGGTGGCACAGGACAAGCTGCTGCAGATAGGGAAAATGTACAGAGCGTGAGTACTCTGGCCTGCGGGGCACAGTTAGGTGCGCCATTTGGGAGAGCACAAGGTGCAGCCGCTTCATGGATTCACACCGAGCATCTCAAGGATGGGTCAGCCAGTGAGGAAGTCTCCAATCTCGGCTTCTAGCACGAAGGAGTGGCACAGGACAAGCTGCTGTAGATAGGGGAAATGTACAGAGCGGGAGGAGTCTGATGCAAGATCTTGCAGGAATCATGGTAGCGTGGCAGCTGGTGGCTGGAAATGGGGTGAGGAAGGTAGGAAATGAGGAATTGATCGAGTAGGATTGATGACTGACTCTCTAGCACATATATAATCGAAAGACTTGGTTCTGACTCAATCTAACTGCACTAGCCCCTACCTGACTAGGGTTTGGTGGTACCAGGCTAGTGTCAGAAAAAAAGATGATGTGAACCAACCGGAGCAGGCCTATATACTAAAGGAGTGTCCCTTTTGTTTTTTTACAATGTTTCATGGGCTTTTCAGCGTAGCACCTTCATGCGCGCGCGCCCACACAAACACACACACACACACACACACACACACACACACACACACACACAAACACACACACACACACGCGCGCGTGTGTGTATGTGTCCAAGATAAAAATGCTCAATAGTAGATCACATGGTTGATTTTGTTGATTGTAGCTTCTAGTGCGAGGATGAAGAAATAACCTGCGCCTAATAGGAAATCATGGACTCGTCAATTACCGAGATGATAGTAATGGATGGGTTACTTCAAGACATCTGGCATGTTTTGTTTGAAAGATGTGGTTCAAGCATTTTGAGGCTAACGGGGGAAAAAGGAATAGCAAAAAACAAGAAAAGCCAATGTGGTGGAAAAATGGCAAGATAAAAATCCTAGATGTTCTATTGGGTAACCCATTTTGCAATACAGAGCTCACCCAAAGGAAGGAAGGTGGATGATGAGGGTGCCGGTGCGGTCCTGGGCATTGTGACGGCGTCCTGGGCATCGTTGTTAGCATCCACATTGGGCATGCAGGTCGGCTTCATGTCCAGGCGAGTAGGGCTTCACGATGATGGTGGCCTCAGGGTCACAGTCCCGGTGCAAAGCAGAGGGTGCCGGTGCAGTCCATGATGGGTCATGGGGCTTGGCAAGGTGGAGTAGGGCAGGGCCTGGACAACATCAAGGTGGTTGCATGCTTGGTGACATCTGTGGGCACAGAGTGAGGGCAAGGTGGATGGAGGCATGGGTGGCATAGAGGAAACAGATGACCGACAACAGATGGCATTCTTGGCCATAGTCTGGCATGGCGAGGCGATGAGGCTGTGTCCTTAGCTTCAGTCGGCTCACTGTGGTGGAGAACATTGTGGAGATGGAGCTGCATGGCGAGGACGATGAAGCATAGGAAGATCAATGTCGTGGTGGCACGATCGGAGCAGGTGGGCTCCTATGTGGCTAGCTAGGCACGGTAGTAGGCTGGCCAAGCACAACAGTAGGCTGCCACGATGAGGGAGCAGGGAGAGGGGAGCGGGTGAGGCGGCTGGGAGGAACGGGAGAAGGGGCAATGGCTGCCATGGCTTTTATAGTGATGCAAGCTGAGCTTGGGCCTTTTATGACTAATTGATTATGACAATTACAATCTTTTTCTTGTCATTGTACCCCTTGTATGACACACTGGTGACAAAATAGCTATAGTCATAGAATCCTTGTCATTTTCCCCTTTTTGTGACTAACAGACACAATTTTCACTAATCTTAGACAATTGTACAATTGTCACTAGTCTATGACAATGGTATTTGTCACTATATTTATCATAATATATTAGATGGGATGCTAACAAGTGTCTAGTCATATGACGTTATGTGTGACATGGCGCATGGAGTATGACAAAAGTAATTGTCACAAAAATGAATTTGGCCCATTTATACCACGGGCTGGTTTTCCATTTACAATTCATTTCCTCCAAAATTAATGGTTCATACAATAGTTCTAACCACTCACCATTCATAGAAATGAATCACAACAAAATACGACCACCAAAGTTCTACGAGTCCAACAGATCACCAGATCACTAATCAGTAATACCAAACATACATACATCAAAATAATTGTAGTCAAGGCAACAGAAACATGGCAACTTCCAGTCATCGCCTCTTCACCAACTGCAGCAACCACTCCACTTATAAAAACTGCATCATGTTAGAAGAGGCATATCACAAGTTGAAGATGTGTGGATCAATAGGACAACGTTTCACTAGCCATATACAACAAACTAAAAATATTTCATACTAGAGTGGATGTAGGTAGAGGAGGAGAAGCTCCCTGGCCGTGAGGTCACCACACCCAGGCTCTAGGCCCCAGCATCTAGCTCACAGTGCATCTAGCAAAGTCAAAGGCAAGCAGATTGATATTGTGCAGCTCCAAGCACCAACCTGCAGAGGAAGAGCGGTCGAGCGCCCTCTGCAGTCACCAACTCTAGGCTCACGCTCGCTGCCGCTGCAGCTGTCTCCTCCTGACTGCGTCCCTCACCGGATCCGACATGCTTTGAGGAGCAGATGACCGGATCCATGCCTACATCACCGGATCCATGCTGGAGCAACGCGGGGCTGTTGGGAGAGGGCATGGTGCGGAGCTGCAGGTTGCAGCAAGGGGCACGATGCAGGACACTGTGGGGGACGATGCGGTGCGGGGCTAGAGAGAGGGCGCGGCGCGGTGAGAGCTTGGTGAGAACATGGATAGGCTACTAGGGTTTTGGCTCACGTTTATATTCCGTGGGCACGACAAAGGCCATTGGATCTTGAATCAATGGTCAGCAGTTATGGACTGAGCATAGTAATTTAATAGGTACTGTTCGAGATTTAGGCCCATTGGTGTCATATATGTTATTTTTATTTTTAATTTCTAGTAAAGTTCATGGTGACTATTGCAACTAATTTTATAAACTATAAATGAAGTCAAATGGAAACATCATCATATACAAAGTTTAAAAAATAATCGAGATCTACAACTTTAGTTTTGGTCATCTCTCCATCTGACTTTGTTTCAACAATTCAAAATTTGAATTTCAGAAAAATGCCAAATTGAACCAACATTTTTAGAGGGTAAATGGTTTTAGTTGAAAAAGTCATGAACATAAAAGTCGTATAACTCATCATGATCTATAACTTTTATTTTAGACATTTGTTTATCCGACAAAGTGATGGTAATATTCTTCATAAATATACATCTCTCTCGTATAGTCTATGAAACTACATGAGAGAATGTAAAATTTGTGAACAATGTTAGCGTCGCTTTATCAGATGAACAAATGACCAAAATAAAAGTTGTAGAACTTAATCAGTTCTACAACTTTTATGTTAAGGACATTTTCAACTGAAATCATTTACGGCTTCAAAATATTGTTTGAAGTTGTTAATTTTTGAAATTCAAATTTTGAATTGATAGAACAAAGTCACATGAAAATATGACAAAAGTAATAGTTATAAGATCATAATAAATCGATAGAGCATGATTTTAGAAACATTTAGAAAAAAATCACTACATTTGGAGTTAGCATAAGGGAGAAAGACTAGTTACAAAATATTGCTGTAGATTAAAACGAGAAATTTTTGTTCATGTTCTTGAATTTCTAGTATTTAAGCAATTATTTTTGCCAGATTGGGGAAAGGGCAGCGACGTCGGTTTTGCCAGATTGCGTCGGGCTCCTCCTAAGTCGCAAGGAATATCTCCCAACGATGTAAGTGTACAAGTGGAAATGAATCAATGGTTACATAGCAGCGGAAGAGTAGCCCAGTTGTTTTGTCCTGTTACTTAGGAAGCTAGAGGGCTTGGTTTCGTCCCCTCCTTTCTACAAGAAGCACTGCAATTTTAATCTTTTCTAGTTAATATTCTAACTTACATGTCGGTCCTACTACTCCACCTAGACTTGCTCAAGTGGCTATGCCAACGTGTTCTTTCTTAAAAAATGATTTTAAATTTATGATAATCATATTTCATTAATTTTGTCATGAATTATTGTCACAAAGAATGGAAAAGGCACATGGTGAAAGTGCCATATTTGTATTCTTTTTTAGTTAAACTACATATATAGATGAGGTCACTAATAATAAAATAGGCTTTTAACTGACAAATTCCATAAGTTTTGGTGATTATGTATTTTTTCAGGGATTATTCTAGGAATTAAATTAAAGAGGGATTTAAGTGTATAAAAACCACAAAACTTGGCCGCCGAGGAGGCGCACGTCATCGGGACAAGGGAAGGATCTACAACACGCAGGAAGCAAGCAGGACCCCCACCTCTGACTGGTGGGGCCGGCTTGCCATCACAGGGTCCGGGCAGCGTGCCCCCTAGGGTTTTGTCGCCGCCCTTCTGAAGTCTTCCAACACCGCCATTGAGGATCCATCTCAGCCCTACATGAAGTCAGTTTGATCCAACGGCGCGTATTCATCCTAGCGGACTATAAATATGGCGGCAGACCCCCCCTCCCTGAGGAATAGAATTCCATTGCTCCCTGCAGTTGTCAAGAGTAGATAGAAAACTAGGGTTTCCAGAGTTTAGAATTAGAGCTCCGGTTCTTCAAGTTATTAGTTTAGGCTTTCTAGCAAGGTTCAAGTCGAGTTGGGCGAATCGCTCGGGATTCCTCATCTGTTACTCTAGAGGTTCGGTATTTATTTTGTATCTCATTATGACTTTGCTCTACTTTAATATATTGCTACTTATTCAGCTCTTAGTTTATTCTAGTTGCATAATTGATATAGTTATGATTGGTGATGAGAATATTCATATGATCGTTAAGCGCCTAGTTCAATTCTCGAGTGGATTAGGTGGTGCGTATTAAGTAGGCGTGGTGCCTATATATTATATATACCCATGGATACTTCCTGATGTGCCGGATTGTGTGGTAGATTGCAGGAGTGACAATCCTGTGGAGTCCTTTCTAGTCCATCCCCCGTACGTAGGATGAGTAGTCTAATCCTGCTAAGTCACCTAGCCATAAATTAACTACAGATGAAGTGCATCACCCTACTCTAAGATTTCTGTTAAGACAGCTAGCTGCAATATTTTTTCCTAGGGAGGAATTGAACACTATAAAAGTGGTGAGTGAAAACTGTTGTATGGTATCATTAAGAAAAGTATCTCCTGTCAAATTAATGCTGCAATACTGGATCACTGTTCCGCCAATGAGAAAATGCAGTATTTCATTTACTTCATGGATTACATGCATAGCTGCACGACTTAAACTTTTAGATAATGCTACACTTGCTTATATTCCTGAGTCCCGCAGAATTATTGGTTATGATTTCTTTCTCCGTGCTCACATGCTTAAAAAAAGAAATGATAAAATTATCATGGTATATAAAAATCATCCAAATAAGTACTAGCTGCCAAACAGGGATCTTAGTCTCTACACGGTAGAAAGTTTTGTTTTTCCAGCACGTGGACCTACTGTAGGGAGGAGTCCCTCAGCCCGTGTCACCAGGCCACAGAGACCAGACTATAGGGGAGCAGACACTACGCTAATTGGACCAGCTTTCTCTCACTTTATTGGTTTTGATTAGGCAGGACCATTGCAGCCAGCACCGCATTCATGGAATTACCACTCAGGGTGGGATGACTAACCCACTCACCAGGAGGGTGAGACGTCGTCAGCAGTAGCAGCAGGATGGGGTTCGTTTTACTCACAGGGACCGGAGGATGCAGTAGGAGGTTTCCAGAGAGGACGTATGTCCTACTCTGCACGCACATACAAAGATTTCGGAGGCCCGTATCCGTTCCATGCACCACCAACAGACGATTACTATCGGCCCCGGAGCAGCACTTCTCCACCACTACTGATTTTCGAGTGTTTTACTAACCTTGAGCAGGGACAGCCGGAGCTGAGAGACAAGATAGGAGGTTGATACTCGTTTTGACCATGTACATGAGTCATAGTAGCAGACCTAGGACACCTTACAGTATTTGATCGAGAGGATAGGCTTCGACTACGCACCACCACCACCACCGGAGTACTGATCGTGCCAATATCCAGCTTGGGGGAGGATCCCCGCTAGGTGAGAACTCTTCACCTTTGTATACATTTTTTCATCATTTATTTTCAGCATTTATTAGATTAATGTTGCTAAAAAAGTATCTGCAAAACCAAAAACATAAAAAAGGTTTATTTAATTATTGTATTTGATTCTTGCATGATAAAAATGTGAAAATCCAAAAATAGAGTGTGTAAGTAAGTTTGCTTTACATTCTGCATTTAAGTGTGCTTATGTTTAGACTAAGAAGAACTTGGAGCTAAAAAAATAATTAAATTAAAAAAGATGCTAAAAATGGTTAAAAATAATTTCTTTCAAGTGAATGGTGTTTAAATTAAAATTCTCCTATGAATTGCATGAAGTTGGTTTACCCAGAGAATTTGTTCTAAGCTTGATGTCAATGGGTAGCATAGGCTTGAACTAAATCTAGGAAATTGACAGATATAATATAAGAAGGTTTAAGCTGCTATCTGTCTTACTCTAAGTGACACTTGAGCTCCAGAGATTTTCAAAATTCAAAACCAAATAAATATTTAATTACCTTGTTGATATGATTTAAGTAGACTATTTTGTTATGCACCCATGATTGAATTTCACGTACACAAATAAAAGGTTTTTGCTCTATGTATACTATTCTGTTTTAGAAGTCAGAAAAAGAGTTTGGGCTGTATATAAAAAAAGAGATGAAAATAATCCATGCCAAAGATGCATGGCAGTATTGAAAAAAAAAAATGGACGCACGTGTGTCCGAGAAAATCAAAACAATGGGTATGTAGATGCCCGGTACATTGATGCCTGCCAGAAAAAAATAAAAATAAAAATAATATATATATATATATATATATATATATATATATATAGCCCAGATTTCTTAGAAGACGGAAAAAAGAGGATATATATAAGAGTTTGAAAATAAAATATTTTTTACCACACTTGCACTTTTCAATCAAGGTGTATAGCTTGGTAGTCTCCTCTAATTATATTAGTAAGCTCGCATTATTTTGTAAATAATATAATATTATATACTTATTCCAAAAAAAACCTCTGGAGCAATGGTTGAACAAGGAATGAGAGACGTAGTGCTTGCTTGATTATTCTGTCTTTCAGTTACTCAAGATCCATGTGATGGCTCAAAAGCCCCACGGGAAAAGAAGAAGAGAATAAATTTGAAAGGTATATCAATAAATTTCAATCCATAGAAGAATTTTTGTTTAAATATCTAAGTACTTGCCAGAAGTTATATGTATCTTTGAGACACTAAAGTATTGTATTTAAAACCTGTTTTGCAGGGACTAGCAAAGGTTTAGCTTGGGGAAATTGTTGACGTTCCTTAAGTACCAATTTTATACCATCAACTACATACATAAATGTGGTCACCAATAATAAAATAGGGTTTTAACTGACAAATTCCACAAGTTTTAGTGATTCTGTATTTTTCAGGGATTGTTCTAGGAATTAATTAAAAGAGGGATTTATGTGCATGAAAACCATAAAACTTAGCCGCCAAGGAGGCGTACGTCATCGGGACGTGGTAAGGATCTAGAACACGATGGAAGCAAGCAGGACCCCCACCTTTGACAGGTGGGGCCGGCCGGACAGGGGGCCGGGCGGCGTGCCCCCTAGGGTTTTGCCAACGCCCTACTGGAGTCTCCCAACACCGCCTTTGAGGATCCATCTCAGCCCTATGTGAAGTCGTTTTGATCCAATGGCGCATATTCATCCCACCGGACTATAAATATGGAGGCAGACCCCCCTCCCCGAGGAATAGAATTCAATTGCTCCCTGCAGTTGTCAAGAGTAGATAGAAAACTAGGGTTTCCAGAGTTTAGAATTAGAGCTCTAGTTCTTCAAGTTATTAGTTTAGGCTTTCTAGCAAGGTTCAAGTAGAGTTGGGCGATTCCCTCGGGATTCCAGATATGTTCATACGGAGGTTCGGTATGTATCTTGTATCTTATTATGACTTTGCTCTACTTTAATATATTGCTACTTATTTAGTTCTTAGTTTATTCTAGTTGCATATTTGATATAGTTATGAATGGTGATGCAAATATGATCGTTAAGTGCCTAGTTCAATTCTCGAGTGGATTAAGTGGTGCGTATTATGTAGGCGTGGTGCCTAGATATTATATGTATCCACGGATACTTCCGAATGTGCCGGGTCGTGTGGTAGACCGTAGGAGTGACAATCCTATTGAGTCCTTTCTAGTCCATCCTCCTTACGTAGGATCAGTAGAGCCCGATCGTGAGCGAGGTGACGGTTATGTCTTAATTTCCTCTTTAGTTGATGCTCCTTATGATGTTTTCTGAGTTGGTTATGCTATAAATGAAAGTGTGTAGCTGGTGTGATGTGTAGACTTTGTATTTAGTAATTACATAGGAATCTTTTACTTTAGCCGAATCTCGAGGTTTGCCTTACTATATTAGTTGAGTCTCTAATTTCTATCTCTAGGTACCATTTATCCTTTATTACTCTTTATTATCATATTTATTATTATCTTGACTTATTCCTGCTAAAGCATTAGAGTGGTTGGTCATCTTTAGGTTTGCATATTTATTTTATAATACTTTTTCTACCCCTATAGAGTTGCATCTTGTTGAAACATAATTTATCCTTCTGGTATAAAATAAATCAACGATACTTGGAATCTCGGGTTTGCATATTTATTTTATAATACTTTTTCTACCCCTATGGAGTTGCATCTTGTTGAATGAGAATTTATCCTTTTGGCATAAAATAAATCAACCATACTTGGAATCTCACCGGGTAAAGTGCTACAATGGGAGAATTGTCTTCTATAGTATTATTATTAGAGCTCATGCGTGTACATTATTTTACCTCTAGTTTTTGGCATCATGTTAGGGATGACAACTTAATATGATGTGATGTTCAAAATACCAACAGGGTAGTAATAGGAGCCTCCATGAAGGCCAGGTTAACTTCACTTGACAAAGGAGTCGCGAGATTGAAATGATATGTTCAAACTCACTTACACCAACACTTTGTCCATGTCTTGGTCGTGGGTACTAAAAGGTGCCTCCAGGAAGGTCAAGTTAACTTCACTAGATGGAATATTAGCCAGGTTAAAATGCATATGTTGAAACCCACTGAGACCTAGCCTTTCTTTGAATGCAAGCCAGAACAAATTAGACTTATCCGAATGTTCAGCGAAAACAATGCCACTATCATGATCAAATGGTTAGATTATGCTCCTCCGATGCTTAATTGTTGCAGTGGCTTGAAAGAAATTTGTGCTTCAATTGCCAGATTTAAGCCACTTTAATTACTGAACCACGTTTTTTTTGCGAGCAATTACTAAACCATGTTGTTTGCAACAAAATCTTTGCTACCTAAGATCGGCAATGAGATGCTAAAACTTAGAATATCCTTGAACTTACATCTTACGATTTCCTAAACCATTTTCTTACATCTGTTCAACATGTTTTGGATTGGGAAAAAGCCAAAAGCCAACCAATGGCGTTGGCTTCTACCCAAAGCCACAACAAAAAGCAGCTTTTGGCTAGTACAAATTTCACAGCACCCTCACCCCTGCTTTCACCAGCTGTGGCTTTCAAGTTTTCACGAAAATTATTCACCTACCAATAGTTATGTATGTACCGGTTCATTTTTTTTATTAGATTTCTTCCCCTATCATGTGAGAAATAGGACTCTCACTTCTTCTACTCCTCCATGGTCACTATGCGCAAGCTCGGCATTCCATGCCGGTCCCCATACCATGGCTGCCGTGGCCGAGCTCCGGCGGTCCTGATTGGAGGAGAGCAGCGCCTAGTGCTGCTGCTCCTTCATGTCTTGGCCAGCAGGAGGACGAAGATAGGATGACGAGCAAGGTCCGCTCATTAGTTAGAGAGGGAGTTGAGTGTGGAGGGCTATGGTTGACATGTGTGGTCCGCTCAACAGTTTTACAAAAAGCCATAGCTGCTCAACCAAATGGCTTTTGGCTTTCTTACAGCCCACACATTATATTAGTTTTTCCACAGCCCATGTCTCACAGCTACTTTACAGAAGCCACAGCTCAAGCAAATAGAGCATTAATTTTGTCCCTGACAATATAGTGTAGGAGAAACATAGTATCTTCAATAATCAAACACACCACCGTGACTCATTTCACCAAATTTATTGCTACTTATAGGGTAGAAAAAGATACAGTTGATAGGGCACAGCTAGCAGAAAACCCAGACTTTATTGAAGAAGACGCACCAGACAGATGATGGATGCATATGCATCATGCATCTTATATCACATTATTTAATTTTTAACGGCAGCAGCACAATGCTGATGTCGTGCGCCTGTCCTCACACCAGCCACCGTCATGGAAACCATATCCGGAACAGGTGTAGCTGCAGCCCTTACGGTCACACTCGTCCACGGAATAGGCTGAGAAGCAGTTTTCTCTCTGAGGCGGCTTTGGTGGGCAGGGTTTCCCCCAGCCTGCACATCACACATCAAACAAGATCGGTCGGTTAGCTAATTGTTGCTAGTTCTTAGTACAAAAAAAAACTATTTCGTTAGTAATTCAAAGTAAAAAAAGGAGAGACTGAAGGTGCCTACAGCCGCCGGCTTCGTAGCATGGAGACAGTGAGGACAGGATGGCAACAACCAAGAGAGCGGCGATTGTGCTGCTCTTGATCACCGCCATAAGGAAAGATGATCTAACTTCTTCCCTTCTTGTGACTAGGAGGCCGGAGAGAGATTATACTCTATTTGTTCACTCAACTTTGTATCCTGGCCTTCATATAGAACAAGAACCCATCTCTAGTATTAATGCAATCTCTTACCAACATTAAATTATGAGATCTTTTAGCATATATATATCCAACATTGGATAGGTTGAAGATCTCATAAATTAATATTCCTCTGCCGCAAATTATTAAATTTGACTTGCATTGTAGAAAATATTAGTAACATTTGTATCTCCAAATACATTGACCATGAAAATATATTTAGGATTCATCTAATGACACTAATTATGCACCATAAAAATTAATATTTCTATATATATATATTTAGTTAAAGTAGAAAATGATTGACTTCGAGAATGACACCTGTGAGAGGTTGGTGGATGAATCTAGATATGACATGTCTCAAAATAACTAGTTCACTGTCTTGGTGTATTTTAAATGAAAGGTAAACATCATTTTCATGTTCATATGCGGATTAATTAGGCCAGCCCATTGGTTCATGAAATTGATCCAAACATGCTTACGGTCAGAAGCAAATGACCAATATCATTATAGATATAGATATAGATATAGATATAAGAACATAAAGATCTCTAGTATAAATCAATTTCCTAAATTTGTTTACCTTCTAGCATGTAAAACATTAGCATTATGGTATCTCGTGACGTTACTTCCGCCTACATCGTCAGGACTATTTGTTTTAGTTTGTTAGTCGCTTCTGCTGGCCAGAAGGTAAAAGTTAAATCAAACAGCTGTTTAACAGTAGAGCTGGCTCCTAAGAAAAAAAGTTCAAATGTCAGAAACAGGTTCTAAGGAGCTTTTTTTGTTTTTGGTATGCTGAGAAACAAAAAATTGTTACAGATGCCAATAGTGAAAAGCCAACAGTTAGCAGGCAAAAGTTAGAAAGCCAGGTTTTGAGTCAAAAAAATGCAGATTTTAATAATCACATACTGATTATGATGTATTAACTTCACAATGAGTTTTCTAAAGAAGGTTTGCCAGGAGCTTAGTAATAAGTTTGATTGAAATGTTAAGAGATAATATCGATCTAAAGCCATCAAGATTACCAAGACCGTCTTAATTAGAATGCCAGCCAGAACACATTAGCCTTATCTGAATGTTCAGAAAAAACAGTGCCACTATCTTCCTCAACGGTTGAGATTATGCGCCTACGATGCTTAGGTCCTGTTTGGCAAAACTCAGCTTCACCATTAAAACTCTTTTTCGGATTTTAACTTGAAGAGTAGCTTTTTCGATGAAGCTGAGCTGTTTTCATAATCTTTTTTTTTGGCAAAACAGCTCAGGAATGGATAAAAACCAATAAATTATCATAATTCCCCTAGTATTCTCTTTCCTTCTATATTTTTTCCTCTCTACTTCTAGCACTTTCTTCCCCATCTCAACTGTGTCGCCAATGCTCGGTGCTGCCCTCTGAAGTCCGCCACGACCTCTAGCGGCTGCATCCTGAGCTCCATGGCAGCCGTGCCCCGCCCCTGAGTGGCCGCGTCCAACACGACGGTAGCGTCCTGGGCTCCCAGGAAGCCGCGCCTCCTAGCTCCCAGCGGTCACACCATAGTTGCCCGGCGGTAGCGCCTTTGATCCCAGATGTGACACGACTAATCTTCTTCCACATTTACTTTCACACGTCTTTTTTTCTGATACGACACAACTCGACTGCTTCGTCTCATAGTCTTGAACCCTGGTGATTGGGCCACCACCAGGACGTGCCCTGGCAGCCGTGCTCTGGTGGGCCACAACCTATCGCCTCCCTCCGCGAGAGTGCTCTCTAGCTATCTATGCGTTTGGGAAAGTAGTCTACTGTGCATTGTGAGGCCCACATATACAGATGACGCTTGAAAAAGGTACTTTTTCTACTTCAAGCCAACTCATCGCTTTGTGAGAGGAGGGGAAAAGCAACGTCACCTCAAGTTGTTTTGAACTAGCATGTTTGGCAAAAAAAAAGCTCACAACACCTCATGAAGCTGTTGGTGAAGGGATTGATGAAGTCACCACTACCACTGAAAGCATAGAGCTGTTAAACCCTGAAATAAATCCAGGAAAATATGAGCACCCGTGTTAAGTCGAGGACTTGAACTCAGGTGGACAAGTTCCACCACAAGAAACCTAACCAGCTGATCTATGATCAGTTCGCAAAGGATAATGAGATGTTAACTTACACTATTACAGAACAGGTATTCATCACCGCCACTTTCAACACCTGTTTGCTAAAAATCGTCGGTGATATTTTTCACCGCCAATTTGTATTATGAACCGTTGGTGAAGTGACTTTTACGGCCACTTCGTGTTATGAACCGTTGGTGAAAATTTGGGCGATTATCACCGACAGCTTGTAACACGAACCAGCAGTGATAACCTGTCATTACAGTCAGTTTGTGTTACCAAATGGTAGTGGTGGTCGTCCCAATTTTACTGCTGGGTTGTAGTACCACCCAGTGATGAAAATGTTTTTACTAGCGGTTCATAATAGGAACTGGCGGTGATGATTTATGCTGCAGCATAAGAAAATTTATAACTTTTTCAAATATAATTGATGACTTTTTCATTTAAAATTATTTAGTCCCAAAATTCTGTTTGAAGCTATTATATTTTAAAATTTATTTTTTTTTGAATTATACAAACAACCTCAGATGAAAAAATGAACAAAAGCAAATTGCAGATCTCGCTATGATCTCGCTAAGGTCTTGAATTTGTATCTAAAGTTCTAAAATTTTGATATTCAAATTATAAAAATGGCCTTGGATGCAAAATCGAGCAAAACCAAAGTTTTTGATATCGATGAAAATTATAACTTTGTAGTTGATGAATTTTCATTTGTAATAATTTGATGACCCAACAGTACGACTGAAGTTTTGACGATTTGAAATCAAATTTATCAAACGAGCTTAAATGCTGAAACCACCAACATCAATGTTGTAGATCTTGATAAGACCAGCCACTTTGTAGTTGTGAACTTTTTATCTCAAGTCATTTAGGGTTGTAAATATCTATTTTGAAATTCTAAGAAGTTTGTACACGTTGTATGACTTAGGGGCAGATTGGTAAAAGCAAAGCTACGCGTGAGGGCACACGTCTTAGGTTCGAATCCAGGCACTAAGCTTCGTGTGGATTTTCATGTGAAAAATCACATGACTTGCGACTGCGCATCATGCTGGTGGGGCCTTCCGAGGATTCAGCCAATTTTGGAATATCCTTTACTGCAACTTACGTTTTTCCTAAACTTTTTTCTCAAAATGGGCCCCTTCGGTTGGACTTTTGAACATGCTTTGGCATCCAAAAAGCCAAAAACCAACAAAAGGAGTAGGCTTCACTAAAAGCCACAACCAAAAGTAGCTTTTAACTAGTACAAATTTGACAACACCGTCACCCCTTGCTTTCACCACAAAAAGTTCCTAAATGGCCCAAAGGGATGAATAGCCTAATAAAAATTGGACAATACACTGGAGCAACTTGTTAGTCAATTCAATGGCGTAAAAGTTTTTGCTCTAGCTCTACTCAAATAGGCAAGCCACCTACCAATAGGCTGGTACTATGATCTCTCTATCAAGCAATTTGGCTAAGTCACTATTCCTACAACTAGTGAGCTAGCTAGCACAAGACATACAACTAATTACTTCTAGCTACTCACTAAGCTACACTAACAATCTACTAGACTATCACAACACAAGTATTAACTAATGACTGTCATACAATTGATAGAGTAGTGTACCGATCTTGTGGCATGAGACACATCATACACAAGAATACCAAGTGGAGACAATGATTTTTCTCCCGAGGTTCACTTGCTTGCCGACGAGCTAGTCCCCATTGTGTCGACCGTTCATTTGGTGGTTTCTGAGCTAATAGGGGTACACAATCATAGACCTACACAATGGCACCCCAAGAACTTACATAAATGAGGGTACTCAATGACATGAGTAATTTACTAGCGTGGCTTTTGGTGCTCTATTGGCGAACAAGCCAAGAACCCTTCACAATTATGATCTGGAGACACCACAAACATTCACCAACTCATGCCAAGACTCCACAACTGCTCCAAGTCATCTAGGTGGCGGTAACCACTAAGAGTAACAAGAAGACCATAGCAAATCATTCCCTCAATGCCAGTTGAAGGGTCGAGATGGCGGACTAGAGGGGGGGTGAATAGTCCTTTCTAAAACTTTAACTCACCGGCTAACCGAAACAAGTGCGGAATTAAAACTATCGGTCTAGCCAAGACTACACCCCTCTATCTAAGTTCTCTAGCACCTTGAAAAGATCCTAAACAAGCAAGCAAGGTGCTACCTTAGCAAGAGCTCACCTAATCAATTCTAGGAGCAAGGTCACACAAACATATGCAACTAGTACTTTGCAAACTGGGGAAGCTCCTACACAAACTAGTGAGGCAAAGTGCACAAAGCCTAAGCTCACTAGCAAGCTCAATAACAAGGCAAATAATGCCAAATTAGAGAGCGCAACTTACTTAGCTACACAAACTAAGCAATGTGACTAACAAGGTTACACAAACCAAATTAGTCATGCAAGGGAACTACTTCTAGCTACACAAGCAAGAAGGTAACTAGCAAGCTACACAAGCTAACTAATTACAAGAGCAACAACACAAGCACAAGTATAGAAAGTAAGAACAAGCTTGTGTTAGGGATTTGCAAACCAACGGGAAGAACAATGTTGACACGATGATTTTCTCCCGAGGTTCACTTGGTTGCCACCAAGCTACGTCCCCATTGAGACAAGCTCCAAGGTTGCCGCCGGTCCTCTTGCTAGTGGTGACCCGCAAGTCACACTCTCCCACATGGAGTGCTTACCACAAGCTCTAGCACTTGACCCGGCCGGACCACTTGTCGCTCTTCAGGTCTCGCTCAACTAGAGTTGCTCTTCGCGATCCCCGCGGGGTGAGCACCGTACTCCTCACAATCTCTTCTCCGGAGCACCGCACAATCTCCTTGCGTGCTTCGACGGAGTCACAAGCCACCAAGCCGTCTAGGAGGTGGCAACTTCCAAGAGTAACAAGCACCACCGGCTTGCAACACGAACACCTAGTGCACTCGATGCAATCTCTCAATGCAATGCACTAGAATCGCTCACTCACACAATCGAATGATCACTATCAAGCATATGTGAGTTAGAGGCTTCACTAGCACACCCCAAGCATGGACACTAAGTCCCAAGGGTGCTCAGCACCAGCCAAGGCCGGCCACCACTTCTATTTATAGCCCCAAGGGCTAAACTAGCCGTTGCCCCTTCACTGGGCAAAAGTCGTGAGCACCGGACCCACTGTAGGTAGCACCGGACGCTGGAACAGTGCGTCCTGTGCTCCAAAAACAGCCACGTGTCACTAGCTGTTTGAACTTGACCGTTGCCGCCAACGGCTAGCACACGCACGCGCGTCTAGAACAGTAGCACCGGACGCTCTGCTGCTTCACACCGGACGCGTCCTGTGCGCACCGGACTCACACGCAGAGAGCAACGCAAACTTGCAGCAGCACCGGACTCGTCCTGTGCGCACTGGACTCTCAGCATCCTGTGCCACCGGACTCGTCCTGTGCGCACCGGACTCTCAGCGTCCTGTGTCTGCAGTTCAACTTGTTAGGTTGCTAACTTCTAGCTCCGAACTCCAAATTTGATGATCTTGGACATTTTGGAAAGCTTACTTAGAGTACTATCCAATATATATGAATACTCAATCCAAATCAAAATGGATCAAAGAAGTATTCCAATCTAAAAGCCATCCTAATGTCCGGAGAACACCGAAAGACTTCTCTCTCTTCTCCAAGTTGAACAAAATCAACTTCAACACCTTCTCCTTTGCAAATGTGCCAACACCACCAAGTGTACACCACCATGTGCAAGTGTGTTAGCATTTTCACAAATATTTTCCCAAAGGAGTTAGCCTCTCAACTTGCCACGCCACTCGATCCTAACACGTATGCAAAGTTAGATCGCTCAAGTGGCACTAGATGACCGATATGCAAACAAGTTTGCCCCACTTGATAGTACGGTCATCTATCCTAAATCCGGTCATAAACTTCTCTACACACCTATGACCGGTGAAATGGAAAAGCCCTAGGTTATACCTTTGCCTTGCGCTTTCCATTCCATCTCCTCCAATGTTGATGCAACACATGCACCAACCAATCACCAAATGATATGATCCACTTCATATCATCACGCGACCGTATTGGTTCATTGATCTTGACCTCACTTGCTCTTCACCGTTGCCTCGGTCCATCGGCGCCAAGTCTTGCTCAAGCTTCACCGTCACACGCGGTCCCTCGCTTCAAAGCCTCCGACTTGCCCTTCACTCTTGCAACCGGTCCATCGAGCCAAGCCTCATCTTGATCTTCTCCACCTTGGCCACATGACTCCATGTCATGTCTCATATGCAATGAGCTCCTCCATCCTCATATAATCACCTGTGGACTAATCTCCTGTGTATCTCACATAAACACTATTTAGTCCACCTAAGTTGTCACTCAATTACCAAAACCAAACAAGGACCTTTCAATCTCCCCCTTTTTGGTAATTGATGACAACTCTACAAAGATATGGAAATTAAGCTTTTTCAAGCTAGCACTTCACACAAGTGTAAATTGCTAACTTGTTTTGGATTTTATGCTACTTATCCAACATTTAAGCTCTATGTCAAGATTTGGATAAGCACCATAAAACCTTACTAAGTGCTAAGGTGTATAGAATAAACCTTTGTAGCTCGATACCAAAATCGATAGCATTTGAAGCATTCAATGTACACCATCCTTAGCACCATGAGTAGCTAGACAACAAAAACACTAGAAACCCCGTGAGATCAACATTATAAACAAGGGTCTAGTTTTACTTGAAAAACACAAGTCTAGCTACCAACCTATGCATGCTAGTTATCATATCATCAATCAAGTTCTATAACTAGCATACACCACACAAGCATGCATATTGAATTTAAAAACTTATGCAATGCAAGCAAGCACATGAATATGCACAAATCAAATGCAAACAAACAAGGTTCATGAGCTTGCTCCCCCTACTTGTGTGCTTTTCTTTTGTCCAAGAATTTTGATCCATCATCTTTTCTTTTAATGTTGCTCCCTTGTCCATGTCCATCTTTGATCTCTCCCCTTTGAAACATATCTTTTGTTGTCCAACTTATCCCATGATCATATCTTTGTTCCAACTTCTCCCCCTTTGTCACCAATTTCCATAAAAGGTATGTGATACCAATTAAATCACTTGATACCAATTGAAAAAATGTGAATCTTATTGTGACAAAGGATTGCATTGGGATAGATGATTGAGGCTTGAATCTTGCATTTTTGATGGACATCACCATATGTGTTGGAATGACATTACTTGAATTGCTTTTGAGATACCACATAGGATCTTTGACCTTGAAACCATTTGGTGGGGCACTCCCCCTATGTCATAGCATGGTCATTCACTTGTCAATCTTGTTGGTGAGGGAACTTTTCTTTGCTTGATGATCACTTAAAGTTGAGGATCACTTGTGGAACCACCTTCTTGTATGATAGATACCATATGTATAAATGTGATATCACTTGAAATATCTTGTTCGATACCATATGGGATTCTTCTACCAATAAGGTCTTCTAGTATGGAACCACTTGTTTACTATCTTGAACATTTGCTATCATCATCATAAGTACCATTTGTTGGATACCAATTGAAGAAACATTTAAGTCTAGATATCCACTTGCATTGTTGTCTTGTTCTTGTACTCTAATCATCATGAGCTTCTAATTGTTGACTTGAACTATGTTGATTTGCCTAAGCTTCCAAGTCCGGTTTGAACCAATGACAAGCTTTTTCACACCTCACATTAAGGGTTATCTTGCCAATGTTGTACTTGTCACTTGTTAACAATCCAAAATAGATCAAGTACTTAGGTTCACTAGATCATGAACAAACTCATATACATACCACTAGATCAACTAATCATTCAAGCAATAGTGGTAGGTTTATGAAATTAAAACTTTTCATTTGTCATGCATGATCCTATTAAGCATGTACTATATGCACTAACCGCATACTAGTAAGAGATGAAATGATCATGCACATTACAATGATACCTTTGCTATGTTGGAGAAGAGGATAGTCAATAAGATTCCAATTTAGCTCCAAATAGCAATGTGAAGTCCAACTATAAGCTTGGTGAAGACTAATTATAAATGCCAATTGATAGATCAAATCTTCACCCATATGAATTTAGAACCACTTATTGATCAAGTGCACTATCTTGTTGTGGTTAGCTTGCTTCTTCTTTTGACCATTGCTTGCATGAGAGAACTAATAAGAATATCACTTGAACATCATGACTAGCTCTCTTTTGGGTGTTGCTTGCTCTCTTGATCAATCCTTTTGATTGCTTCAACTAAGTATCTCAAATGTCCTTTAGATCACCACTTCCATGTTAGCCTTCCAAGCACCACACTTGGTTTACCCACTCCTCGGGCGGCACGCCCCTCACATAGGGAGAAGTGACCTCTCTCTAAAGAACCATTCTTGACACTCACTTGAATTGCCTTTGATTGATTGATTCAAGTGATGGACTTAATATGATGAATATCCATGAACCCTTCTTTAAGTCCTTTTCTTTCTACTTGTTTAAGTTTTTTTTAAATAATCTCCAATAGTCACTAGAACTTAAACTTGAGTTTGATCTTGATCTTCAATTTGAGTACTAAATGTGTACACCAAGTACATTCCACAATCAAATGACCTTGTACTCATTACTTGTCATGCTTCAAGATCAATTCAAAACCAAACTTAGGTGCCTCAAACACTTATAATCATATTTCCAACTTGAGGACCTTTCAATTGAAGTGACTCTAGATCAATCCAATAATTGTCACTTTTCTGGCAGATTCTGTACACTCTAAAGAAATATCCATATCTCACAATGTACAGATCCAAATATCACGAAATTTGGTGGAGAAGTGATTCACTAAGTCATCTAGCAGCTGTAAAAATTTGAGATTTATTTGACTTCTAGATTGCTACCAGATTTCAATTCTTCCACCACTGCTACATGCTGAAAACTGCTGCACTATAGCTGATAAGATCTACTTCAAAACCGAAGTATGCCTTATCCAATTCTCAGGAAATTTCTATAGAATCTTCTCTGATAATTGTACAGCATTAACTATATCAATTGTATGTTTAACCCTCAGCTCCCACCCTGGCCACGTCACCCGAAATTCATAGGTTGAGCCACGTCGCCCGAAATAGCTTCTCGTGGACAGCAGCTAGCCACGTCGCCCTTAATTCCCATCCACAAAAACCCTCTATCCCCATTCGTCATTGCAAAAAAAAACCTCCATCCTCGCTCCCGTCGCCTCCCCGACCCCCACGTGGCTGCTCGTCTTCTCCTTCTCCTCTCGGTCTCCGCCGCCTGCGCCCCCGTCATCGCCCCTGCATGTTCCTCCCCTTCCCTTTCCTCTCCCTCCCTACCTCCCTCTCCACATGGTGGCGCACTACCCAATCCTGACCGTGGCTGCCTGCATGTGGTGCACGCGGGCTAGGCGCGGCAGTGCCGCCGGTGTGCGACACAGCCGCACCGGGAGCCCACGGCGGTGGCCGCCCCCCTGGCACGGCGCGCCGTAGGAAAGCCCCGCCATCGTCGGTCGTCCCCCACTCCCCCTGTGCGGTCTCCTGCACGCCGTGTGCGCAGCTCCTCCTCGATCCATCTACATGCTGGTTTGCTCCCTTCCTCTCTCTCTCTCTCTCTCTCTATCTATCTATCTATCTATCTATCTATCTATCTCTCTCTCCATCCTTGCTCTACGTAGGGTTTCCCGCACTGAATCAGCCATGTGCGGGTCGCATTGCTTTCCGATTTGGACGCAATCCAACAAGCCGAAGTCAATTTGAGACTAGATCTACTGTTCTCACACTTTTCTATTACCGATGTGCATGATTGTTGTCTTACTACATATTTTCTTTTGCGTTTTCCACCTGCTCGTATTAGTTGGCTCTTGAGACTAGCTTGCTGTCGTGCCATATAGCTGATGACATGACCATGTCGGTGATATTTGTTTGATTTCTTATTTCTTACTACGTTGTAGTGTTCATGAATTTGTGCCATATATCTAAGGACAGCAGCATGTCAATTGTATTTGTCCTGTTTCCTAGTGCACTGCGGTGGTCATGATTTTGTTCAATTCCAATGATGAGTACGCTTTCCTCTTGTTGTAGATTAATTTGAGACAAAAAGGGTAATGCTTTGTCAATGATTTGCAAAGGATCCTGTTCTTTTCCAAAAATCTGATTCTTGTTTTTGATGGTGCACGCAATTCTTCCCACTTTTGTAAATATATGATTTATCTACTCCTTCCTTCTAAGCTTGCTTGGTCTTTATACGGTATTAATTCTGATTATGCCTCTGATCCCTTCAGTTCATTTTGTGTGTCTACGCATTTTTTTTTGTATATGCAGTTTCTATTGCAAAAAAAAGACCATGTCTCGATGCATTGTGCTACTCCTATAATCTTTTCAGTATATATAGGTTCTTCCTATGGTGCTAATTTATTTATTTTAAAGTCTGAGCATATGCCATTGCTAATGATGTAGCTCTCCCAATTTGAGCAGACGACAACACCTGTGAGGCGTTTCCGATAAGCCTAAACATATTTCCATGGTATTGCTATTTTGTGTTTTTTGTTGACCATATGTCGATGCCAGTGAGAAGAGGTGCTTTTTGGTAACATGGCCGATGTCTCCTTCTGTGAGCTCTAACTCCTTTCCAGAGTTAAGTGACATTATTAGCCTCTCAAAACCCATATTCTTTCCTGGTTTCTCCCAGCGGCCACGTCGATCGGAATTCACCCTACCCTATCCACATCGTCCCAAAATTTCATGCTCTCTCTCCCCTTTCATTCTATAATCTCTCTCTCACTCTCTCTCTCTCCTGACATTGCGCCACTATGCCAGGGGTTAGAGTGGCCAACAGTCTTTTATGATGTTTCAATCTATTTTTGCTTTTATTAAACTGAGGCATTTAGCTTAGTAGTGATACAAACTGTTATATATATATATATATATATATATATATATATATATATATATATATGGTCCTTTCTTGTATTCTTTATGTACTTAGATGCTCTGGCATATGCAGTGATGACTTACTCAGTTATCTCTTATTTCCTGCAATTCACGGCTACTTGGAAAAAATGTTGCTCTTCAGGTTTTATGCTTTTTTGTGTCAGTTGTGTCAGTTGGAAGAAATTTGTAGACGACAGAGGTGCTCTCTCTCTCCATTTCTCATCTTCCCCCTCAGCTCTCCTCACTATGAGGATCTTGGCCTCCCTCCTGTAGGAGGCCATTGGCTCCTACCTCTCTCTTATTTTTAAATATGCAGATCATGCAGATAATGGATAGCCTTCGTTATAAAACAATGATAAGTTGTTCCATTCTTCATGTTACCTACTGAGACTTTGGGGTTGTGCAATGATGAACTTTTTTATATCAAGACAATGGAATTATGCAATGAGCCAATGATGATTACTTATTTCATCCTTCCATGATTCTTGCTATTTGCATTAGTTCTGTGATCACAATTGCCATTATGTCTTACTGATTGCCTTTTGCATGTGCTATTTGGTTTTCGTTGGTTCCTACAATTTGTTCGTTTGTTGCTGACCATAGGATGTCTTTGCTTCACATAATTTGTTGGTTGTTCTATTACTGAGCACGCCCCATTGCCAATGATGTATTTATTCCTATCCATCTATTTTCACTTTGTGTAAACATGCTTATTTTGCTACGCATGATTCTCATATTCATTTTCTTCCTATAGGTGACTTAATTTGATTATGTCATATAATTATTTATGCCTTTTGCTCCATTCATTCATTTGGTTATAGTAGTGCCAGTGCCTCCTGATTGGGAGGATGACATGATTGAGGCGGCTTAATCTCCAAACAAAAAAGAAGGAAGAGGCATGTTCAATGGAATTGTCCAATCACATTGTCCTCTCTCCTGTATTGCACACTCATATAAACAAAAAAAGAGTATTGTATGCATGTTCGAACTAGGGTTGCTACTTGGTTAGGGTTAGGTTTTGGTCACACTCACATGAATAAAAAAAATAATGGACTCACTATTATATGCATGTTTGAACTAGGGTTGCCACTTGGTTGGTTTCAGGTTTTTATCCACCCAAACATTGTCATCAGCCCATGTCATTCGAACTCATGTATCCTGCTACTTGACATCTTCTCAAATTTTTTTTTGCTCAGTAGCTTGTGCAAGTACTGATCGGGTGTAGCTTGATGAGCCTCGCAGGGGCTATGTGTAGCTTGGTGAGCCTCGCATGTTTGAAACTGCTATGCTGCTAGGTAATTAGCATTTCTATGCTTATGCTATTTGGCTATTGTTGTATGGTTACGGTAACTATTACTAATGATGCCAGTGATATTATTTCCTTATAGCAAACCGGCTTCTTTATGGCAGAGATGACCTATGCATAATGTTTACCTTGGTGAGGTTTATAGGTTTCCAAATTCCAACTGTTATGCTGGCAGGTAATTAGCATTGCTTGCTCTGTATCGCTGCCACCTTTCAAATCGGATGCTGAGCTAAACTAAATTAAAATCTCCATGTACATCTCCAGCCATTTTTTCTTATGGAAGGCTATTTACTTAATTAATATTTTATATTTAGCTTACATGTATGAGCTGACCTAAAATATTTCTCGTTTATGAGCTCAGCTAGAGCACTTTTCTTATGACAGGCCATTTACGTATATGAACTAGACTGACCGAGCGTTTCTTAGCAAACTGATATTTATCATGATGCGCGGCACTAATGCAGGATGTCAATGAAAATATGTTCACTACTCTTTGTGCCTCAGTTCCCCCCTTTTAGCTCATAATCTTTGTAGCCGCTAATACTTTGCTCAATTATTCTATGTATTTATCTTAGGTGTCAAGAAAAAAATAGCCCCACAGCAGTATGGTTTTCTTCAACAACTTTTCCTTCTACTATAAATGATGAAGATGGTAGGATCGGCCAACCTACATGCTAAATTTCTACAATGCACTATAGAAAAAACCTAGCCTTGCCTAAATAGATTGCTCAAACTTACTGCAAGTTAAGAATTATAATTCACAAATTTTTGACCCATTAGTTTCCAGAAAGTATAACCCTAGCCTGCTTGAATTCTGTAAATGGTAGTCCATCCAAATTTCAGCTCTTCTGTGTGGAGAAACTGTCACCACAGTTGATAGGTAACACCTCTAAGTGGCATGCATATTGGTTGATAAACCTGCACATAATTATGCTTCCTGTATTACTAATGTTTCCTATGTATTGCACTTACTACTTATTAGCTTGTAATTTTATTTGCAGTATCCCTGTCCAGACAGTTTCTCCACTAATTTCTTCGCTCCTTGTGTGCAGTGAATAGCCGTTATTTCTTAGTGATACATTGAACAAACAGTTTCTAGAGATGTTCTTCTTTTTTAGTAAGAAACTTACTTTGGGCCTTTACCTATATTGGTCACCTATTACACAAAAATTCTTTTAGCTTAGTGCCATTTTTTGTCTAGGTACCTGGCTTTTAGGCCTTTAAATTATATCATCTTATTTGCTGATGTGCTACATGAAATTGGTAAGACAATTTTAGGCCTTCCTAGATAGAGTCTCGTTTGGAACCCTCAGCGCCCTAATTTGCTTGGTTACTTTTTCTTCGAAATAAAAGACTCCTGCTCCAATATATGTAAGTGTACACAAAATATTCTTTTATGATTATTTGTTGCCTACCTCATGCAGCATAGCCATTGTGGTGTTGTTCAAAATCAGGTTATCAGGTGCCTATTCTTTTCATCGTGTATTCTTAGAGAGATGTAATACATATTAAAAGCATATGTTATAGATTCAGTTCGTGCCTTCGAAATCCGACTCTCAAGTCATCCATTATAACATTTTACTGAATCTGTGATCTTTATTTATGTGTGAGTCTGTATAATTGTTTTTCAAGACTAAAAAAACATGGCTTTCTTACATGTTAGTGTGCACTTTAGATTTCGTTAAGCATATGGATACTCAGATTCTGAAGGAGTAGCAATTCTGTTTTTGTTTTGAGCCCATCGAACTAACATTGTTCACAAAGTGACAGGACTAAAGTTTAGTTAGGGGTATCAAACACCCCCTAGCTTGTGCTTTATGTGTTCCTCACGTCCAAAAGTACCATCTTCACTGCCAACAGGTGTACATACACGGCATGGCGACACTCATCGCCAACAACCACCAGAGACCAGAATCGCCAATATCTAAAAAAAATTATGTGATCTTTTTGTGCCATGCTATCCAATTTCTGAAATATCTATGTACAACATGGCCTTGAAACAACACTAAAATGTATGTAACATTCAGTTACCCAACATACGTAGTATGTGTCTATGTACATATTACAATTCTTAATTTTCAGTCCATAAATTACATATTCATTTATTTGTGACACTTATGACTTGCTAACACAGTATGCCTGTGTAAAATATAAGTGCTTACCTGTCAATGCACCCTGGTTTTATACGTTAAAAACACTGCTTGTGGCATATAAAACCTACCTGCACGAACCAAAGAATGGTTATCTACGACGGAACATTCCTACATTATGTGTCGTATACGTACCAATACTATTGTACTTATGTGCTATATCAACCATGTATCCAGAGCAGCCGCATAACCTATCCTTTCTTATCTATTGACACTAATATGTAAATTTCGATACGCGCGCTAATGCGCGTGGCTCATACTAGTGCATACCAAATTTCAAGCCATTCCAAATAGATTTGGTCACTCAAACTCAGACTTGATCTCAGCTAGCTCAGGTTTTCAATATAGGACAGATTTCAAGCAATTGAGCTATACTTGTTCAAATTGAATCAAACTTGAAATCAACTTGATTGAATGCATTCACAAGACATATATCAATTCAATCCACTTACTAAAAGTCATCTCATGAACTTATTCAACTCAAATCAATCCAAACTTGATTACTAATCATTTTATCCATTCAATCATCTTATAGCAAGCAACATTGCATATATATCCAATTCAATCAACTCATATGCACCCAAATGAATGTGATCAACAAAGATATACCTTGGTTAGCTCATGATCATCCAATTTACAAGCTTCAACTCATGGATTTGCAAGCCATCAAATAATCCAATAAATCACCACAACTTGAATGTGACACTTGTAGCACATTTGGACTTCACTATCTTATCATGACATTGGGTTTGGATGTGCACTAGGCTTCAATACTTGACTCAATCATATGATGAACAATATAATATCAATTGAATCAAGCCTCCAATGCTGATGGTACCTACACACATTCATCCACTTTTTGATGGTACCCAAACTAGTTTGGGTCCTCTCAAGTTAGGTGCAACATACTTAGGTGATGCCTTAGCATGAATAGCGGGATGTTTTGCAATGGAAACCATAGAGGTACCATTACCATCCTTTCTAAGCATTTTATTGTTATCAATTGAAATAGGCTTAGAACTATTACCTAGGGGACATGAATGAGCCATGTGTCCCCTTTCCCGGCATAAGTAGCAACTTCTTTTGGATTGAGCCTTTTCTTCCTTGCTCATGTGTTGCTTCTCATTGCCTTGCCTCTTGAAAGTTGCTTGAGCCTTCTTCTCAAGCTTGGTAGGACACTTCGAGGCATAGTGTCCATCATTCTTGCACTCAAAGCACTTGATGTGAGCATAAGTTTTCTTCTTGTCTTCATTCTTGCTCATCATCTTGGCATCTTGGATTTGCATTGGATGCCTTGCTCTTCCACCCCTTCTTGTCTTCTTCTTCTTCATAATCAAGTCATCACCATCATGGTAGATCTTGACTTGAGCTTGGGGTGTTTTCTCTTGCTCAACTTGTGGCTTTGGTTGAGGCTCTTCTTGTTGCTTCACCAATTGCTTGGTTGGGCACATTGAGATGAGATGACCCCAAGTGCGGCACTTGAAGCACTTGACATGCTTGAGCCTCTCTTCTTCCTTCATCTTCTTGAGCTTTTCTTTGTTTGGGCAACCATTGGCAAGATGTCCCACTTCATGGCACCGGTAGCACATGAAATGAGAAAGCTTTCTCTTTTCTTGCTTTCTTTTGCCCTTTGTCATCTTCTCCTTGAAGCCAAGGCCACACTTGTCACCATAGTTTCTTTGGGTCTTCAATATATTCTCAAAGGTGACTTTTGAGTAGTAGCACCTCTCTAGCTTGTTGCTCAAATTCTTCACTTGTTCATTGAGCTTATTGTTCTCCTTCAAAAGGTTAGTCTCACAAGACATAGAAGTAGAACAAGCATCTAAATGTGAAGAACATGGCATAGATAATAAATCATCACAAGAGGTGGATACATGCTTCTTGCCTACATCACAAGGGTTAGTAACAATATGTGATTGATCATTTGACCCAAGTGATGAGCTCTCACTAGTTTTAATTTCTTTATTAGAAATCTTCTTAGTGAGAAATGCATGATCTTTTACCAAGTTGTCATGAGCAACACAAAGTTCCTCATGAGCCAATTTTAGCTCCTTATGTGAACAAGTAGTAACATAAAGTAGATGCTTTTGTTGTTCACATGTGGTCTTTAGAAATGAGTTTTCATTTTTCAATTTATTTGTTTTAGCCATCTCATTTCTTAAAGCTTTGGTGAGTCTACATACAAGCTCAAAATTTGGATCATCACAATCAACAATCACACCTCCAATAGATACCTTGTCGTCACTGTGAGACATGGAGGAATGTGATGAAGTGGATGAGCTTGTAGAAGCATCACTCTCATAGCCATCATCTTCATCCTCACTTGACCATGAGGTGGAGCAATCCTCCACAACCACCGTGTTGTGGTCATGCTCAACATCCTCACGTGCATCCACCTTTGGCACATCATATTCTTTGATGATCGCCCCATATTTCTCATTGAGATAACTCCAAATCTCATGAGCGGACTTCATATCCATGATCTCACCAAATATGTTATCTTTCATGGATGAATAGAAGATGTTAGTAGCTTGGTAGTCGAGATGTAGACATTTCTCTTGTGCTTGAGTTAGATTCTCTTCATCCAACACATGAGAAAGGCCTACATCTACCATCCACCACATTCGAGGAGAAATAAACTTAAAATTGCATGTCATCCAATTTCTCCACTGTGCAAAGTGTGTGCCATCAAAAATGTGTGGACACTCAACATCTAGCCCATAAGCCGTCATCCTCTCGGGTCGGTGAAGACCATAAATGAGAGACCTAGCTCTGATACCACTTGAAGGGTCGAGATGGCGGACTAGAGGGGGGTGAATAGTCCTTTCTAAAACTTTAACTCACCGGCTAACCGAAACAAGTGCGGAATTAAAACTATCGGTCTAGCCAAGACTACACCCCTCTATCTAAGTTCTCTAGCACCTTGAAAAGATCCTAAACAAGCAAGCAAGGTGCTACCTTAGCAAGAGCTCACATAATCAATTTTAGGAGCAAGGTCACACAAACCTATGCAACTAGTAATTTGCAAACTGGGGAAGCTCCTACACAAACTAGTGAGGCAAAGCGCACAAAGCCTAAGCTCACTATCAAGCTCAATAACAAGGCAAATAATGCCAAATTAGAGAGCGCAACTTACTTAGCTACACAAACTAAGCAATGTGACTAACAAGGTTACACAAACCAAATTAGTCACACAAGGGAACTACTTCTAGCTACACAAGCAAGAAGGTAACTAGCAAGCTACACAAGCTAACTAATTACAAGAGCAACAACATAAGCACAAGTATAGAAAGTAAGAACAAGTTTGTGTTAGGGATTTGCAAACCAACGGGAAGAACAATGTTGACACGATGATTTTCTCCCGAGGTTCACTTGGTTGCCACCAAGCTACGTCCCCGTTGAGACAAGCTCCAAGGTTGCCGCCGGTCCTCTTGCTAGTGGTGACCCGCAAGTCACACTCTCCCACATGGAGTGCTTACCACAAGCTCTAGCACTTGACCCGGCCGGACCACTTGTCGCTCTTCACGTCTCGCTCAACTAGAGTTGCTCTTCGCGATCCCCGCGGGGTGAGCACCGTACCCCTCACAATCTCTTCTCCGAAGCACCGCACAATCTCCTTGCGTGCTTCGACGGAGTCACAAGCCACCAAGCCGTCTAGGAGGTGGCAACCTCCAAGAGTAACAAGCACCACCGGCTTGCAACACGAACACCTAGTGCCACTCGATGCAATCTCTCAATGCAATGCACTAGAATCGCTCACTCACACAATCGGATGATCACTATCAAGCATATGTGAGTTAGAGGCTTCACTAGCACACCCCAAGCATGGACACTAAGTCCCAAGGGTGCTCAGCACCAGCCAAGGCCGGCCACCACTTCTATTTATAGCCCCAAGGGCTAAACTAGCCGTTGCCCTTTCACTGGGCAAAAGTCGTGAGCACTGGACTCACTGTAGGTAGCACCAGACGCTGGAACAGTGCATCATGTGCTCCAAAAACAGCCACGTGTCACTAGCCGTTTGAACTTGACCGTTGCCACCAACGGCTAGCACACGCACGCGCGTCTGGAACAGTAGCACCGCACGCTCTGCTGCTTCACACCGGACGCGTCCTGTGCACACCGGACTCACACGCAGAGAGCAACGCAAACTTGCAGCAGCACCGGACTCTCAGCGTCCTGTGACACCGGACTCGTCCTGTGCGCACCGAACTCTCAGCGTCCTGTGCCACCGGACTCGTCCTGTGCCTGCAGTTCAACTTGTTAGGTTGCTAACTTCTAGCTCTGAACTCCGAATTCGATGATTTTGGACATTTTGGAAAGCTTACTTAGAGTACTATCCAATATATATGAATACTCAATCCAAATCAAAATGGATCAAAGCAGTATTCCAATCTAAAAGCCATCCTAATGTCCGGAGAACACCGAAAGACTTCTCTCTCTTCTCCAAGTTGAACAAAATCAACTTCAACACCTTCTCCTTTCCAAATGTGCCAACACCACCAAGTGTACACCACCATGTGCAAGTGTGTTAGCATTTTCACAAATATTTTCCCAAAGGAGTTAGCCTCTCAACTTGCCACGCCACTCGATCCTAACACGTATGCAAAGTTAGATCGCTCAAGTGGCACTAGATGACCGATATGCAAACAAGTTTGCCCCTCTTGATAGTACGGCCATCTATCCTAAATCCGGTCATAAACTTCTCTACACACCTATGATCGGTGAAATGGAAAAGCCCTAGGTTATACCTTTGCCTTGCGCTTTCCATTCCATCTCCTCCAATGTTGATGCAACACATGCACCAACCAATCACCAAATGATATGATCCACTTCATATCATCACGCGACCGTATTGGTTCATTGATCTTGACCTCACTTGCTCTTCACCGTTGCCTCGGTCCATCGGCGCCAAGTCTTGCTCAAGCTTCACCGTCACACGCGATCCCTCGCTTTAAAGCCTCCGACTTGCCCTTCACTCTTGCAACCGGTCCATCGAGCCAAGCCTCATCTTGATCTTCTCCACCTTGGCCACATGACTCCATGTCATGTCTCATATGCAATGAGCTCCTCCATCCTCATATAATCACCTGTGGACTAATCTCCTGTGTATCTCACATAAACACTATTTAGTCCACCTAAGTTGTCACTCAATTACCAAAAACAAACAAGGACCTTTCACCAGTAGATGCAGTCCTCATGAAAATGCACTTTGGATCCCTCGCAACTCAAATGGATGCACAATCAAGCAAGAGATTGAGTGGGAGAGGTTTGGCTTAGCTAACAAGGATGTATCAATGATCAAAACATCCAAGAGAGTGAGCTTAGAGCTGGCCAAGTTCTGTTTATAGAGCCCCATGTGTTCACTAGCGTGCATCCATTCAAATGTCGAAGGGCAACTGTACCAAGCTTCGGACCCAAGGTCTGGACTAGTCTCCCTAGGTCCAGATCTCTACAATAACCAATGAGCAAATGCTTGTTTGTCAATAAAAAATGAGCAAATGCCACATGTTCTTGCATTCAAATGTTACAGTGCACACGCAATAGCTAACTGCCTTACTCTGGACTAGACAGGCACAACCACCATCTGGACCAACACATGCAGAGTCTAGATGACTCCATAGAGCTCCCTGAGTGGCAAAACGCATTCGAACTGAGTTCAGACCATGGTTCGGACCAATCTCCACTTAGGTCCAAATAGTTTTGCCTCTTCTCTGTCTCCATAAAATAATTCTTTAGACCTGTGTGACTTTGTTTGGACACCTGACACACCAGTGCCAGGAGCTAGTGCATAGTGTCGCTCCCCTTAGGGTTAGGTACTAGACCCATGCACCATGGTCTGGACCACCTAAATCCTAGAGTTTGGTTTCTTCTTCTCTAAGTCAACTCCTATCTTCAACCGTTGTTCCCATGTGCCAACACTAAAGTGATCCACCACTTGTGCACATGTGTTAGCACATTTTGAAAGCATTTTTAAGAGCTTTAAGTTAGCACACTAGGTCCTAATGCATATACATGAATGACATCAACTAATTAGAGTACAACTATGAATGACACCATGATTTTCCCTGCTTTATAGTATGGCAATCTATCATAAACCCAATCACACCCTCTCTAGTGCCTTGATTGGCGAAACAAAGATGGCCCTATTAAGTATACCTTTTTCTTGAGGCTATTTTCGTTTTCTCTATCTTCTTTTCCATGTTGGAGCACTTGATCTATCTTTTGGCCACCTCCATCATCATGAGTGCCAACATCATCAAGCTCCACACTTGGTGTGTACCAACCTATGTCAGATACACTTAGAGCTTGAGGTTAGTACACTTATCCAAAACCAAACTAGGGGTAATTGACGACAACCTTCACAAACATATGAATTAAAATTATTTTTGGATTCATGTTGCTTGCCCAAGCATTTTTACCATGTCTCTGCTTCTATTATCACTCCTTGTTCTCTCACCTTTGTATGACCAACTTTCCCCTATCTTACTATCTTTATGAATCTCTATCCCCTTTGTCGAAACTGAGCTCAAATTTTAGATAGGACATGAATATATTTTTGTGAGGATCATTAATTCAGTTTGCTTCAATCTAATCATTTAGCAAAGAAATGTAAGTTGGTTCGATCCAATACAAGCTTCTTCACACATCTTTCACTGGTTACCCATGTTAAGTTAAAGAATTTGAAATCATTTTGTAGGTTCAACACTAGGTTCACAAGCCCACAAACATGTCATATGTTACCACGAGATTATATCAGGCATAGAAACAACAGTGGTACCATATAAGCATTAAATTCACTTGATTTTCATGGATGAGCCTAGTAACATGAGGAATGACTAGATGCACTAAACATGTCCGTAGCAAAGGATGTATGCCATGCCAAAAAATTTTACTGGATTTGTAGAAAGACATGCAAGTCATATAAGTGGGGATGCATCAACACATATTCATTCCTTAGCTTGCAAAACCTTTTGTCATCAAGTGGCTTAGTGAATATGTGTGTGTGTATAAGAACATAAATATCCTTAGTATAAATGCATTGTCATAAATTTTGTTGCCTTCTAGCATGTCAAAGTCAAACTAGTGTTTCGGTATCTCATGACTTTAGTTCCGTGTAGATCTTAAGGCCTATTTTTTTTAGCTAATTACTCACTTCTGCTGGCCATAAGGAAAAAGCTAAAATAAACTGTCTAACTAAAAGGTGAAAAACATATTGTAAGGACATTTTATGGTTTTAGGTATGCTAACAAACAAAAAAAATTATAAATACCAGTAGTGAAGAGCCAAAAAGTTCGAAGGCAAAAGACAGAAAGCCAGCTTTTGAGCCACAAACCAGAATGTTGTACCTCGGACAAATATCCTTAATGCTGCAAGTTACCCATACTGATTATTGTGGACTAACTTCACAATGTTTTTCTGAAGAAGTTTCGTGGCTTAGTAATAAGTTTGATCACCTAATGCCTCTGTAACAACACCATCCTTCTTAATTAAAAATCAAATTGATATATGCACTACAAAAAAGCTCTGCGCTAGCGGTGGAGCATAATTTTCACTGGCGGATTCAATTAAAGAACGCCTGTGGAAAGAAACCGGCTTGCCCAACTAAAAATTCGTCTGTGAAAATCAATTTTCACTGGCGGTTTTCCTAGTAGAAATGGTGCATTTACACTGGCGGTTTCTAAAGAAAACCGCCAGTGAAAATTGATTTTCACATGTGTTTTTCCTAACAAAACCACCTGTAGAAATATTGTATTTCTACAGACAGTTCTCCTAAGGAACCGCCACAATAATTTGAAATTAAATTTTTTGAGCTTTTTAAATGACCTTGTTTGGAAAAACCGCCAATGTAAAAGTTGTAGATCTCGAAAAGTTATAAAACTTTGTAGTTGATAACCTTTTCATTTAAAATCATCTTGTTGTCGAAAACTACGTTTGAGTTTCTTAAATTTGAAATTCAATTTTTGTAGATTACCTCAGATGGAGAAACTACCAATATAAAAGTTGTAGATCTTGAAAAGTTATCAATATTTGTAGTTGACAAGTTTTATATTTGAATCCATTTAGGGCCTCATATAATCAATATATGCTCTGTTTAGGGTAATATGTGGGAAACTAAACTCTAATATATACACAATTAAGTTATGGGTGGAGTGGTAGAAGAGGTTGCATGTGAGGGCGAGGTCTTAGGTTCAAAAATTGCACTAGTCTTGTAGTGCATTGCTTTACATGATAAAATAAAATGCGACTTTTTTCCCTATTTTTAGAAGCCGATTTTGTATTTTCAAGAAAAATATTTCCATACTCTGCAAACAAATATCCAAGGGTGAAAAGATGAATAGAGTTATAAAAACTACACCGAAATATAGGCTAACCTTATTGAAAAAAAATCAGCGTGTTCAAACTTCAGACCAACAGGGCAAAGAGATTTATTTCTTCGCATACCGCTAACCACATTGTTCATCTCCTGCGTAGTAAAAGCCTAAAAGAAGCCTCCATGAAGGTCAAGTTAACTTCACTTGACAGAAGAGTGGCCAGATTGAAATGCATATGTTGAAACTCACTTCACCTGGCCTTTCTTTGAATACCTGCCAGCACAACACATTGTCCTTATCCTGGGTACTAAAAAGAGCCTCCAGGAAGGTCAAGTTAACTATACCACAACGAAGATTAGCCTGGTTAAAATGCATATGTTGAAGCGCACTGACACCTTCTTTGATTGCCAGCAAGAACAAATTATTCTTATCTGATTGTTCAGAAAGAAAAAACAATGCAAATGTCCTCAATGGTTGAGATTATGCTTGCCCGATGCTTAATTATTGTAGTGGCTCGAAAAAGTTTTGTGCTTCAATTGCCAGATTTAACATGGCCACTTTATTACAGAACTATGGTGTTTCCAATAAAATCTTTGCTACGTTAGAATATCCTTGAAATTACATCTTACGTGTTTTCTCAACTATTTTCTCATAAGAGACATTTAGGGCCCTATTGGTTGGGCTTTTCAACATACTTTGGCTTCCCAAAAAGCCAAAAGCCTACCAAGGGGGTTGGCTTCGACCCAAAGACAAAACTAAAACTAGCTTTTGGCTTGTAAAAATTTCACAGCACTCTAACCCTTGCTTTCGCCTACCGTGACTTCCAAGTTTTGCTAAACCTGACAATGGTTATGTACGTACTAGATCACTTTTTATTCGATTCCTTGACCTATCGCGTGAGGAACAGGGCTTGCACATATTATACTCCTACACTGCAACTGCGGGCGAGCTTGAGCTGTCCTGGTCGGAGGAAAGCAGCGCCTAATGGGGCTGCTCCTTCGTGGCTTGGCGTCAGAGAGAAAGGGAGAGAGTTGAGTGGGGAGGGCTATGGATGATATGTGTGGTCCGCTCAACAGTTTTCTCCAAAAGCCACGGCTACTCAACCGAACGACTTTCGACTTTATTACAATCCACACCCCATGGTACTTTTTTCATAGCCCACAGTTCTCAACAACTTTTTAAGAAGCCACAACTCAGGTCTTGTTTAGATACACCCAAAAACTCAAAACTCACATCGAATCTTGCGGTACATGTATGAAATATTAAATATAGATAAAAAAGATAACTAATTGCACAGTTTACCTGTAAATCACGAGACAAATCTTTTAAACCTAGTTGCTCCATGATTGGATAATGTTTGTCAAATAAAAACGAAAGTACTACAGTGTCAAAATCCAAAAAATTTTAGATCTAAACAAGGCCTCAACCAAATGGGCCTAATTTCAATGTTACCTAATATAGTGTAGCATAAAGGGACTCAAGATAATATCTGCAATAATCATACACAACTCCCCTAAAAAATCATACACACCACCGTCACTCGGTACACCAGATTTATTACTTATAGGATACAAAAAGATACAGTTGATAGGGCAAACCTAGCAGATCAACCCAGATTTTATTAAACAATATGCATGCACCAGAAGGATGGTGGATGCATATGCATCACGCATCTTATCTCATTAATTAATTTCTAATAACGGCAGCAGCACAATGCTGATGTCATGCGCCTGTCCTCACACCAGCCACCTTCACGGAAACCGTGCTCGGAACAGGTATAGCCGCAGCCCTGACGGTCACAGTGCTCTACGGAATAGGCTGAGAAGCAGTTTTGTTTCGGAGGCGGCTCTGGGCAGGGTTTCCCCAAGCCTGCACATCACAAATCAAACAAGATTGGTCGGTTAGCTAATTGTTGCTAGTTCCTATAGTACAAAAAAACTTTTTGGTCAGTAATTTGAAGTAAAAAAAGTAGAGATTGAAGGTGGTTACAGCCGCCAGCTTCGTAGCGTGGAGACAGTGAGGACAGGATGGCTACAACCAAGAGAGCGGCGATTGTGCTGCTCTTGATCACCGCCATAAGGAAAGATGATCAACTTCCCTTCTTGTGACTAGGTGGCCGAACAGGGATTATGCTGTATTTGTTCTCTCATCTTGGTACCCTCATCTTTATATAGAAATAAGAATCCATCCCTAGTATTAATGCAATCTCTTACCAACACTGGATAGTTTGAAGATCTCATAAATTAATACTTCCTTTGCCACAAATTATTAAATGACACCCATTGTAGAAAATATTAGTAGCATTTGTTCTCCAAATCATTTACTATGAAAATATATTTAGCAATTCATCTAATGATACTAATCACGCACCTTAAATATCAATATTTTCTATATATGCTTAGTTAAAGTAAAAAATATTCAACTTCGAGAATGACACTATTTGTGACATGAAGGTAATGTAGAGATGACATGTCTCCATATAATTAGTTCGAAGTTTTGGTGTCATTTGATTAAAAGGTGTACAACATTTTCATGTGAGGATCATTTAGGCTAGCCCAATGGGTCAAACCAAAAACAATAGGTTTTTCCGAGCAGCTTGTGTTTCACAAATAAGGCCAAAGAACTATTCACTTTAAAAAGTTGATTTACAGACAATTAATAAAAAAACTCTAATAGAAAATTAGACGGTTGACCCAAGTGATGGATCATACGAGAAGAGGAATCTTAGGATGGGATCAGAAGCCAACCAATAGAAAATCAGATCAAACAATATGAGCCAGGGATGCTTGCTTGCTTATGATTGTGTCCATATACGGTTTGTATAGAATAGTCACTACAACAATACTGACATCCACTGTCTACCATATATATCCATCTAAGCCACCTGGCACGGTTCGGCATAGGCCCGACCAACGCACGTTCCGCTGCCGAGGTGACAGCCTATGCACGACAATATGAGCCTTTTTCTAGGCTAGGCCAGCATGAAAAGGATTGGCAAAATATGGGATTGCGCCAGACTGGAGCTTGAAAACATAAAACCGCTCATTCATCTCACCACAACCAATAGATCACACATTTACAATTAATAAATAGAGAAAAATACATATGGAAAATAAGATAGGGGTCTCTTACCAGTGGTGGACGAATTTTTATTCACTGTCATTGGAGCCCACCAGCACCAGCATTACTAGCCACTGTTGCCTTCAAGTTGAATGGAGCAACACTGCTACTGAACAAGGTAGCAGTAGCATCTCCCACGTCCTTGACACAATCGGGTTGAGCCCTGTCGTGATGACGTGTTCGTTGATGGTTTCTAGGGTAGACCACATCATCATCATCAATGGGAAATATGGACAATGTTTTCTTCTCCCTCTTAGCATTGTACCTTAATGGCACGTGCTGCATCAGCATGACGCACCACACATCAGACCAAACTCACACAAAATGGACCTAATATGTTAGATATAGGGTTAGGGAATAGGCATGATCAAGACAAAGAGATCTAAGGTTAGGGTTAGGGTTGCAAACTTGCGCAGCTGGAGCTAGGAGCTAGAGAGACGGAGATGAAGATGTGTGGCGGTACCACCCAAATGGATGGTGAGCGATGAGATCGACCGATGGCAGACAATAAGCAGTACCTAGAGAGCACAAGGAAGATAAGAGTTTGAGACTACAAGAGATGAGGACGACAAGAGGACATCTACATGATCCAATGGTGGACAGGTTACTCGAGACATGTAGGGCGATGAGAGAGGCAATGATAGTGGCAAGTGGTGGCAAGAGAGGTGGAGAGCAATTCACCACGGAGGGTGGGGAATAGGGAGTGGAGAATGGAGATTATGGTTTAGGGGGAGTGGCAGCGGCCAACGGGGATTATATACCACACTCCTGGCTAGTAGGTCAAGGTCGTGCATACCATAAGTAGTCAAGACAAGCCAAGCCATGCTGCTTGCCATGCTTGTGTACTGGCCTATGCATAGGCACTTGCCTTTGTGCTCTTGGTGTTATATATAGGCAATGACAAATTTAAAGCGATCCCACAACGGTTGGTGAAATTGACAAGCCCTACACTAGTCCCTATTGGGTCTCTTTTAGGGGGAAGTTGGCCCATACGATACGGGCTCCACCAACAATAGTCCCAGAACTACTAGGTTATGGACGGTTCTACATGACCTAAATAGATGCTCAAACAAGAAGAGGCACAATACAACTTGAAATCACATTGCGAGGACTGACTTTTGCATCTCACACGTGTGTGCATTAGTAAAAACTCCACCCCAAAAACCCAGTGGGAAAAGGGGGCATGTAGAAAAGAGCATGCACACGACATTAACCTATACATATTCAAACTAGCTCCCAAGGCTTCTAGGTCCAAGTGCTTGGATGTCTTTGTATTTGGGCTTTGGCTCCTTCTTCCACTTGTATAATTTGGTTTATCGTCTTTCCTGGACGCATAGGTCTTCGTCTCTGGTATCCTCTCAGCATGATCAGTCTTTGTCTCCTAGGCCATTAGCTCTGGTATCTCGACGGCGCATAGGTTTCATCTCGGGGGCCTTCACTTGATGATGCGTCTTCTCTTTGGAAACGGATGTAGCGCTCACAAGCGCGAGGCAAAAGACTTTGCGCACTAGCAAGCCATGGCATTTTTCGTGCAAAAATTGTGTGCTTCGTGGCTACGGGAATTTCAACTTGCGACCTCCCCCTTGAGCGTACACTCCTCTACCACTACACATAACACCCACTTGTGTCTACATTGGATATTAGTCCTCCACATATTATCCTAACCCGAGTTTAAATTGATTATTTGAGGCCCTAAACAAAGTCAAATGAAAAAATTATCAACTACAAAGTTTCATCTTTTCAAGATCTACAAATTTCATTTGGGTTGTTTCTCTATCCAACGTGGTTTACAAAATTTGAATTTCAAATTTGAGAAATTCAAATTTAGTTTTGCTTGATAAGATAATTTCAAATCAAAAAGTTATCTACTATAAAGTTTCATAACATTTGAGATCTATAACTTTTATTTTTGTGGTTTGTCCATCCGAAGTCATTTAAAAAATTCAACATTCAAATTTTTGGAAATTCAAACATAGTTTTCCTTGACAAGATGAATTCAAATAAATAAGTTATCAACTACAAAGTTGTATAACTTTTTAGTATCTACGACTTTTATTTGGTTGTTTCACCATCTGAGGTTGATTGAAAAACTAGAAATTCAAATTTGAGAAATTCAAACATAATTTTCCTTGAACAAATGAATTCAAATAAAAAAGTTGTCGACTACAAAGTTGTATAGCTTTAACTTTTATTTTTGTCAACTAACATAGTCGTAGTAACATTGTTTGCAAATTTTACATATCCTTCTTATTGTTTATAGAACAATGCAAGTACCAGTTGTGTGAACAATGTTACTACCACTTTATCTGATAAAGGAAAAAGAGCAAAATAAAAGTGTAGGTCTTGATGAGTTCAACAACTTTTATGTTCATGACTTTTTTAGCTGAAAGGATTTAATGTTTCAAAATAATAGCTGTAAGAACACACTAAATTGATAGAGCCCGATTTTAAAAAATTTAGCAAAAAAAATCACCAAATTTCAAGTCAGTATGAGGGAGAAAGACTAGTTACCACTTTTATCTGGAGATTAAAAAGAGAAATCAGTGTTCTTCAATAATTTCAAAATTGAGTTTCAAATAGTATTTTAAAGTAGTATATGATTTCAAATGAAAAACATATAAAAAACAAAGTTTTATAACCTTTTGGGATCTAAAACTTTTATTTTGGTATTTTTCTCCATCAGAGGTCGTTTGAAAAATTTAAGTTTTTCTACTAATTTTTAATATTTGGCATCTATTTGTTTACCTGCCGTTACATATTCAATTTGTAGATGTGGTTGGATATAGAGCCGCCCTTATAAATCAAGCCATTTATAGGGCAGCTGATAACACCACCAGTCCCTTAAAATAGATTTGTAAGAAGCGGCTGATAACACCAAATGCCCTTAGAAATGTATTTGTAAGGACGGTTTGTTTGGGCACCATTTGTAGGGGCAGCTCAATATAGAGCCACCCCCACAAAAAAAAGAGTAGGCATTGCGAAAAATCCTTTTTGTAGTAGGAACCTAAGGATGGAGAATGCTATGCCATTGGCTTTTTGTGAATTTTGGAGATTTTAAATTACTTAGCTGGCAGTTTTGTGTCGGAGGTCATCCATCGTTGCCATGATACTGGGTTGATAGCTGCGGATGAAATCAGCTAGTCCCCTTCGCTTCTTGAGTATGCAAGGTTGGCGTCGAACCACCAATTGGGCAGGCTTTAGATTTAGGCCTTGTTTTGATGCACCCCAAAACCCAAAACTTTACAAGATTCCCCATCATATCGAATCTTGCGGCACATGCATGGAACATTAAATATAGATAAAAAAGATAACTAATTGCACAGTTTATCTGTAAATCACGACACGAATCTTTTAAGTCTAGTTGCTCCATGATTGGACAATGTTTGTCAAATAAAACGAAAATACTATAGTGTCAAAATCCAAAAAGCTTTTGGATCTAAACAAGGCCTTAGGAGACTGATGGGGAGAGGCTCTTGTGAAGAAGAAATTCAGAATCATACTGAACTCAAACTTGGCAAGAATCGGAGCCTTTGCACAATTAAAAGCCTCGTGCATGTATTAGGAGATATTGACCGGTGCGGGTGCCTGCGATCTCACGTTGACCTCTGCGTGTTGCTTTGAACAACAAGAAACGATAGCTGTGGCGGAGGACAAGCAAAAAGGCGCTTCTGCACTGGTAGACAGTTTAGATTTAGGAGTAGGAGCCGAAGGTAATGAATTGGACTATGTGGGCTTTTTCAATTATCTTTTTTTTTAATTAATTACTTAACTGGGCTGGTGGTGGTTGCTTTACGCGGGATTGATGCAGTGTGGCGGGCCTTTGTGGGCTTCACGTGGCAATTGGGCTGTGGATCGCGCAGGCTGTCCATGCAGGCCTGCGCGGTGTGGCCTTCGAGCACCAGAAGCTTCGTGTGGGGCCTTGTTCAGTTTCAAAATTTTTTATATTTAGGTACGGTAGTATTTTTATTTTTATTTAATAATCATTATTTAATTATGAATTAATTAGATTTAAAAAATTCATCTCGTGATTTACAAGTAAAATGTGTAATTAATTTTTGTTTTCGTTTATATTTAATATTTTATATACGTGTCGCAAAATTCGATGTTATAAGAAATCTTGAAAATTTTTTAATTTTTTGGGTGAACTAAAGAAAGCCTGAGTTGATGTAGGGCTCGTTCGGTTATCATGGATTTGCTAACAATTCCTAGCCGGATTGTTGTGTAATTTATATAAGCTTTAATCATCTGAAATGATTCCTGGGGATATCCAGACTAACCGAAAAGGACGGCCTGTGTCACGGGGGGGACGAAGTAAGCGGCTTCGGGCATGGGGAATCAGGCCCTCGGTCAGCAAGCTGTAATCAAGGATGGTCTGCACATGTCCAATGCATATTCTTGCAGAGTCCTGAAGCTCCCGTGTTGTGTTTGTTTAAACAAGAGCCGAAAGCTTGAGGGCCTTGGTAACTTTTTTATTATTAGTTTTTTAAACAAGGGCGGCTTTGGGGCTTTCATAATTCTTGTACTACTATTGTTTTTTATATTATTATTATTTATTATTTATATATTTTTTAAAAGAATTGGAAAGGTTTTATCTGAGGCTCACTAGTACACAAGTGGTAGTTTGAAACACATTTCTACGGACATTTCTCTGAACTGCCAGCGCTAGGGACTATGGAAATAGAATTTTCCAGTGGCGGTTAACTAAGGACTGCTTGTGGAAATCTATTTCGACATGCGGTTCAGTTAAGACAACCGCCAGTGAAGACATTTATCCATAAAATATAAAATTGGGTTTTTAGGCCTTGTTTAGTTCCCACTAAAATCCAAAAAGTTTTCAAGATTCCCCATCATATCGAATCTTGCGGCACATGCATGAAGCACTAAATATAGACGAAAACAAAAACTAATTACACAGTTTGCCTGTAAATTACGAGACGAATCTTTTGACCCTAGTTAGTTTATGATTGGATAATATTTACCACAAACAAACGAAAGTGCTACAGTAGCGAAATCCAAAATTTTTTCGCATCTAAACAAGGCCTTAAAATAGAAAAAAAATATCCCCAACGAAGATCCACTCGCTAGCCACCCGTTTCGATGACAAGATGATTTCAAATAAAAAATTATCAATTACAAATTTATAACTTTTCCAGATCTACAACTTTTATTTTATTGGTTTTAATACGAGATCATTTAAAAAACTAAAAAATCAATTTCAAATTATTTCTATAGGCAGCTTTCTAGTGGCGATTTTTGTAGGAAAAACGACCTGTAAAAATCAATTTTCACTGGTGGTTCACTTAATAGAACCACCAGTAAAAATGCACCATTTGCACTGGCGGTTCACTTAATAGAACCACTAGTGAAAATGAACATTTGCACTGGCGGTTTTCTTAAAAATATCGCCAGTGAAAATGTGTCTCTACTAGCGGTTCTTGAATCAGGCCCGTTAATTGAAACCGCCTGTAAAAAAAGAATCTCAACCGCCAGCGTAGAGCTTTTTTTGTACCGGTGGCTGTCATCTATGCTTGTTTGCTATTAAGGATCAAGGAGTTGATACCTCTTTCCTGGTGGCTCCTACGTTGGTATGGTACGAGGTTTCCCGTTTCCACGGGTTCAAAAGTTGGCTATGCTGACAAAGGCTGACGAAGGAGGTTAGCTTCACTAATGACGTGCTGACGACCGAATTTTTGAATCTTCACAGATGAGGCTGATCCGCTGATGAAGCTGATCGACGGCCGAATTTTGATGGCTTCACAGGTGAAGTCTGATTCAGCGTTCATGAAGCTCCGAATGACCAATGACGAAGAGTCCAACAATCAAAGGTCCTTATCTGTGCTATGGCCCGTTGGACCAGCAGCCTTCTGATAGGGGAAATGCTTCTGGTGAGCTTCATGTAGCTTGCTAGTGGTGAAAAACCAATTTGGCTTTGTGGCCATCGACAACGGAGCAACTAGTAGAAGCACCTTCAAAGGCTGTACACTTGTGGCTTGTGTGTTAGCTTGCGAAGCAAAACAAGCGTATGTATAGAGTCCATAAGTATGTGAACTTGGCTCATCCCGTACAAATAAATAATAAACAAAAATTGTACAATACTTAGCTGAGGCTCTGTGGACGCCGTTGGCCTTTGTCTCCATTATGTGGTGAAAAAGCTCATGACTAGAGGCGTGGAAGCTTGGCGTGGCTGGACCCTCGCTGTCCGCCAGATCTCGGACCTTCGTGTGGCCGGACGCTCATGGATGCTGGGCCTTCACGTGCTGTCGATGTCCTTCGTGACCGTCGGAGCTTTGTGTGTGCCGGATTCTCGCTGGAGCTTAGGGGCTGATTGGTTGGTGCAGGCTCACAGCGTGCGCAGAAATCAAGCTTCCCATGTGAGCTAGGATGGCGTCGTGCAGTGTGCGGCCCGCACGAGAGACGGCGCCATCCTCCCGGATGAGGCGGGAGACCGTTTTGTTCTTCCTCAAAGCAAACCGAGCAGAGCAGCACCGCCGCGCGCTTGATCTCCGGCAGCCGCTCACCTTGCACCAGAACCTCGCCCACCACTGCAGCTACCCTCTCGACCAACTTATTCCCTTCCCCGTGGACGATAGCCTGAAGAGACCGGACTGGCATGGCTGTCGCCCCTATACAAGAATCAAAGTATACGCAGCAGCCTCCTTGCTGCCCTCCTCGACGTGCGCGCCTAGAAAGACGAACCGGCACTACTACAGAAATTCTTTTGCGAGGCATTTTGCAAAAGGCCTCGGAGGCGGGCAAGATTTCCAACCGTTTCAGTTAATGTCTTGAATTAATCGAGGCAGACATTTTTTATTAACCGAGACGGTTACTTATAACCGCCTCGGTTAATCGATTTACTGAGGCGGGTAATTTAAAATGCCCGTCTCGGTTAATATAGATTAACCGAAGCGGTCAATCTAATGCAACCATCTCAGTAAATCCTTAACCGAGGCGGTTTATTATAAATTTATAATGCAACCGCCTCGCTAAATTAGGCCCAGCCCAAAAGTCCACTATCATTCTGATATATAAACAAATCATAAACCCTAACAGCCTTCTCTACTTACTCCTCCCAGCTGGCGCCGCACAACACCCTTGTCCCCTCCCTAACTCCTCCCCTCCACACGCATGCCCCCCCACGCGTGCCCCTTTCCCTCATCAACGTGCGTGCCTCCGCCCCTCTCAGACGATGTCGGCACTCCTCCCGCACAAGTCACGTCCACGACGAAGCCCCTCCACCTCTGGCATGATGGCGTGGCCCCCTCTTCCTCTTTCAGCATGGCGGCCTTCTCCTTCACCTCCATCATGGCAGCGCCCGTCCCTCCTCTTGCAGATCCGGCGATGGCGCGACTTCTCTCCTCCTTTTCAGGCCGTGGTCATCAGCGAGTAGCGTGGATCCGGCGGTGCGAGCATAGAGGCTGGATCTGGCAAGGGTAGTGTGGATCCATGGTGAGCAGCACGACGGCGGCGCGCGCGCCCCACCCCTCTTTCGGCGGTGCCCCACCTCCCCCTCCTCCGCAGCAGGCAGCGGCACGCAGGATGCCCTTCTCCTTCGTAGCAGGCAGCGAGGACGGTGAGAGGATGGCCGTGTCAACGGCAGCGCGCCGAGCGTGGGACAGCAGCAACGTTGATTGGGCTTAGCGGGCCCATCGATGGGTTCAGCGGGCTCGTCGACGGGTTTTTTCATTTTTTCGGAATTATTTATCGAGGTGGGCAAACAAACGTCTCTGTTAATGCTTGATTAACTATGACCTTCTGTTGGAGGCGTTTGTCTTGCCCGCCTCGAAAAATTGTTTTCGCCCATCTCAGAAAAACATTTATGTAGTAGTGCGGAGCAGGTGGAGTTGAGGTGGCAGAGCTCGAGGCCAGAGACTATCCCCTCCATGGCGCGCCCACGCCTACTTTGGGGTGGAAAGGTGAGGCGCGCGAGGGAGGCTCCGCCGTCCGTGCGCTCTATGGTGGGCGCGGACGGAGCAAGGCGGCGGAAAGGCGGTCGAGCGGACCAAGGGGGAAGGAGGGAGCAGAGGGCCTCGGCTGCCGTAGGAGACGCGGTGGTGGATTGCCATGGCTAGGGGTGCAAGGCTTTGAGGTAGCTGCAGCTGCCAGCTCCATAGCAGCCAGCCAAACAAGAACTGGATCACTAGTTCATACACCAAAACGGTACAAATGGAGAACTGCACTGCCCCCCCATCCTGGATCACCAATGTCGGAACAACGAATCACCGCCTTAATGTATGACAAGGCTTCTTGGACCGTTTGAGCTTCAAGCCTACGCCTTCGTAGACCATTAGACCCTCACAGAGCAGGGAGCGCGGTGTCTTCTTATGCTCGTTGCATGTGTGTCAGTGAGCCATCGTAGCTTTGTTCTCATGAGTTTGCTTGTAGCGCCTTCGTGCAGTTACCAGCAGACAACAAAACCGAAAGTAGCACATGTGTATTTGTGATGGAAGTGAGCAGCTGCTAACACTTAAAAGTGGAGGTTGTAGTGGTTCACTCTAGAAATTTGAGACCCAAAGGTCTCATGGGTGTATGTTTTGCATATTGATTTTATTTATTGAGACGAAGAAGGGAAGAAACGCTTATCTTTAACATGATAAAAAACGTTTGGCAAATCCTGAAGGACTTCGAAGGTTGCAACATAGGAGCAACAATTATGAAGGTCGCCCAAAGGTCCGAAAAAGCCTTCTTCTCCAATGAAGGATGACTGGAGAAGGTCCGCCGATGAAGGCTTGGACACACAAGGTCTCTTGACGAAGGCTGGCCAGAGAAGTTCTGGTGATGAAGGCCTGGCTGGATAAGGTCTCCAGACCAAGGCCTGTCTAGAGATGGTCCACCGACAAAGGTGCGGCTAGAGAAGGTCTCCTGATGAATGCTGGCGGGAGAAGGTCCACCGACGAAGGACCGGCCAAAGAAGGTCTTCTGATGAAGGCTACCGGATGAATGTCCTCGATGAATGTCTGAGAATAGAGGCTCCCAGATGAAGGTTTGGTAATGAAGGTTCCAACTTCCAACTATCCCATCGAGCACAATGTTGGAAAAACAGTTCCCGAATAGGCTAGAATAGAGTAGAGAGAGGCGGCTAGGGTTTGTCCACTAGAGTTGAAAGGGAGAAGCCCTTGACCACATACTCTTGGCATTATATATATATATATAGGGAGAGTATATTCAGTAGCCAGCTATAAAATAAGTTATTCTGTAGCCACCTCCATTTAAGATAATTTTATGTACTAATTTACGATAATATCAATACATATTTACAATAGTTGGGTTACTGAAACACATGGAGATATTTACCATAACGTTATAGTAAACCATTTAGTATGGAGTTACTATAATCTCGTAAATTAACGTAATAATTATCGTAACTCAAAGTGGCTACAAAATAAGTAATTACCAAGTATATATATATAGTATCTTTATATGAGTATATAAGCATACTCAAACCGATAAACAACATACACAATATAGTTTATTGAAGATGAGAGTAACTACACGTACGTTGAGAAAGGAATTTCCATATATATAAATATATATATATATATATACAAGTGCTATTCTACACCCTAGGTGTAGAATAATATTCTACACCAAAGTGTTATACTGAACAAAATTCAGTATTGTTCAGTACCCGTGTTTCAGTATTATTCAGTATTTCGCGGTCCTGGGTGTACAACTGGATGATACTGAACGTTGTTCAGTATTGCTCAGTATTTTTTTTGCTCAGTTTTGACTTGCGGTGTAGAATAATATTCTACACCTAGGGTGTAGAATAGCGCTGCCGTATATATATATATATATATATATATATATATATATATATATATATATATATATATATATATATATATATATATATATATATATATATATATTACAAGCAATCCCTTGGTGGGGTTGAAATTGGCAAGCCATTACACTTCCACTATTGGGTCTTTTCTAGGTGGAGTGGGCCCATATGAATATGGGCTCCCCCAACAGGCGGTGCTTCGTGCGACATCACCCAAGCTGCCAGCTGCATGTACACATATATTTACTGTCAGCCACCTACTGGTTGGTTATAAACTAGTTGTGATATATAAACGATCACTACCGAGTCCTAACTCCTAACATGAAAATCCAAAAATGATAGTGAAGGTCCTTATCAATGTCAGCTCAAGCCACAAGCCGGCACTAACATTTCAATGTTGGTTTAAGCCACGAACTGGCAATGATACTGAGACTGTCAATGCTGGTTGGTGGCCTGAACCAGCAGTCAAATGTCACTGCCTGCTTGTGGCTTGGGCTGGCAGTGATGTATAGACTATCATTGCTGACTTGTGGTTTGAGTCGGTGCTGTTAGAAGTTTGAATAGAAATTACATAGATCTTTGAAGGCGAGGGAGAACAATCATACAAGTAGGAAAATGTTCTATGTCTCACATTAATTCCAACAAGAAAATCCTGGGTACTTTGCCTAATGAGCTGATGTGACCATCGACAAAGGAACCAAATATGCCCTAAATCAAACTCTTTTTCTCCAAATTATGGCTAGAGAGCTCAACATGCATGCTTAGATCTGAGATTGGAAGAGAAAGAGAGAGAAGGGGAAAGGTGGGGGACCAACTAACAATAGCTAATGATGGTGCTGCCGCCGCCGGATGGAGTTGCCATGCTGGATCTATAAGAGAGTGAGTAAGAGAAGGTGTGCACAAGAGATAGGAAGCGACAACTAGGGTTCATATCAATGGATATGGTGGCATCAGCTCAGTGCTTGTGGTTGGCCTAGTGTCATTGACCATGCCACCATAGATTACTCTTGCCTCAAAATGATTAAACCAGATTTCAACAATAAGCAATGGGAGATGTCTATGAAATCTTTGTTGGGGAACACATTCACCACCAGCATATTAGGAACTGATGAGTTGAAGATTTCTGCATAACCAGGACATTTTCTCATCCATTGTGCCAGAACAGGGGCTGAGGGCGAATCAGGCCACAAAGGCCGGTTACTCGAAAGCAACCGGCAAGGACAAGGAGGTCTACAATACCACATAATTGGGTGGTGCTCCTCATCAGCATGAAGAAGACACTTGTCTTCAACAAGGCTGGCCATTTGGTAGCTGCTCAGTTATATATAGTTTGCTTAGCTAGCTTGAACTCCGGTGAGGAAATTCTTGTCCATATAGGTGTGTTAATTCTGCATAGACATGCATCCCTAATAGGCACCAAATCAATCTAAAATCAAACTAGCACTACCACAACATCCTTCACCGTCATCGGATTGAGTTCCCTAGCACAAATCAAGTTTCTTTAGATTCAAGCATGCTATCACTGAAATGACCTCCTCTACCATTCGAAGAACAATGTCTGATTAAACGTGTAAAATGTAATCTGGGATGATTGGTATTACGCTTAGCTTGTTGCTAGATTCACATTTCTACAAATGGTATAGAAATGTAAACAACATTTATTTACATTTCTATGAATACAGTAGAAGTGTAAACAACATTTTGGTTATCCAACACACCAATTTTTCAAGCAATACAAATAATAAGGGACGTGCAGGTAATATGTCTGATTGCCTCATTTGCTTTTGAAAGAACGATATTCCTGGTGGTTTTTGATGGAACAATTGTCTTAGTTACTTTTGATGGAACGGTCATCTTAATATCTTTTGGTGGAACAACAGTCTCAGTTTCTGTAACTAATCTTCTACGTACTTTTAGCCAAACCAACATTTAGGCAGTAAGTAGAAGCTTTAGTAGAATCTTGATAAATCATTGAAGGTAAGGGAGAACAAGCATACAAGTAGGAAAATGTTTAGTCTCAGATCAATTCCTGCAAGAAAATCCTGCATACTTTGCCAAATGAGCTGAGGGGACCATCAACAAAGGAACCAAACATGCCCTAATTCCAACTATTTTTTCCTCCAAATTATGGCAAGAGAGCTCCAATTATAAAGATGCTTACATGCATGATTGGGAGAGAAAGAGAGAGAAGTGGGAATGAGGGGGGACCAATTAACATTGGCGGACGATGGTGATGCTGCCACACTGGATCCAGAAGAGAGATTGAATCAGAGTGGACAAGACTTAGGAGGCGATAGCTGTCACAACCAAATTTCAAGAACGAAATAGGATGCATAAAAGATGCATGTGCGCCCCAAAAACAGTCGCACACACGAGTAGACAAATCTCAAATAGTGTCGTCACCGTGTTTATTACATAACAGATAAATATTCATCACATAGTCTGAAACAAGAATAATAGTTCTAATAAATACACTCTCGTCGGAAACACCACACGGGGACAACTGTCAACTGAAAGACTCTTGATCACCCACAAATTGCTCACCCTCTATACCCGATCATCAAATATGAATACAAGCAATCGAGGCCACACATACACGATGCAACAGTAGTATATGATTATAACAATACACAACAGTAGAAAAATAGTATGAAAAGTTTATAAAACAATTCTACACATCACTACGATCACACGGACGTAAAGATCACGAAAATTATAGCTAAACAGAGAAGATATGAATTTTCTAAGATTTTCTCTAGAAAGGTAATTAATTAAATAGGGTCATAAAATAAAAAAAATTCAAACTGGTGAAATAAAGTTACTAACATGTAGATCTTGTGATTACGAATCTAACAAAAGTTGAATGGGTCAAATCAGAGTTAAAATGAGTAATTTATGGCCAAAACAAATTTAGTGGCATTTTTTTGTAAATATAGAAAACGTATTTTGAATCAAAGCGAGGTGACAATACGTCTTTAAAATCAGAAGGTGTATCATCAAAATGCGTTTTAGATGGTGGGTTAATACACAGAATCCTTCGGGGACTCTTTAACAAAATTTACCCTGAACGGGTAACTTCTAATCTCAATTGTTGATTTCAGATCTAATGGATGAGGCGGTTTGCATTGGGAAGTGTTTTGGCCACCAGAACAAGAATATTCACAGTGGAGCTCCATTGCTGACATCAAGAGGTCGTCGGAGTTCGTATATATTTTGAGCATTTCCGGCCGTCCTAGATCGAACAAAAATCACTAGTCAGCGGAAAAGGAAGAGGCGAACTCACCTACAAATCGAAGTCGAGGAATGACCGAAGACAGCAGACGACAAAAGATGGCGGATGGCGGCGTCCCTGTGCACTTCGGGGATGGTTAGTGCAACACAAAACACGAGAGAGAACGAAAGGAGGTGCTCGGCATATCCGCAGGAGCGAGGCGAAGCTCGGCAAAGAGTTCTCGATGACCTTGGGGAAAGGCAGGAGCTTGGACAGTTGTGGCAGCGAGTTTGAACTCGGCGATATTTAAACCAAGAGTTGTGGGGCTAGGTCGGCTTTTCATGCAGCACAGCACAAATGAAAAAGGTCAAGGGCTTAATAAGGTTTGGTTGGCATGCAATCCCAAGAAATCTAGGATTGGTGGCGTCGGCCCTGTGTCCTGCTCAAGCACGACTCAAGGTTGAAGAAGGGGATGTGCCACTGACGCACGGGCCCTAGCTGTCAGCGTCACGAAGGGGAAAAAGAGGAGGCGGGTGTTGTTGTGGCTTCTCGGATCGGTCTGCTTGCTTGGGCTGACTGTGTGCTGGGCCTGCAGGAGGGGAGCTGGCCAGCCAACTGGGCCGTCATGAAGAGGGATGGAGCTGGGCCTTCAGGCCGAAACAGGGAGAGGGTGAGGTTTTCCTTTTTTTCTTTTATTCCAAAAGCCATTTTCTAATCATTTTAGAAACATTTTGAATCATTTTGAATTTTTGACAAAGCCACACATTTCAATAAATCAAATGTAAATGCATGCATGCTCAAACATGTTGCTAACTCCTATGGTGCATTTTAATTTAATGAGAAATTTTATTTTTTATATTATTTCATGAGCACAAAAATACAGAATTAAACAAATTTTCATCTATTTCGAAAGGAGCAAAAATTTAGGGTGTTACAACAGCTTGGGTTCATGTCATGGGATATGGTGGCATCAGGTCAGTGCTTGTGGTTCATGTCAATGGATATGTTGCCACGGAACTCTAGCATCAAAATGGTTGAACCACATTTCAGCAATGAGCAATGGGAGATGTCTATGAAATCTTCTTTGAGGAACCCAATCACCACCACCATATGAGGAACTGATGAGTTGAAGATTTCTTCTGCTTAAAAAGAACAATTTCTAATCCATTGTGCTGTGGGGCTTAGCACGAATCAGGCCACAGAGGCTGGTTACTTGAAAGCAACCGGCAAGGACGACAAGGAGGTCTACAATACCACAGAACGGGTGGTGCTGCTCGTTAGCATGAAGACAATTCGACAAGGCTGGCCATTTAGAAGCTGCTCAGTTATACAGTTTGCTTGGCAAGCTTGCACACCCACTACAACATGACTCATTATACAAGGCGTTTAAAAATGCCTCCAAAAGTGATCAAATCGCCTTTAATAACCTTTTGAGGCATTTTTTAGAATGCCATCTATAACATGGAAGTAAAAGGTCTTTTAAGGCGTTTTTCTAATGCTTTTTAATATCAACCTTTAAAGGCATTTTCTAGCTGCCTAGAAAAGTTTTTAGAGGCACTCTGGAATTTGCCTTCAAATATTGATGGAGGCATTATTAGAAATACCTCCAAAACCAAGGTATCCATGCAACCCTTTTGACCAATATCAAATTAGCACATTAACAATGAGAGCATACATCAGCGTTGGATGCATCCAAACTTTAAAATCTTTCGTACAGACACAAGCTTTCGTACAGAAATCTAAACAACTATGGATTCAGCAGTGGAAGACCACTACGACTTCACTGCAACGATTCAAATATTTAGTCAAGAGAACAAAACATCTCCAATCCATAGTCACATCTCCAATCTTTCATACAGACTTTGGTACTGAACTACTCTTGTGCAGTCATAAAATTCTCCTGGGTGCTGCTTCTCGAGTCCAGCTGACAAGCCTTTCAAGCTCTTGACAATAACATGCTCAAATGACAAAAGACCTAACTCACAGTCTCATACTATATAACTACTAGTACCAGAAAGAGAATGGCGACACCACCACCAACAAGCTTCTTCCCCCTGTCTTAGAATGGTTTTCCCCTGACAATATAAACTGCAGAGAAGGAAATGGTTGGAAAAGGAAAGCACAGGGTATCGGAAGGCAAGTTGAGAAAATACTGAAGGAAGCATATTCAGACCTAAAAGTTTTCAAAGCATTGGAGAATCCGTGTTGACATATAAACTTGTCAGCAGGTTAATAGATAAAATCTTTGGTAGTGAAACTTGTGAATTACCGTACTACAAGCAGATTAATAGATAAAATCTGTAATAACAATCTTTTTCTTCTGGCATATTCTGAACCAGTATTTAGTGCCTTTGTGTGTGTTGAATGCTTGCTTGCTAGATTCAGGATAAAGAAGCTCCATTAGAGATGGACCAGAATGATCATAGACATTCCCAATGACGAAAGAGCTCTGACCTGGAGAAAAACATGAGTGGCCTGGAGAAAAAGTAGACTTCATATCTTCCTTACAGTGACCTGGGGTCCTTGACCCCTCTTGTTTCCGCAAAAAAAATGAAAGGGACCAAATAACCTTAGGCTGGGATATCTCATCCGACTATAACGCTCATGTGTCGCTGCTATTTACACGCTGCAAATGGTGAACTGAGTGAGTTCCAATCCATAGTGCATGTCAGAAATTACAGCTCCAAACTATAATAAAGATAGATATTGAAGATTTATCAGATATCTATAACACTGAACAGAAGAATCCATATGCACAAACCATATAACGGTCAATAGAGTTTGGTTATTAATTTTATATATAATTTGGTTATTTCCATGAAAATTACAATTATATTAGTCAAGAAGCCCAGTCAAATGAATATTATCAACTGTCAGGATTACCACAAAACTACCACTAAATCACAATAGGTAACTGAACTTCACTTCAGCAGTTGATATCAGAAAAGTAGCAGTCCCCAAATTAACCAAGCAACTAAAAGTTAAGTACAGGGTCATGACTATAGTAGTCGTTGCAAAGTTCATATGGTAAAGATCATAAACAACAGGAGTGTGAGCTACTGATATAGGCTAACTGAATAACCGTAGTTACTGGCAAGCAGCTGGATATTCACCAGATCTTATATTCAGAAAACCTTGTTAAGCTTTACAGCTAGACTGATAGCAAGGAAATTTTTGTCCATGTAGGTGAGTTAATTCGGCATACATAGGCATCCCAATTAGGCATCAATTTAATCTAAAATCAAACTAGTACCACCACAACATCCTTCAACCTCATTGGATTGAGTTCCCTAGCACAAATCAAGTTTCTCCAGATTCAAGCATGCTATCAAAAAAATTACCTCTTCTACCATTGGATTCAGGCTTATCATCAACAAATCTATATGTCCACTTTTGGAAGAACGATGTCTTATTAGAGGTGTAAAATGTAATTCGGGACGATTGGTATCACATTTAGCTTCATGCAAAATTCACATTTCTATGTGTGGGGTAGAAATGTAAACAACATTTATTTACAATTCTACGTGTGCAGTAGAAATGTAAACAACATTTTGATTATCCAACACATCAATTTTGATGCAATACGAGTAACAAGGGACGTGCAAGTAATATGTCTGATTGTCTCGGTTCCTTTTGAAACAAAGATTGTCCTGGTTGTTTTTGACAGAATGATTGTCTCAGTTATTTTGATGGAACGATCATCTCAGTACATTTTGACCGAACAACCACCTCAGTTGCTGCAACTAATCTTCTGCACTTCTTGTAGTTTGAGCGGATGTAACATTAATTTGGCAGTAAATAGAAGTTTTAATAGAAATTCAATAAATCATTGAAGGTAATGGAGAACAAGCATACAAGTCAGAAAATGTTTTTTTGTCTCAGATCAATTCCTACAGGAAAATCTGGCATACTTCGCCTAACGAGCTGAGGTGACAATCAACAAAGGATCCAAACATGCCATAAATCCAACTCTTTTTCTCCAAATTGTGGCTAGAGTGCTCCAATTACAAACATGCTTAGATCCGATATTGGGAGAGAAAGATAGAGAAGGGGGAGAAACGGGACCAACTAACATTAGCTGATGATACTGGCAGCGCTGCCGGATGGAGTTGGCACGCTGGATCAAGAAGAGCGTGAGTCAGAGAAGGTGTGCACAAGGTATAGGAGGTGACAGCTAGAGTTCATGTCAAGGGATATGGCGGCATCAGGTCAGTCTTGTGGTTGGCCTAGCAGTGTCATTCAGTGCTGCAACAGATTACTGTAGCCTCAAAATGGTTGAACTAAATTTCAGCAATGAGCAATGGAGATGTCTATGAAATCTTGGTTGAGGAACAATTTCACCACTACCATATTAGAAACTAATGAATTGAAGATTTCTGCTTAACAAGGACAGTTTCTCATCCATTGTGCTGGAAGTGGGGCTGAGGGCGAATCGGGCCACAGAGGCCGGTTACTCGAAAGCAACCGGCAAGGACAAGGAGGTCTACAATACCACAGAATGGGTGGTGCTGCTCATTAGCATGAAGAAGACACTTGTATTATACAAGGCTGGCCATCTGGTAGCTGCTCAGTTATATAGTTCGCTTGGCTAGCTTGCACGCCTAGGCATGGGAATTTTTTCTATGTAGGTGAGTTAATTCGGCATACACATGCCTCCCAAATATAGGCAACAAATCAATCGAAAATCAAACTAGCACCACCATAATATCCTTCGCCCTCATTGGATTGAGTTCCCGGGCACAAATCAAGTCTCTTCAGATTCAGGCATGCTATCAAAAAATTACCTCTTCCACCATTGGATTCAGGCTCATCATCAACATATCTAAGTCCACTTTTGGAAGAATGATGTCCTATTAAAGGTGTGGAATGTAATCCGGGATGATTGGTATCACGCTTAGCTTTGTGCAAGATTCACATTTCTACACGTGGAGTAGAAATGAAAACAACATTTATTTACATTTCTACATGTGCAATACAAATGTAAACAACATTTTGATTACCCAACACACCAATTTTTGAAGCAATACGAGTAACAAGGGATGTTTATGTATATGTCTGTGTCTCCGTTGCTTTTGAAAGAACTATTATCCTGATATGTCTGATTCTCCAATCCGCCTGTGGAAATGGGTTGGGAACCGCCTGTATAGTGGTTCTGTGTACTAGTTTTTGACGGGATGATTTGTCTCAGTTACTTTTGATGGAACGATCATCTCAGTATCTTTTGACGGAAGAACAACCACCTCAGCTGCTGTAACTAATCTTTTGTGCTTCTTGTACTTTGAGCTGATGCAACATTTAGGCAGTAAATAGCTAGAAGTTTTAATAGCAACTTGATAAATCATTGAAGGCAAGAACAAGCATACAAGTAGGAAAATGTTCTTTGTCCCAAATCAATTCCTGTAGGAAAATCCTGTGTACTTTGCCTAATGAGCTGAGGTGACCATCAACAAGGAAACCAAACATGCCCTAAATCCAACAATTTTTGTTCAAATTATGGCTAGAGAGCTCCAATTACAAACATGCTTAAAATCTGAGATTGGGAGAGAAAGAGAGTGATGGGACGATGAGGGGGGCCAACCAACTAACATTAGTGATGATGGTGGTTCTGGCGCTAGTCGGAGTTGCCACGCTAGATCTAGAAGGGCGTGAGTGAGAGAAGGTGTGCACAAGATATAGGAGGCAACAGCTAGAGTTCATGTCAATGGATATGGTAGCACCAGGACAGTGTTTGTGGTTGGCCTAGTGTCATTCAGCATGCCGCCACAGATTACTCTAGACTCGAAATGGTTGGACTACATTTCAGCAATGAGCAATGGGAGATGTCTATGAAATCTTTGTCGATGAACCCATTCACCAGCACCATATTAGGAACTGATGAGTTGAAAATTTCTGCTTATCTAGCACACTTCTCATCCATTGTGCTGGAAGTGGGGCTAAGGGCGAATCCGGCCACAAAGGCCAATTACTTGAAAGCAACAGGCAACGACAAGGAGATATACAATGCCACGGAATGGGTGGTGCTGCTCGTCAGCATGAAGAGGACACACTACAGCATGGCTGTTTATAGAAGGCGTTTCAAAATGCCTTTAAAAGGCATCAAAATGCTTTCAAAAACCTTTTTAGGCATACTTAAAAATGCCTGCTATAAACTGGACTTAAAAAGTCTTTTGAGGCATTTTTTCAAAACGCCTTCCAATATCAACATATAAAGGCATTTTGTAGCTGCCTATAATAATTTTTAAAGGCATTCTGTATAAGCCTTCAAACACTGTTAGAGGCATTATTAAAAATGCCTCCAAAACCAACTCATATGTAGAAATTTGCTAGTAATCAAAATAGCAACATCCATTGAGAAATTAACCAATGAAAATACACGTTAACAACATGATCCAAACATTTAACCTTTCAGGCTATACACAGTTATATTTGTAACCAAACACAATCAATAAGGTTGAAAAATAGTCAATTCAAATGATGTTAACCAAACACAATCAATAAGGTTGAAAAATAGTCAATTCAATTGATGTTCCAAGTCCTGGTATCTAGGTCCCCATTCCTGATTCAAGTTTCTTTCTCCTTTTATAAGAGTGTCCACATCACAGCTATATATATACATATGTAAGTATAAATCCATCTAAATATACTATGTTGCCACAGTACTGGCCATCAATGTCCAGGAACCAAATTATGTTACTCCTGCTTGAAAATGACATGCCCACATCCAGCTATATACATGTCTGTTGTCCTCACTTGTCAATTGCTCCTGCTTGAAACCAAACATGTCCCAATGAGTGAAGGTATATACACAAGATTTGGACAAGAATTACTAGACATAGGTTTACGTTTCTGATTAGGAAAAAAAGGTAAACAGGAATGTTGCTTCAAACAGAAATTCTAGAGATGGTATATGAAGTAGAAACCTATTCTGTAACACCATCCACAGGTCATACTACAAGCCTATGTGTTTCATATATTCATCTAGGGTAGAAAAATGACATGTTGCCTAGAGATGCCAAAACTAAACTGTCATAGTACCATGAATTTTTAGAAATGACAAAGAAAAATAGAAAACTAGAAGCAAGAAATGCTTACTTTTAATTGTACTAACATCGAGACGTTGTTATATGTATGTTGCTTTTGTGGCCCTCTACATACTTGGATGATGTAAGTTGCTCTGTTTCTTCTTTACTCACATTCCTCTTTGCTTGCTTCTTTTCTAGCAAACCCTGTGAAGCAACTTGGCCTTTGTCCAACCTTGTAGCATCAGCTTTTGATGTTGACCTTTTTGGTCCTACAGTTCCTCTTGTGTTTGGGGTGATTTTGCTAATGGGGCTACAAACCTACAACAGAAAATTTCAAATTTGAAGCCAAATTTAGTAAGTGTCAGTGCTGAAGATAGTGTGCTACCTGTTTAGAGTGCAATGGAGTGCCATCTCTACAAATGATCTGCAATGTGATTATATCAATGTAAAGTTCAAAGTTTCATCATTAGAAATAAACAAAGGAACCAATTTTAAGTCTATAGGAATCATACATTTTGCCAAGGCCATGGTATGCAGCGAGCAGTAGCACTTCCCAGATTTTGTATCTTCCCATGTGAACGAGGCAATATGGTTGTTTGTTTATAAACAATACTGACTAGTACCTCAATATAATCCGCCAATGGTTGACCATCATTAGCTTTAGCTTGCCTATCAGTTTTCTGAACAGTCCCTAGTGCCACCAGCTTTTTACTATTTGGAGATGTGAGACCAATCTCCATACCACACTTTATATCTTTCATATCATCCTACAAAGATTACTATTAACTCTATCATATTCTACTATTTGATTAGAAAAGGCTAACATGATTAAAGATAACAGTCACCTTAGTAAGTGGTGCCTGAAACTTTCTTGGTTTCTTCGATGGCTCTGGAAGACTTTGTGGAGGTGTCTTGTCCTTGGTATTTCCCAGAAATGTGTGTTGTGATGTCTCTTTCTTTATTTTTTGCAGACTTTGCATCCTAACATTTTCAATTTCCTAAGGATCGAAGACAAAACTAATTACAAACTGCATCTAATCAGTAAATCAACTCAAATGGAGATAATTTACCTCAAGTTCTACTCCATGTCTCTTATTTGAATGTGAAATTGATTCTTGATTATCATCTTTCTTCTCATGCAAATGTTGCCCATCTACTGTACCAACCCTTGGACTAGTTTCAACAGAGGAGCACTTTTGGGAGCCTGAAACTTGAGTTTTCAGTTCACTGTATTGCTGCTGCAACTTAGATTGATTTGACATTAGTGTTTTGACCACATCCCAAAGCTTTTTATTTTCTTCCTTCACTTCCTGCATTTCAAATAAAGCTTCAGATATGCGAGCAGAGCCCACACCACCTGCTAACAGGCCAAGGCCAGTCCTCCTTCCACTCCTCTCTTTTGGGAACAATGTTGAGAATAAATCATTGTCATGAGTATCCTCAGCAGCCAAAGAAGGGTCTTCTTGAAATCTTCTTCGGATTTCATCCTTCAAAAAAGTTATGAACAAATAAATTTTTCAACCATAAGTAAAATAATAACGCAGTAGGAGGAAGAAAGCAACATACAATTTTTTCAAAGCTGTAATCATCAATTGGTTGTCCATTTTTTCTGGTATGTGTTGCTATATAGAGCTCAGCACGGCCTATTTGTCTTCCTTCCTTTAGTTCCTATATTAAGAACATTCAGTTACATTAGGTGGTACCACACAAAGGCAAACGATGATTAAAGGTCAACAGCAATAATGACTCTGCAATCAAGAAATACCATTTGATCTAAAACAACTGCATTGCTTCTCGATCCAGTGGTGTGCCTTCGATTCAGTTGCATTGCTCTAGTGGCCTTGTTCTTCTCAGATTTAAGCTAAATAAATACATTGTTGAGTAAAGAAATTAGATAATATAACAAGAACATCATGTTATCAAATAAATTACCCAGTAATAAATTCCATAGACTACAAAGGCTGCTAGATAATAGTAGTGCAGAAAGCATGCACAAATTTGTGAATTGATGAGGTGGAGATTTACCAAGTGCTTGTTTTTAGTGAATTCAGATTCAAAACTGTTGGAGGGCTGTTTTCTTTTTCCATTTTGCTAAGAAAAATGAATTAGGGAGTTATTTTAAGGAAACCAGTCACAGGCATAAACACTGTCAGCTTCCTGTTGACATCTCCTCTTGCTCTTTTTTTGTCCATCTTTACTGCAATAATTTCATCCGGTATACATTAGTAAACATAGCAAAGCTAGTGAAATAGCTAGTAGTTCAGAAACAAAGTAAACATGGAACAGGTAGCAATAGTAGTTCCAAAATAGGAAGGAGCAGCGAGAGCACTGGGGTCAGCGGTACCTTTACCTTAGTAGATCAACAGTGGTCCCATCAATATCATTCCTAATCCAGTTTTCATCCTCATCATGATCAATAGGTATATCATTGCTCAAATTTTCTATTGGTAAAGGTTGAGGTTCTGTGGGATTATATGAATCGTTCTCATCCTCATTGTCGTCAATTCTAGCACCCATATCAAAATAATCTCTTGGAGTTGCATCAAGCACAGCATACCAGTCCGTATCAAAAAGATCTTGTACATAATAAACTTGGGTCGCTTGTGTTGCTAAGATGAATGGCTCATCAAAGACGTCGTTACCACTATTAAGTAGATTGTTGAAATTCACTTGTGTTGTCCCAAATTTGTTCTTTCGGACCCCTCTACCTTGATGTACACTGTCAACCCAATCACACTTGAACAAAACCACATGTCCTGTATTTGAGTAATTTAATTCAATTATTTCTACTATACGGCCATAATAAGCAACATCTCCTATAAATGGGTTGTTATCTTTTGAACTTGAAAAACTAGATGTTTTTGCTACAAGTGCTACTGCATCACATTGAGTGGCTTTGCCTTCAGCATAACCCCTTGTGTGGAATGTGTAACCATTTACAGAGTAGCTGTTGTACTTTTTGACCATCATATAAGGCTTGTGTGCTAGGAGCTTCACTTCATCAGAGATCTCCTTACCCCTAGATATCAACCCTTGAACCTAAAAAATTCAATGATGTCAAAACAATGTGGTGTCCTAATCCAAAGTGGCAAATATTATAGGTACTTACATGGTCTGAAAACCAATTGTGGAAGCTGCTATGATGGGCACGTTCAATTTCACGTTTATTTTTTCGTTTATTTGAAGATAGCTCATTTAGATGTTCTCTACATCAGAATGAAAGGAGAATTAGGCTTCTATACATACTAACTAGTATAGAAAGCATGCTTGGGTTAAAGAAGAGGTTACCAACATACTCGACAAATGGAATAATATGAGGATAATTCGTCAAGACATATCGGTGAGCTTGGATCCAAGTTATGTAGGACAATTCACAAGCAGAAGGCCCCGACAAAGGAAGACCAACTATTTTTAAGTATGGTAGATGGCTTGCTGAGGCACAAGGTTGATTGTTGGTATTTTGCAAATACCGTGAGCAAAATGTCATACTCTCATTGAACTGGTAACCTTCAGCTATTGCTCCTTCAGGATGGCTGCGAGTTGTAACCATGGATTTGTACTTAGATAGACATCTCTCAATAGGATACATATTCCGATAATGCACTGGTCCAGCAAGCCTTACTTCTGTAGCAAGGTGGATAGTCAAATGGACCATGATATCAAAGAAAGCAGGAGGAAAGACCTTTTCTAATTGGCACAAAATCTCAGGTATCTCTGCTTCCAATCTTTCAATCTCACTAACAGAAATAACCTTTGAGTACAATTTCTTAAAGTAATTGCTTAGACGAACGAGTGGCAATGAAACTCTATCTGGTAAAATTTTGCTAACAACTAAGGGCAGCAGATCACACATTATAATATGACAATCGTGAGTCTTTAACCCAACTAGTCTCTTCTCCTCGATAAGAACCTTATTCTGCAAGTTGGATGCATATCCAGCAGGGAACCTTGCATCTTTCAGAACCTGACAGAACATCCTTTTCTCATTTGGACTCAGAGAATATAGTGCAGGAGGTATGTATGATTTATTCCCCTCTATCTGTGGGTGAAGATCTGGTCGTATGCCCATTTCCTGGAGGTCAAGGCGAGCATTCAAATTATCCTTTGATCTCTTGTCAACATCAAGAAATGTATTCACTATGTTACCACAGACATTTTTCTCTGTATGCATGACATCAATGTTGTGGCGTACAAGAAGTGTCTTCCAGTATGGCAATTGAAATAAGCAACACCTCTTTTTGAATACTTTTGATAAGTCATTCTCATTAACTTCCTCGGCTTCATCATTCCTCTTTCTCTTCTTGTTCTTATCCTTTTGTAGTTTTCCAAATACTGTTACCATGTCTTTTGTCATTTCAGATATTTCCTGTCCTGAAAGTTGAACTGGAGGCCCATGAAAGTCCTGGGTACCATCAAATAATCTAGCTTGAAATCTGAACCTGTGATCAGCATCTAAGAATCTACGATGTCCCATATAGCAGGTCTTATGCCCATGTTTCAACCGAAGTGAACATGTGTCTATGAGACAATGGGAGCATGCTGCTATACTTTCTCCAGATAATACTCCCCGTCCAAGCCAATCACTTATTGTCCATAGTAGTGCAGCATGTGGGCGAAACTTCTTGTTAGAAGATACATCATAAGTCATCACACCAGGCTTCCATAATTCAAGGAGATCATCAATCACTAATTGCATATAGACATCTATATCTTTTCCTGGAGCCCTTTTACCCGGGATAAGAACAGATAGAATAAAATTTGATTGCTTCATGCAAACCCAAGGAGGAAGGTTGTACGGGATCAAGATGATAGGCCATACACTATAGGACACATTCATGTTCCCAAAAGGGTTGAAGCCATCTGTTGCCAACCCAAGCCTAACATTTCTAATCTCTGAACTAAACCATCCGTGTGTGGCATCAAAATTCTTCCATGCTGGAGAGTCTGCCGGATGACGTAGCAAGCCATCTTTTGTGCGACTTTGGCTATGCCACCTCATGTTATGCGCTGTCTTTGAAGACATGAATAACCTTTGGAGCCTCTTTTTCAGTGGAAAATGTCGAACCACCTTTGCAGGAACTCTGTGGACACGTCTTCCATCAACTCCACCTTTCACACTCTTCCACCTACTTGATTTACACACTGGACATGAGTTGGCATTGGCATATTCTTTCCTAAACAATATGCAATCATTTCTGCAAGCGTCAATGCAATGATAACCAATTCCAATAGCCTTCACAAATATCTTGGCCTCATGAAAGTTCTTTGGCAACACCTCACCCTCTGGAAGTGCGTCCTTAATTAAGGGCAAGAGTTCATGAAAACAACCATTGCTCACCCTCCATCGATTCTTTAAGGTAAGGAGCCTAATGAGAAATTGCAGCTTCGAGAATGTCTTGCAGCCTGGATACAATTCTTGGCTCCCATCACGGACCAACTTATAGTATGCTTCAGCATCAATATCATCCTCATCCTCAAATCCCTCTTCTTCCCCTAAAGCACGGGCATCATACATCCCAAAACCCTCTATTAGCATCTGTTCCATTGGATCAACCTCAGCATCGTCATCTTCTGATTGTGAGTGCAAACCAGGACTCGGTACAGATGACATGGCCTCACCATGATGAATCAATGATGAATATCCATCCATGAACCCAATGCAAACTAAGTGTTCCCGAACATCTTTTGCCTCTAGCCAGTAATTATTTCCACAATCACGGCAAGGACAAGGTATCCTATTCTGTTGGGCTGATGTGGCAAAGGAAAATTCTATAAAGTTGTGAAGGCCTTCATCATACTCGACTGACCACCTAAGATGCAATGATGAAAATTTAGCTTGCTAAGGACTTATACTTGACACAGGAAAAAAATAGGAGCAACTTCTAACTAGTATTACCTAGGTGCTCTCATCCACTGGTTGTCCATGATGGCTGCAACACTGTAAATCTATAGAAGAAGACCATGACTAACCATAAGATCCACAATGTTATCAAAGACATCATGAAACAAGTGAGCAAGGTTGCTGAGCGTGTTCCACTAAAGTGGGTGAAAGTTTATTGTGTTTTGTTGTGCATTTGCAACCTAGAATACAATAATCTGTGAACCTGTTCCCCAACTTGATCTTCTATGTTTCAACAAAAATATTCAATCACCAACTCCTACTAGCTAGTAGTACATGTCAAAACCATTTTCTTCCGTTTCTAAAATTCTAGTGCATACTATAGAGGTTGTCTGCTAGATTTTATCATCATCACACTGACATCAAGGCAAATAATAATAGTGCAAATGTGCAACAGTCTCTACAAAAGCAAACAAGCATATGTGTCTGCCTATCAGTGAGTGAGCAAGACCATCTACTCAGATCTAAGCAACAGTAATCGAACCCATGCCCTAGTGTCCATTGCAGGAATAAAATTTGCATTTACAGGAGGACCAACTAGATCATAGAAATAGTAATAAAGTTAAACACAGTGAAATTCTAGCACCATTTATTTAACACAGATCAAATCAAATAGAAAAAAATTGAGAACACATTTTAAATGGTCACCTACAAGGAAACGAACCACCACAAACACGGGAACCCACGGACCATGGCAATGGCGCTAAGTCAGATCAGATCAAAGCCAACAGCGAGCGAAGAGTGAACGAGAGAGAGTGGGCACTTACGTTGTACTGGTGCAGGGACTTCAGGTCCCGACGACGCACGGCGTCAACGCGGCGCCGTACCCTGGGCGCGGCGGGAACACGGGCTCGGCGCGGCAGACTGGATGCCGAGCACCTCGAACTCCTTCCACAGCAGCGCGGCGGCCCAGCTTGGCTCAGATCGGCGGGCTGGCTCTGGCCGACGCGCAAGTGCTCAACATAGTCGTGCCTGTTGCTCCGGTTCCAAATCGGATTTCAAATCTACCATGTGAAATCAAATCAAATCAAATCAGCGGAGCGGCGCAGAATTTCAAATCAGCGGTCCCGACGACGCACGGCGTCAACGCGGCGCCGTCCCGCGGGAGCCGTGAGCGCGCGAGGGAGGGAAAGAGGGGGCAGGGGTGGAGGGTGACGGGAGACGAACCTGCTGGGAGCGGGAAAGAGAGAGGCGCCGCCGGACGACGAGCGGCGGGAGGGTGAGGGGGCGGAGGGGCGAGCCCGAGCCCTCGTGGGGAGGGGCGCCTGGAGCCGGGAGGCGGCGAGCGGAGGCCTCAAGTTCCACCTGCGCGAGCGGAGCCGGGAGGCGGAGGCGGAGCGGAGGCGGACATGCGGTCGTCGCTGATTTTGGGGAACGATTGGGCAGGCACGCGCATGCGTCACTCCCACATGCGGACAAGTAGGGAGCCTCCTCTGTCTCTCGTGCAGGATAAGCCCGTGACCGAGTAGCTGGCCTAAAGACTATATAAGGCATTTTGAAAAACGCCTCCAATGCTCATATAATTAAAGGCATTTTTGAAATATGCCTCTAATTCTCAGATAATTAAAGGCGTTTTTTATATTAGCCTTTAAAAAAATAGTTTTAAAGGCCATTTCATAAAAATGCCTTTAGATAAAAAGAAATTAAGGCAATTTAAGAAAGATGCCTTTAACAAAATGCCTTTAATTAAAGTACGTGTTGTAGTGACACATCTTCTAGAAGGATTGCATTGCTAGCTATTCAGTTATATAGTTCGCTTGGCTAGCATGCACGCCTAGGCGAGGAAATTATTGTCCACATAGGTGAGTTAGTTCAGGATACACAGGCATCCCAAATAGGCAGCAAATAAATCTAAAATCAAACTAGCACCACCACAACATCAACCACCCTCTTCGGACCGAGTTCCCTAGCACACATCAAGTATCCTTCGATTCAAGCATTCTATCAACCAAATGACATCCTCCACCATTGGATTGAGGCACATCATTGACAAATCTATGTATGCTTTTTGAAGAACAATGTCTGATTAAAGGTGTACAATGTAATCCGGTTCGATTGGTATCACAATTAGCTTGGTGCTAGATTCATATTTCTATCCATGGAGAGAAATGTAAATAAATGTTGTTTACATTTCTAAGCGTGCAGTAGAAATGTAAACAACATTTTGATTATCCAACGCATGAAATTTTTAAGCAATATGAGTAACAAGGAACATGCAAGCGATATTGTCTCAATTGCTTTTGAATGAAACATTCTCCTTGTTGTTTTTGATGGAGTGATTATCTCAGTTACTTTTGATAGAATGATCATCTAAGTATCTTTTGACGGAACAACCACCTCAGTTGTTGCAACCAATCTTATGCGCTTCTTGTACTTTGGGTGATTGAAATAGTAAGGTAGTAAACACAAGTTTTAATAGAAACTTCATAAATCATTCATGGAAATGCAGAACAAGCATACAAGTAGGAAAATATTCTCTGCCTCAGATCAATTTCTACAGGGAAATCCTGCTTAGTTTACCAAATGAGCTGAGGTGACCATCGACAAGGAAACCAAACATGCCCTAAATCCAACTCTATTTGTTCAAATTATGGCTACAGAGCTCCAATTACAAACATGCTTAACATCCGACATTGGGAGAGAAAGAAAGAGATGGGAGGACGAGGGGGGCCAACCAACTAACATTAGCTGACAATGGTGGTTCCGACGCTAGTTGGAGTTGCCACGCTGCATCTAGAAGAGCGTGAGTGAGGGAACGTGTGCACAAGATATAGGAGGCGACAGCTAGAGTTCATGTCAATGGATATGGTAGCACCAGGTCAGTGCTTGTGATTGGCCTAGTGTCATTCAGCATGCCGCCATAGATTATTCTAGAGTCGAAATGGTTGGACCACATTTCAGCAATGAGCAATGGGAGATGTCTATGAAATCTTTGTTTGCGAACCCATTCACCAGCACCATATTAGGAACTGATGAGTTGAAAATTTCTGCTTATGTGTAGTACACTTCTCATCCATTGTGCTGGAATGGGGGCTAAGGGCGAATCTGGCCACAAAGGCCAATTACTTGAAAGCAACAGGCAATGACAAGGAGATACCACGGAATGGGTGGTGCTGCTCGTCAGCATGAATAGGACAAAGAGTCTTCTAGAAAGATTGCTTTGCTAGCTACTCAGTTATATAGTTCGCTTGGCTAGCATGCACACCTAGGCGAGGAAATTATTGTCCATATATAGGTGAGTTAATTCAGGATAGACAGGCATCCCAAATAAGCAGCAAATAAATCTAAAATCAAACTAGCACCACCACAACATCAATCACCCTCATCAGACCGAGTTCCCTAGCACACATCAAGTATCCTTTGATTCAAGCATGCTATCAACCAAATGACATCTTCCACCATTGGATTGAGGCACATCATTGACAAATCCACTACTACAGAATGAGGCATTGGTCGATGCCCAAAATGGCCAAAAACCTCGGCCTTTTTGCGGCCCGGGGTTAAAGACCCCTTTAGCACCGGCCAGAGCCACGGGCCGAGGCAACAAACCGGTGCTAAAAGGTAACCCTTTAGCACCGGTTTTTGCTCTGAACCGGTGCTAAAGGTCCGGTTTATAGGTCGGCTCCCTCCTCCCCTCTGCCCATTTGAAACCGAGAGCACCATTGTTGTTCTTGGAGCTTCTTCTTGCTTGTTCTTCATTTGTTCTTCATCTCCAACGCCCATCGTTGATCTTCTTCGACTCCGTCATCGTCTCTTCGTGCTTGGAGGTGACTAACTTCAGCCTTTCTTGTCTTTTTCATGTTGTTTTTGGCTTGTGATGTTCCCATCATTTTTTAGCTCAAATCCACTTTGTTATTTTGAATCATTCACATGAATTAGTATCCATATATATATATATCATATTTCATGGTTGACCTAGTTTTAATGTATTTTGCAAGAATGAATTATAGTATATTTTTATGATCATAGAAAGTAGGATAGTTCAAATTAATTGGTTTGTTAATATCACTTGATTTATTTTTATTACTACATATAATGTCCATTGTATCATACATGTTTACTAGTAAATGTGGAATTTATAATTGTTTTAAAATTGAGTATGGATAGTAGATGGCAACCGTGACCGGGTCTTCAGTCTCTCAACGGGTTCAAAAGCGATACCGTCCGGAACTCCCTCTCATTACTTGTGGCAAGTGTGGGCAGAAGATTTTGATGGAGTACAAAGTGTCGAAAGAGGGAGTAAACAAGGGTCGTATATTCTACAAGTGTCCAGATCGTAATGTGAGTTATTTCCAGACATTTGCTTATATATATGCATATTTTTTTAAATGATATTAATTAAACTTTTGATTCTCTCTTTTAATTTCAGTGGGACGGTACCGGCGGATGTACAGGTTGGTACTAGGAGGAAGAATACATTGAACACATTAAGAAATCTTTTGTACAGGTGGTTGAGGCTGAAGGTGGTGAGGCAGTGAGCCGACGAAAGGAGTTCAATGATGTTGATCAAGCGAATGATCTATCTATTATAGTTGGGATCGGACGCGAACTAATTATGTTGCTTAAGTGCATTTTAGTTTTGTTTTTTTTAATGCTAGTTGCGATTGTATTTGTTGTAGCCAAGCTTTCCTAAATTAATCAACTATGTATCTTAGACATGTTGTGCAATAAGATGAGAAACTATATGTGTGCATGGTTTTCATAATATATATGTTATCTTTAATGCAGATGGTAACACGTAATTGGATGTATAATGCCGATCGGCGCTCCGAAGAGTTCATTAATGGCGTGCACTATTTCTTAAGTGTGGCCGAGTCAAATAAGAGGGACGGTTTCATGTGCTGTCCATGTGCCGTGTGCAAGAATTTGACGGAATATTTTAACTCAAGAACTCTTCATTCACACTTATTAAAGTCTGGTTTCGTACCAAACTATATTTGTTGGACCAAACATGGAGAAAGCGGAATTATAATGGATGAAGGTGAAGAAGAAGAAGAAGAAGAATTGGACCATGCCAATATTATTGCTCAGTACGGTGGCTTCAATGATGTTGCAATGGGGGGAGATAATGAAGAAGAGGTGGCGGCAGAAGATGATCGGAGCGATGATGCTTTTGGTGATGCCATCTGTGATGCACAAAGAGAATGTGATAGTGATAAAGAGAAAGCCAAGTTCGAGCGCATGCTAGAGGACCACAGGAAATCGCTATATCCCACCGCTGAAGAGGGGCAAAAAAAGCTGGGTACCACACTAGAATTGCTGCAATGGAAGGCAAAGAATGGTACATCTGACAAGGCATTTGGGCAGTTATTGAAGATCATAAAAAAGATGCTTTCGAAAGGCAACGAATTGCCCACCACTACGTATGAAGCAAAACAGGTTGTCTGCCCTTTGGGATTAGAAATCCAGAAGATACACGCATGTCCTAATGACTGCATCCTCTACCGTGGGGAGGAATACGAGAATTTGGACGCATGTCCAGTATGTAAGGCATCACGGTATAAGATTAGACGAGATGATCCTGGCGATGTTGAGGGTGAAGAACGTCATAGGAAGAAAATTCCAGCCAAGGTTATGTGGTATGCTCCTATAATACCACGATTAAAACGTCTGTTCAGAAATAAGGACAATGCAAAGTTGTTGCGGTGGCATAAAGAAGACCGTAAGATAGACAATATGCTGAGACACCCTGCCGATGGATCCCAGTGGAGAGCGATAGACAGAGAATTCCCAGATTTTGCAAATGATGCTAGAAACTTGCGGTTCGCCTTAAGTACAGATGGTATGAATCCTTTCAGTGAGCAGAGCAGTAGTCACAGCACTTGGCCAGTTACTCTATGTATCTACAACCTTCCTCCATGGCTATGCATGAAGCGGAAGTTTATTATGATGCCGGTGCTTATCCAAGGACCGAAGCAACCTGGCAATGACATAGATGTCTACCTTAGGCCATTAGTTGAGGAACTTCAACTTTTATGGAGCAAACCAGGAGTTCGCGTGTGGGATGAGTACAAACAAGGGCACTTTGACCTGCGAGCATTGCTGTTTGTAACAATCAATGATTGGCCAATCTTTCAGGCCAGTCAAACAAGGGATATAATGCATGCACACATTGTTATGAAGACCTTGACTGTGTATTTTTGAAAAAATGTCGAAAGGTCGTGTACCTTGGCCACCGTCGGTTTCTTCCTGTGAACCACCCAGTACGAAAGAAAGGCAAGCATTTTAAAGGCAAGGCAGACCACTGGACCAAACCTCTCAATCGAACCGGGGATGATGTACTCGAAATGGTCAAGGATATAAAAGTAGTATTTGGAAAGGGACAAGGCAGCAAACCTATTCCCAAGGATGCTAAGGGACACGTACCCATGTGGAAGAAGAAATCCATATTTTGGGAGCTACCTTACTGGAATGTCCTAGAGGTCCGCAACGCGATCGACGTGATGCACCTGACAAAGAATCTTTGTGTGAACTTGCTCGGATTCATGGGTGTCTACGGGAAGTCTAAGGATTCACTTGAAGCACGACAAGACTTGCAGCGCATGAAAGAATGAGACAACCTGCATCCAGAAAAGACAGATGATGGATGTCATTACTTAAGCCCTGCTAGCTACACTCTGAGCAAAGAAGAGAAGGAAAGCATGTTTGAATGTCTTAGCAGCATCAAGGTCCCATCTGGATTCTCCTCCAATATCAAGGGAATAATTAATGTGCCAGAGAAGAAATTCCTGAACTTGAAGTCCCATGACTGTCACGTTCTAATGACGCAATTGATGCCGGTCGTTTTAAGAGGAATTCTACCTCCACACGTATGCCTAGCCACCGTAAAGCTATGTGCATTCCTCAATGCAATTTCTCAGAAGGCAATCAATCCAGAGCAACTAGCTACTCTGCAGAATGATGTCGTTCAATGTCTCGTCAGCTTTGAGTTGGTGTTCCCTCCATCCTTCTTCGATATCATGACACACCTCCTAGTTCATCTGGTCAAAGAGATTCGTATTCTCGGTCCTGTGTTCCTACACAACATGTTCCCCTTCGAGAGATTCATGGGTGTCCTAAAGAAATATGTCCATAGTCGTTCCCGGCCAGAAGGAAGCATTGCCAAGGGCTACGGAACAGAGGAGGTCATAGAGTTCTGTGTTGACTTTATTCCAGACCTTGACCCAATTGGCATTCCTGAATCTCGACACGAGGGCAGACTCAGCGGAAAGGGAACACTTGGGAAGAAAACATATATTGGTACGCGAAACGATTACTTCAATAAAGCACACTACACAGTTCTCCAGAACTCCTCATTGGTGGAACCATATGTTGAGGTACACAAAGATTTCCTACGGTCCCAGTGGCCCGGGAAGAATGAAGCTTGGATAATGCGTCAGCACATGGAAACTTTTGGCGATTGGTTGCGCAAAAAATGTCAAGGTGATGAAAACATTGATGAGCAGCTTTATTTGTTGGCCAGGCAACCATCATGGCATGTCCTCACATACAAAGGGTACGAGATAAATGGTAACACATTTTACACAGTTGGCCAAGATAAAAGGAGCACCAACCAAAATAGTGGTGTACGCGTGGATGCCACGGATCCAAATGGGAACAGACAAACATATTATGGACGCATAGAAGACATATGGGAACTAGTCTATGCAGCTAATTTTAAAGTTCCTTTGTTCCGGTGCCAATGGGTGAAGATGACCGGAGGTGGGGTAACAGTCGACAAGGAGTATGGGATGACAACCGTGGACCTTAACAATAGTGGGTTCAAAGACGAACCATTCGTCCTTGCTGCAGACGTGAGTCAGGTGTTCTATGTCAAAGATATGTCTACGAAACCAAAGAGAGGAAAAAATGATGACCACTCAATCATCAATGAGCCAAAGCGCCACATTGTCCTTTCTGGGAAAAGAAACATTGTCGGAATTGAGGACAAGTCAGACATGTCAGGCGATTACGAAAGGGATGATCGAATTCCGCCCTTCATAGTCAACAAAGACCCAAGCATTCTGTTAAACAATGAGGATACTCCATGGTTACGGCAGGATCATAACCAAGGGTCATACGTCAAGAAGAAGTTCACTGTTGTGTCGGCTTGACTTTGTATGAAACTATATTTGAGAATTGTGAATTTTGATGTGTGTAACAAACTTTGTATTCATGACTTTTCCAATTGTTAGAGATCATCAAATGCAAAATTTGTCATGACTATATGTGTCAATTGTGGATTTTCAACTACACCTTCCCAAAACTTTGTCAAATGCAAAAATGGTCTATATATGAAATGTAGATTTTGATGAGTGGAACAATATTGGTATTCATGACTTTTCCATTCGAGACCATCTAGGGTTCCGAAACTGCTGCGTGGCTATGAGTTCTATGAAAATTCAAAATTTAGTGGTTCAAACTTTTCCAAATGAAAAGTTGACCATTAGACAAAATGTAGAACTTGATGAGTGTAGCAAACTTTGTATTCATGACTTTTCCATTTGGGACAATCTAGGGTTCGGTCAAAGGGTGTGTTTGTAAAAACCAATGCTTTGACTTTGGTCAAACTTGGTCAAATAACCCATTTGATGACTTGAAATGAAAAAAGTTTGAATACAAAGTTGTTAGAGATCATCAAGATCTATATTTTATATATTGTCCATTTTTCCATTTAGATAATTTTGAGCCAATCCTAATTACATTTCTATAAAATCCAAGACGGGTTTTGGTCAAACTTGGTCAAACTTGGTCAAATGACAAACTAAATTACTTCAAATGAAAATATTTTGAATACCAAGTTGTTAGATATCTTCAAGATCTAAACTTTTTATATACACAACTTTTCCATTTGAGAAAGTCTAAGTTAACAATACCCACCAATTCTTGAATCTCACACAAACTATATGAAACCATATGTGTCAATTGTGGATTTTCAACTACACCTTCCCAAAACTTTGTCAAATGTAAAAGTGGTCTATATATGAAATGTAGATTTTGATGAGTGGAACAATATTGGTATTCATGACTTTTCCATTCGAGACCATCTAGGGTTCCGAAACCGCTGCGTGGCTATGAGTTCTATGAAAATTCAAAATTCAGTGGTTCAAACTTTTCCAAATGAAAAGTTGACCATTAGACAAAATGTAGAACTTGATGAGTGTAGCAAACTTTGTATTCATGAATTTTCCATTTGGGACAATCTAGGGTTCGGTCAAAGGGTGTGTTTGTAAAAACCAATGCTTTGACTTTGGTCAAACTTGGTCAAATAACCCATTTGATGACTTGAAATGAAAAAAGTTTGAATACAAAGTTGTTAGAGATCATCAAGATCTATATTTGATATATTGTCCATTTTTCCATTTGGATATTTTGAGCCAATCCTAATTACATTTAATCTCACACAAACTATATGAAACTATATGTGTCAATTGTGGATTTTCAACTACACCTTCCCAAAACTTTGTCAAATGCAAAAATGGTCTATATATGAAATGTAGATTTAGATGAGTGGAACAATATTGGTATTCATGACTTTTCCATTCGAGACCATCTAGGGTTCCGAAACCGCTGCGTGGCTATGAGTTCTATGAAAATTCAAAATTCAGTGGTTCAAACTTTTCCAAATGAAAAGTTGACCATTAGACAAAATGTAGAACTTGATGAGTGTAGCAAACTTTGTATTCATGACTTTTCCATTTGGGACAATCTAGGGTTCGGTCAAAGGGTGTGTTCATCAAGATATATATTTTTATATTTTTTATTTGATGAAAATTATACCCAACTAGCATTCCTAGTAATAAATAACAAAAATAAAAAGTTTTACATCAATATGATGTGAAAATAAATTTCCAGTTCATTGGATATAGTTTTTGTAAATTTATTGGAATAATATATTTTTGCATTAACAAAATACTAAATAATTCTTACAAAATCATTGCAAATTATAAAAATACAATAAGATATTTAAGTTTAAAAATTTTCATGTGTACATTAAAACAAATTACAATATATGTCACTGTTTAAAAAACATTATGCAAAATATTTAATTTACTATACAATTTATAATATAAACTGTATATATAAAACAATTGAAAAACCCTAAACTAAAAAATGGGCCTTTAGCACCGGCCCATAGTGGGAACCGGTGCTAAAGGGTCCTGAAAATTTCAGGAGCCCGCCCTAGCGCGCGCTGGACCCTTTAACACCGGCGCGTGTTACCAGCCGGTGTTAAAGACCCTTTAGCACCGGTTCCAGCCACAGACCGGTGCTAAAGGGTTCGCCCCTATATAAGCCGCCGGCTCCCTGGATCCGGCAATTCTTTCGTCTTCGTCTTCGTTCCAGCGCCGCCGGGTTCATCGTCTTCGCCGCCGTCGTTTCGTTCTCGACTCCCTCGCCGCCGCGACCACCGTCTCCACCAGCGCCGCCGCGGCTCTCCACCAGCGCCGCCGCGGCCCTCCTCCAACGCCGCCGCCGCGGGCCACGGCCAGATCGAGCGCGCGGGCCACACATCATCCCGGCCACGTCGATCTTCCCTGATCTCTCCGGCCGGCCTTGCTAAGTATAGATCGAGAACGCCATTGATTAATTATGTATTTATATACACTAGCTAGACCAGAAATATATATACAAAAAATATTACATATATATACATAAATTAATACTACAAATCAAAACACCATATATATATATATATGGTGTTTTGATTTGTAGTATTATTTTTTGTATATATTTTTATGTATATATGGTGTTTTGATTTGTTGTATTATTTTTTGTATATATTTTTATGTATATATATGTAATATTTTTTGTATGTATGTATATTATTTTTTGTACATATATACACACATATATATAGTTTGTATGTATGAATTATAATTGTTTGTATGTATGTATTATTTTTTTAATATATTATTCTAGTATATATATATAGTATGTATGTATGTTTTATTTTTTGTATATATGTATTATTTTTTGTATGTATGTATATTATTTTTTGTACATATATACACACACATATATATAGTTTGTATGTATGAATTATAATTGTTTGTATGTATGTATGTATTATTTTTTTAATATATTATTTGTAGTATATATATACAGTATGTATGTATGTTTTATTTTTTTGTATATATGTATTATTTTTTGTACATATATACACACATATATATAGTTTGTATGTATGAATGTATTATTTTTTTAATATATTATTTGTAGTAGTTTTTTTTAGTATATATTTGTTGTATATTATTCTTGTATCATATTTTATTTTCTAGTGTTTTGTAAATATTATTGTTTGTACTATATTATTCTAGTATTGTTTTTATTCTAGTGTATTACTTGGCTTAAAAGATTCTAGTATTATTTTTAGAGCACTCCAACACTTTAATTTGTAGTAGTACTAGTAGTAGTATATAAGTCTCTAATATATGTTCTAGTAGTGTTTAGCCACTAAATTTATTCTAGTAGAGTTTTGTATATATTTTTGTTTGTACTATATATTATTCTAGTTTTTTTTATTAATGTATTACTTGGCTTAAAAGATCCTAGTATTATTTTTAGAGCACTCCAACACTTTCATTTGTAGTAGTATTAGTGTATTTCTTATCTTATATAGAATATATATATATGTATGGTTGCAGACATAGAAATGGCTGACCGTCCTCATGATGATCCTGATTATATGGAAGCTGGCATTCAAAATATGATCGACGACGGTAGTCAGTACTTTGTTGATTACCACGACATCATGCAAGGCAATCCTACTGAGCAACAAGAGGGCAATGCCCCTGAGCAACAAGAGGGCAATGCCCCTGAGCAACAACTTGTCGTGCAACAAGAAGAAAATACTGGCGAGGTATGTAAATGTAAACATATATAAATAATGCATCTCTTACATTAGGTTTTAGACTTATTACTTGGTTATTAATTTAGTATTTTTGTTTCTATATGTACGTGTAGCCTTCTGGATCGACCTCTACGGGGAGAAGCGTACCTCCACGAGGGCCAAAGAAGCCGTTGGAGGGCCGCTATGTAATCTCTGAGTTTGAGATAGCTACAGGCAGACCACTTGGTGAGCATGCAAATAAATATGTTAGTCACTGTGGATATCTTGTAAGAGATCAAATACCGATCAGTTGTCGTGAATGGAGAGAGAAGCGAAGTTCTCCTGAGATCAGTTTTGTCTCTGATCGTGACAAGGAGTTAGTTTGGAAAGCCGTCATAGACGTTTTCACCTTCGACACCAACGATGAAGAGTTGAAGGTGCGAATTTATGACTGGACTATGAAGAAGATGGCAGTACTCTTCCAGAATTGGAAGAAGTCTTTGTACAATAAATATGTCAAGAAAAACGAGACTCCAGATTTCAACCTCAAGCAATATGTAAAGCTGAGGGCCTTCTGGGATGACTTTGTGCAGTACAAAACATCAGAAGAGGGCGAGGAACGAGCCAATAGAAACAAAGAGAATGCCAGTAAAAAGGCATACCACCATCATATGGGATCAGGTGGTTATAAGAGTGCTGTTCCCAAGTGGGACCGAATGGAACAGGAGATGCTTGCTAGGGGGGTCACACCCGAGACAATAGCAAAGAATTGGAGCGAGCGCTCCAAGCATTGGTTCTACGGTCATGGGGGAAGCGTGGACCCAGACACCGGGGCGCTAGTTTGGGGCCAAGAAATCTCTAGAGCAGCAGAGAGACTAGTCCGTGCACGAGAGGCGGTTCAGTCTGGTGAGTTCAGGCCTAACAGGGAGAAGGATGAACTCACCTATGCGCTTGAAAATCCTGAGCACGGTGGGCGTACGAGAGGCTATGGGGCAGTTCCGTGGCTGCAATCATTCCAAGCCGATCAAGATACCTACAGAAGCCGCCAGAGAAAGAAGGATGAGGAGGCAGAGCGGATCCGCCGCCTGGAAGCTTTTGTTCTGCAGTCACAAGAGCGCGAGAAAGCTCGTGAAGAATGGATGCAGGCAGAGATTCAAAGGCAAGTGCAAGCAGCACTTAGTCAAATGACGAAAGGGCAAGGTACATCACAGCCTGAGGTCAATGTTAGCCCCCCAGGCCAGTTGAGAAGCAGCTGCGCATCCACGGAAGTACCAACCATTCAGGATGACACGAAGCTACACTTCCCCGTGGATGATGTCACAGAGGCTTTTACTACCTGTGAGCTGCATGTACCAGATGGGAATGCCACCAAAAAGGTGGCTATCGCTGTTGTCAACCCTATCGATTGAACGGGCACTCCAAGAATCCATAATCGACCAGTACCTGGTGGATATGCTAGCGTCTCGGTTGATAGGGTTGAGAAAGGTTGTGGCAATGTGCCACTAGACATAGAAGGGGGAGACGGAGAGAAGACCTTAGGTGAAGCTGAGAAGACATTTATTTGTTGGCGCAAGCGCTTCATAATTATTCCTCAGCATAGGTTTGTGTGTGATTTTACTTCTTATATTATTTATTATGTATTGAAATTTAAAAAAAGTTTACTCACAAAACTTGTAATTGTTTTCTTTGCAGGGACTCCTCCAACCTAAGTCCAGTTCTCTCCCCAGCGCATCATAGTGCTGCGGGCGGTGACAATGCTGGATCTCCTCCAACACCTGCGGCGGCCACACCGACCCCGCCACCGCCTCCACCACGGTCTCCACCTCCTCCACCGAGGTCTCCAACTCCTCCACCGCGTTCTCCAACTCCTCCACCGCGTTCTCCAACGCCAAAAAGATCGGCCCCACCCCCTCCACCGCCTGCACCGCCCTCTCCAAAGAGTGCACGGTCGGTCCCCTCGCCTCCAAAGCGAGGTAGTAAGAAGCGGTCCGCCCAAGAAGGACCGAAGTCATCGGTCCCACCTCCAAAGAAGGCTGCCTCAGCAAAGAGAGCTAAGACGCTAGAAAAATTACCTTACGAAAAGAGTGAAGAGGAGGTAATTGCTACATCTAAAGCTGAGGTCCAACAATTTTTTGATAAAATAAAGGAGGAAAGGAAAAAACGGCTTAACCCAGAAAAGCCGTACTTTTATGTGAAGCCATCGGAACTGAGGCAGAAGGTGGCGGACCATCAAAAGAAGCAACGCGAAGCTCAGAAAAAGCCAGCACTTTCGGACTATGAGCGGTCTCTGGTCAAGTCTTCACAGCCTACTAAGAAGAGAGTAGGAAAGGGGGTCCCACAGCTCGGAGAAGTATCAAAACCGGTGCCCCCTTTGATTGTGCCAAATCAATACGGCTCAAATGAAGACTTGATGCCAAAGAAATCCTTAGCGTTGTCTGAGCTAGACTCGCTTAAGCGTTACTTTGGACAGAGCGGTTTAAATATGGAAGAAATTGCCGCCATTCTTGGATGCCAAACATTTGAAAAAGCCGAGGTAGTTGATCAATGGAGGGCAAGATATGAACCGGGCAGGAGTTTATTCGATCCTAAGCGTTTACACGAGCTCGGCACACAAATGTTTGCAATAAACAAATGGTGCATTGAGACGTCTAAAAGGGGAGATAATTGGATTTCTGTTCGTATTAGACAACATCACTACTTCCGTGGAGATGACCTCATATACGTGCAGTTCGAAGAATTGCACCAATTATGCCACCTCGACGCTCTTGACAAATCTCTTGTCAGCTGCTTTTGTCTGTAAGTATTTTTTTCTTTTTATTATACTTCTAACTTCTTTAATTACATGTATATAATCCTTACACACTTAGGATTTGTATGTATATATGCAGGCACCAAATGAGAGAGCTCAGAATGAGAAATGACAATAGTATTGGGTTCGTTGACCCTTATATTGTTTTCAAGGCTTCGCAGGCAGTGTGAACAGCAGATCATGAGACAGAAGTCTGCACCAATCTTATGAGGTTCTTTGTGAACCAAAAAGAAAAACAAAAAATACTCTTCCCCTTCAACTTCAAGTGAGTTATATAGTTATTAAGTGCATGCATATTTTATTTTACATTATAGGACTGACTATATATATATGTGTGTAAACAGCTTTCACTGGATACTCATGGTCATTGAAATTCCCAAGAACCAGTTGATAATCTTTGACTCAATGAGAAAACCACAAGAAAATTATCAACAAATGGTAAACATTATTCAAAGGTACGTAATGTCGATCTCAGCTACAAAATATCATAATATGACTCTGTAATTATTAGTTCACGATATACAATGGCTGTGTATAGGGTTTGGGAAAGATTCATTGACCGTGAACATCTCAGTGGATGTAAAGCGCCACTTAACATAATACATCCACAAGTAAGTTCTACTAGCTAACAAAATTTCGCTAACTTTTAGCCTTCTTATTGTCGTGGTCGTGAATATTTTTATATATATATCGTACAGTGGTGTTTAAGACAAGAAGGGGGGAACAATCTATGTGCATATTACGTGTGCAAATTCATGATGGCACAAGTCAATCAAACACCCACAGAGACGCTCAGAGTACGTTACATGTCTCTTTTCATTATCTTCTGAATTATATTGAATAACTTAGATAACTAATACCTTTTTTATGTTGAGGGAAAAGGTCCTACAACAAGACCGAATCAAAGCTATCCAAGAGACGATAGCAGGATTTCTCCGCGACCAAGTGATCAATCCAAACGACGAGTTTCACTTCAATGGCAACGAAACTCTTATTCCAAACAACGATGATCATTTGTATCGTTTGTAGACATTGGGAGAAAAAACTCTATGTATATATGTGTTACGAATTTTGTACATATAAAACTATATATATATAAAGCTTTTTACATATCTATTTAATTTTTGATGTGGTCTATTCATTTTATTATAGGCAAAGCTTAATTATTAAGCTAAGCCTATAATTTTCATTTATATATGCTTAATATGCGTGTAATATAAATATATTATTGTATCAGCAAAACATGTATTGAAAAACCTATTATTATATATTATATATAAACAATAAACAGAACCGAAGAAGTGAACCAAAAAAAAAGAAAAAGAAACCCTTTAACACCGGTTGGTAATACCAACCGGTGTTAAAGGGTCCTGCAACGTGGCAGCCCTGGCAGGACCCTTTAAAGGGGGGGGCTTTAGCCCTGGTTGCCCGAACCGGGACTAAAGGGTGGGCCTTTAGTCCCGGAAGGGCAGCACCGGCTCGGGAACCGGGGCAACAGGCCCTTCCCGACCGGTGCTAATGCCCGAACATGCAACAGTGATCTATGTCTGCTTTTGAAAGAACAATGAATGATTAAAGGTGTAAAATGTAATCCAGTTGGCATCACAATTAGCTTGGTGCTAGATTCATATTACTATCCATGGAGAGAAATGTAAATAAATGTTGTTTAAGTTTCTATGCGTGTAGTAGAAATGTAAACAACATTTTGATTATCCAATGAATGAACTTTTTAAGCAATATGAGTAACAAGGAACATGCAGGCAATATTGTCTCAGTTGCTTTTGAATGATCAATTCTGCTGGTTGTTTTTGATGGAGTGATTATCTCAGTTACTTTTGATAGAATGATCATCTAAGTATCTTTTGACGGAACAACCACCTCAGTTGTTGCAACTAATCTTCCGCGCTTCTTGTACTTTGGGTGATTTAAATAGTTAGGTAGCAAACAAAAGTTTTAATAGAAACTTCATAAATCATTCAAGGTAATGCAGAAGAAGCATACAAGTAGGAAAATATTCTCTGCTTCAGATCAATTTCTGTAGGGAAATCCTGCTTAGTTTACCAAATAAGCTGCGGTGACCATCGGCAAATGGACCAAACATGCCCTAAATCTCACTCTTTTTCCCCAAATTATGGCTAGAGAGCTCCAATTACAAACATGCTTAGATCTGAGATTGGGAGAAAAGAGAGAGATTGGGGAACAAGGGGGGTCAACTAAGATTAGTTGATGATGGTGTTGCCGCTGCCGGTTTTTGAGTTGCCATGCTAGATCTAGAAAAGAGTTTGTGAGTGAAGGTGTGAACAAAAGATGGGATGTGACAGCTAGGGTTCATGTCAAGGGATATGGTGGCACCAGGTTAGTGCTTGTGGTTGGCCTAGTGTCATTGAGCATGCCGCCACATATTACTCTAGCATCGAAATAGTTGAACAACATTGGGTATTGGGAGATGTCTATGAGAAATTGGTTGAGGAACCCATTCACCAACACCATATTAGGAACTGATGAGTTGAAGATTTTTGCTTAATGAGGACACTTTCTCATCTATTGTGCTGGAAGTGCTAATCAACCAAATTTATTACACAACCATCATAATTAATTGATGACTAATGAAGGTGGTCATTTTAAGGCGACTGCCTCCATTAAAGTTTAACCAAGGCAGGCCTTTGGTATGGAGACATGGCTCAGAACAACGAAGGCAGTCAGGATGTATGCCCGCCTCCGTTTAGAAAAGGGTAACGAAATGCAAAAGAAACTTTATGGTAGTTGTCTTGGAATCCATTTCCCTCCATCGCTGCCTCTCTCACTCTCTCCACACGCTTACAACAATGAACAACCTCTTTTGTGAATAAGTGATGTTACTCCCCTCTTGTGGGTAGTGAAATTCCATCCAAAGCTTGAAGTTGTGTTGCAAAAGATTAAGACCTTTTTTGGCTTATGTACATCACCAACTTGCACATTTAAGCTAGTTGAGACTTTACTCCTTGAGATCAATAACACTTTCATCTTACAATGGTACAAAGGTATTATCATGACACTTGAGGACATAAGGATCCTATGCCCCTTGGTTGCATTGTTCTACGAGGGACAAAACATTACCACCTAAGGTGCAAGGTCATAACATGTCATAGAACTTGAGAAACACTGGTGTATCCACAACTCCTTGGTTGTTTTGTAAGGGAAAAATATTACCACCTGAGGTGCAAGGTCATAATGTGTCAGAGAGCTAGAGAGACACTAGTGTATCCTCAATGATAGTAGGTACAAAAAAATACTCTAGATGCATCAGCGCTTCCTCGATGAATGCCAATAGATGGTTCTACCCTTCTAGGGAGCAAGTTGAGCATGCTACTTAAGATTTTTATTTTGAGTGCACAATAGAGCGGCACATCTTTATATCATATAGGGAAGAAATAACATTCCCTTACAAAAGATTGTCCTTGCCATCACTAGGATAGAAGGGAAGGTTGCCCCATGTCATGTTGTTTAAATTTAGATGGCATCAATGATTTCGACAAACATTTCCATGGCTCAAATGTGGTTGGCCCATAGAAGAGTGTTGCATATGTAGACTTAGAAGATAACGACCCATGTTTTCTCATGTCTACAAACATTGTCAGCCTCTTGTGTGGAAGGTGTAGCAATAATTTAGATCAAGTTCTGGACCTGTCCATAGTGCATGATTCCCTTACCTAGGAATTAAATGATGATCTATGTCTAGGTTGGGGCATCCAGGATCCTCGAACATAGGTTGAGGCCTACGCTGATCGGCCACGCATGCATCCAAGGAAGCCTCAAGATGGTAGCAATGCCAAGAGGGGTGTTCCTGCTTAATTAGGTCACACACTCGATAAGAAGCTAGATTGTTCGATGTAAGACATAGCCAACTTTGAGGTTCACCAGTGCCTAAGGGATGTCTGCACCCAGACAGTGTGCCTCCAGCAATGAGCATGATATACAAGACAAGTAGCTAGAGGAGCCTCATCGGGAGTGCGATATGTAAGACACACCAGCGAGGTCTCTTAAGACCTAAAAGCCCACATGCCCAGGAGGGATCCCGTCTGGTCATGTGGCAGCTATGGGCTACCCTAGCCGACCAGATAGCTCTAGAGCATCATCGTTGTCAATGCTGTAGCCATGCAGCACCAATGACAGAACGAAAATAATAGATAGATGTGTGAAAATATGATAAAGAGAGGTTGTAGAAGTGTCTTTTGATGATTGGATAGTCGAGGACTGGATCCGCCATGTACCTTTTATTTTGTGTGGGTGGTCTCTTATCCTGTAGGAAACCAAAAATGGGCCAAAACTGGAATGGGACTCTTAAATTTGTATGGGCCCAATTTGAATCTCAACAAGGAGACAGGAGAAGTGGTGGAGCTAGCAACATAATATAGGGGTCAGGGCATTTTTCCTAACATGTACCAACATGTGCCAAGTCCCTTTTATGTCACAATGTAATTGATGAAAGCCTAAATTTAAAAACATGCAAACCATGACAAATTGTGATATAACAACGAAAACATCTTAATTTGTTTAGCCATGCCATCCTACTGATGTTGGACCTACTCGATTTAGCATTTAGTAATTGGAAATTGGGAAGCAATAAACAAAAGGTCAATTCTGGAGAACAAGGAAATTTGATTTACCACTAATGGATTCACCAATCACCACTTCAGCAGCCAACAGGATGGATTGGATTGGCCAACTCAGGATTTGATTTGAGAGTTGAGACTTGAGATGGAGAGCAGTGCAGCGGTACATACTCAGGAAAGGAAACGGAGATCAGTGGATGGGGATAGAAGGGAAGAGAATGAGTACCTGATCGGGGACACTCCTGTTCGAGTTCGTGGGCGGCGGGAGATGGGAACGACGGCTGCGTTGATGGGGGTGGGATGATGGCTGCGGCGGCTCGGGCGAGTACGGTGACACCAACAACCGCGCAACGGGCATGATGGCCCAGATGACGGCCACAGCAATGGGGACGGCGGCCGCGATGACGAGGAGGGCGGCCATGATAGTGATGGCGCCCCTCAAGAGTTCACATGCGGCAGTGGTGAAGATGCCCCGAGACGAGATGTGGCTACTGGTATGAGATTTCTGAGGTGTGAGAGATGCGGCTGCTGTGGTGGGTTATGGCTGGAGATAGGGTTTTCAGTGACACTCTGCCTGGTGGGACGCGCTAATTTTAGTGCACGTGAGTGGGCTGGGCCGAGCATGCCAAAATGAAAATGGGCTGTACCAGCCAATCGTTCTGACTCTAAGATGTGTTTGAAGCGACCAATGATCTGATGTAAATAGCTAAATATATACCGTCAGTACAAGTACAAAAAGTGAATGATGATATGTTAGAAATTTATACCGACTGTGTTGATCATTAATATTATGTATTAGCAAGCATTGTTCGATACTATTGATTGGCTGTGGTATAGTGAATCTTTGCACCCTTCTTTCATGGGCTATATGAACTTGAATCTGCTATGACCCTACACCACGGTTATATTTCCATGCTGCATGAATTTCACCCATAGAAACACACGACATATTTGATAATCGAGTATAATGTTCGCTGAGTGTTTTTCCTTTTTGGTAGAACATTTTCAACAAATGTCACTAGTGAGAAATAAGTTTGGGATGGAGTGAAAGATAAAATATCCTGGTTTGGGATGGTAAGGGACCTATGAAAGTGGCAAAAACACTACGTGAGAGCATCTAAGGGATGTCTCAATACACTGAATGTAGTGATTTCAATTGTATTAATTAGATTGCTAACATGCTACCAGCTCGAGTCAATAAGGAAAGAGACACTATTTGTAGTCTTGTTGTGCCTTGTATTCCACATAGATGAGGTACCCATCTGGTTTGGGCTTCATATGTAGCCTGCTTGCGTGGTCTACCATAGGTACATATCACGGACAGTTTTGATAGAAACTATCATGGTGGGCCCATGTGTCCTTTTCCCTTTCTTCCTTATCACTCCCCGAAACATAGCCCAAAACAGGATATGGTTACGCCTAGTGCAGCCACCCATCCTATACACCTGGTCATGCTCGCCCATCCTGTCCATCGGGGCCTAGCTCGCTCATCCATATGTAGGAGCGGGGCTTGACAAACTCTGCTGGAACGACAGATCTGCCACTGCCACACCTATCCGCAAACTTAGGGCACAAACTTGGCTCCGCTCTAATGATGTGTAGCTCTACACAGTTTTGGCTAGTGGCTCTCAACAGTGCCACTGTCAGACTTCATTGTGCTGCAACACGCTGAATTGTTCCTCTCTCACTCACTGCCACTATGGAGAGAAGGGGAAGGATAAATGGGAGCTAAGGTTTCTTGGCATAGCTGGCGCATGCAGAATTGGGGCCCTAATGTGAGCACACAAGATACGAGTCATCGTACTATCAAGCTAGGGTGCACATTGGTCGGTGCCAGACTCGATATGTAGGGCGGGGCAAATCAGCTGCTTTTGTGACCTAGTTCCAGAATTTTTTTTGCATCCGATGAGTTAGCGGACCTTGCTGATATCAGCATGCATGTCTCTAGAAATTTAATGATCCAAGCAAGAATTTTTTTTATTACCTATTTACCTCATAGCCTGTTTAATAGGATCAATTTTTGCTAAGACATAAGGATTAATGTGTTTTTACTATGTCATCCATGTTGTAATCAGGTAGCATGCTTGGCACCAAAAAACTCATGGCCGGGAACTAACAATGCCCCCAGGCTGGCAGCAAAGCAACAATCGCGTCCCTCTCCATATCTCCCACCATAGCAACCCCCTTCCCATGGCTAACCAAGGAGACTGCTAGCCACAAAACCTCAAATATCCAATACCAAACCACTAATGCCAAAAGAAAAACAAGGAGTGTCCAGATTCCTTGTCTGGTAGTGGCATCACCTCATTGGTCAAGGCTAGCCATTTCGTAGCTGATCAGCTATATAGTATGCTTGGTTGGCTTGTATGCCTAGGCGTGGAAATTATTGACCATGTAGGTGAGTCAAATCGGCATACACGGGCATCCCAAATTGCCACTGAACCAAACTCAAATCAAACTCGCTCCACCGCAATAACCTTTACCATTGTCAGATTAAGCTCGCAAGCACAAATAAAGTTTTTCTCTAGATTGAGGCAAGCTATCAGCGAATCAACATCCTCCACCATTGGATTGGGGTTCAGCATCAACAAATCAATGTGCGGTGGTGGAGAAATGAACCATGGCACGAGGTGAGGATAGTGCTGACAAGGGAAGCAGATGTCTCCATGGAATTCTGTCTACTTTGCCTGATGATGTGAGGTGAGTATCGAAGAAGGAACCAAACATACACTAAATCCAACACTTTTTGTCCAAATTATGGCTATTGAGCTCCAATTACTGACATGCTTAAATCTGACTTTCAAGGTGTAAGAGAGAGAAGGGGGAAGGATAGGGGACCAACTTACATTAGTTGATGGTGGTGGTACCACCACCGGTCGAAGGTACCGCGCTAGATCAGGAAGAGAATGAGTTTGTAAGGGTATTCCAAAGATATAGGAGGCCGCGTGTAGGTTTCACCAGAACAGATATATTTAGTTTTTACCATATTTAAAATGGCTTCTCTCGAAATTTCAGTTATACAGACGTTCCTATATAGACTTATAAAGGGGGATAGAAATCAACACATGGAAAGAGAATAGGGCCTAGACAATGCCTCCTTCTGGCTGGGCGCTTATGGATTGAAGTGGCGCTCCATCAAGTAGTGGCTTGGATGCGAAATTTTAGGCGCCTAGCCAATCTGACAACACAAAAACTAGTTAAAATATGTTGGTTGCACATTGTTGCTCAAGGCTAATAAAGCAGGCCCTTCTGATTTAAACAATATAAGCAGATGTTGCCATTGAAAGATAAGGTTCTTATGCAAACGCTGGATGATATATCATTTATTCTCTCTCTTTAAGATTCTTTTGCATTGTACATACCAGCCCCACTTCCTTAATGCCTTCAATTAGAACAAACACCCACCCACACACGCACATGCACACGCACAGAGACATACATGCTCACACACGCGCGCGTGTGCAGCCACATACCCGCACAGGCACACATGCACACAAGTGCACACACACACACATACACATGCACACGCACAGACCCGTGCGCATACCCACACATACCCACTAGATTGGAGTGATCTAGTGCATTCGCTTTAGAGACAACATAACATCTAGAGGCTAAGGTTGGAAAAAAAACTCGAAGCTTGTTAGCTTGCTTGTGGCTAGTTAGGCTTGACTTGGATTGGCTTGGTTATTCAAACCAGCCACACTTCTAGGAAAAAGCAGGGGTACTTATATTAGTTTTATATAACTGTTGATGTTGATCCAAATCACATATTAGCTCAGGCCGTTACGGACCAAAAAATACAGCAAATCGCATCGGCACAACGCTATGTCTGTGCAAGCATCTATACAAGCACCTAAACTGATAGAACGTTCCTGCCTGGATGGTTCATGACCAATGCAATGCTCTTACACGCTAGCCACCTTGTATCGGACCATTTTGTCCCCTCGAGCACCTTAGTAATCATCTGAAAAAAATAAAAATACATTTGTGGTGGGCACATGCTACACACACAATATCGTTCAGCAGATAGATACATTAATATTAGGATGCCTGCATACATACATAGGCACAGAAAGCAAATGACATCCACACAACACCATGCGCATGCATGTGTTTCTCCATGCACCTAAAACTGATAGACTGTTGGTGCCTAGATGGTTCATGACTAGGGCAATGCTCACATACAAGCTGCACTGGCCACCTTGTATAGGAGCATTTCCTACTCTCGAGCCTCTTAGTAATTATCAGAAAAAATGAAAATATATTTGTGGAGGGCACACACTATGCACGCAATATCGTATAGCTAGTAGATAGATACATTAGGTTGTCAACATACACGCACAACCACAAACAACAAACTGCATCGACACAACACCACGTGTGCATGGATTTCTGCATGCACCAAAAACTGGTAGACTAGTGAAGAACATGACGCTTTGGCGCTGCAATGATCAACACCAAATCAAGATGACCCAGATGGAAGCCTATGCCTATAGGGGCCCTTGCACTGCATGGAAGGTAATGTGGGCCACACACTTGCAGCTGGAGATGAACAAGGCCTTTGCCTGTCTCCAGGGTTCTGCTTCCACCCGAGTGATGATGAGATTGTCGGCATCTTCCTCATGAACAAGGTGTGCAATAGGGACTTCACATAAGTCGTGCCATCGCAGAGGTCGACCTAAATATGACTGAGCAATGGGCATCCCGAGTACATAACAAGTAGCCTCGATTTGTACATACATATACACCTTGGTCTTGTTTGATCTGAGCAGTGGATGCTTGTTGTTATGCTAGTGTTCATTATGTGGACTAATATATGATTCTTGATTCATTTGCATGCGCCAGACAAGAAAAAATTGGGCGAGAAAGAGTGGTACTTTTTCTAACAAAAGGAACGCAAGTACCCGACTAGGTTAAGGGGAAATTAGACCATAGAGGCTGGTTGGTGGTGCATTCGCCAGTTGGAGTTGCCACGCTAGATCTAGAAGAGAGTGACTCAAAGAGGGTGTGCACAAGTGATAGAAGGTAACAAATAGGTTTCATGAGAAGGGTATGGTGGCATCAGGTCAGTGCTTGTGGTTGGTCTAATGTTCTTCGCCATGCCAACACATACTACTCTAGCCTCGAAACGGTTGTACCAGATTTTGGCAATAAGCATTGGGAGATGTCCATGATATATTGGTTAAGCAAAACCCATTCACCACCATCATGTTAGGAATTGATGAGTTCAAGATTTCTGCTATTCCCATTTCTTCACGTATGAATGGAATGCGTGAACCACATATCAACAACAAGCCATCAAGATGCCAAGAGGTCTTGGTTCAGATAAAGCATCTAGCATCATCGTCTAACAAATTTTTTTTTGACAATATCGTCTAACAAATTGATGTGTCCAAGATTTACTATAAGACAAGATCCCTAGGAATGCTATGTCTCAGAGAAAGACCGGTGCGGATAGACTACTATACTACATAGGATGGGACATGATCTTGAGCGGACTATCACCTAAACATAGCACAGACACTGTTCCAAGCATCAATCACTTTTGTGCCTCTGCTTCTCCTGCTTCTTGGCCTTGGCAGCCTTCTAGGAAGAGTTATGAGAAATAGTCTCTTCAACAATCTTGGGTGGTGCAAAGCACAAATCTGAAGTAGATATATGGTTCTTGTACTCTAGATTTGCCTCCAGAAACTAATCCACATTACCAGCACACCTTGCACGCTTCCCATTGGACATGCCATAATATTTTTCCAATTTGCTGTAGTCACTCCGTCCATGGTGGAGTCTTTATTTGGTATTTTGGGCTTGTCCAAAACCTAGATGCGGCTGCTATCATACTCAATGATACTAGGTACAAAAAGCAAGTGTTCCGTGAATGTGTCAAACACTTCCTTGAGTGTATGTCTATGCCAATAGACGGTTCCCAACAGCGACTTGATCATGCTACTTTCCTAGCCATGCCTGACGAGTGGGGCACATAGTAGCACACTTTTTAACATTATTGTCTGGATGGTTCATGAACTGGGCACAGACTAGCTGCGCTAGCCACCTTGTATAGAACCATTTTCTACTCACAAGCACCTTAGTAATTATCAGAAAAAATGAAAATACATTTGTGTCGGGCATACGCTATACACACCATATATTCAGGTGTGTACATACACATACTGCCACAGACAACAAATCGTATTGACACTAGGCTACGCCTGTGCAAGCATTTCTGCATGCACCTAAAACTGATAGAACGTTGCTGCCTGGATGGTTCATGAACAGGTTACACCCTTGCTGCGCTAGCCACCTTGTATAAGAGTATTTTCTACTCTCGAGCACATCAGTAATTATTAGAAAAAAATAAAAATATATTTTTATTGGGATACACTATACACACCATATCATGAAGTAGATAGATATATTAGGGTGTCTACATAGACACACTTTCTCGGACAGCAAATCACATCGACACAACGCTATGCCCGCACAAGCATTTCTGCATGCACCTAAACTGAACGTTACTGCCTAGATGGTTCGTGACCAAGGCAATGCTCTTACATGCATGCTGCGCTGGCCACCTTGTAGAGGACCATTTTCTATTCTCGAGTGCCTTAGTAATTATCAGAAAAAATGAAAATACATTTGTGGTGGGCACACACTATACACACAATATTGTCGAGCAGATACATACATTAGGATGTCTACATACATATATAGGCACAGACAACAAATGACATCAACACATTAACACTGCGCGCGTGCACATGTTTCTGCATGCACCTAAAACTGATAAAATATTGGTGCTGAGATGGTTCAAGACCATGGCAATGCTCTCACACTGGTTGGGCTAGCCACCTTATATAGAAGCATTTTCTACTGTCGAGGCGGTAATTATCAGAAAAAATGAAAAGATATATGTGGATGGCACATGCTATACACACATTGTCGTCTAGTTGATAGGTACATTAGATTGTCAACATACACACAACCATGATAGGAAACCGCATCAACACAATGTTGCGTGCATGGATTTCTACATGCACCAAAAACATGTAGAGTAGTGAAGAACACGACGCTCTGGCGCATCAATGATCAACACATGATGGCCCATATAGATGCCTATGCCTATAGGAGCCATTGCACTGCATGCGAGGTAATGTGGGTCACACACTTGTAGCTGGAGATGAAAACGACTGGCATCATCAGAAGCCTTGGCCTACCTCTAGGGTTCCGCTTCCACTCAAGTGATGATGATATTGTCAGCATCTACCTCGCAAACAAGGTGTGCAACAAGGACTTCACCTGAATCGCCATCATAGAGGTCGACGTAAACAAGACTGAGCAATGGGACATCCCGCATACATAACAAGCAGCCTTGACCTGTACATACGTATATGCCTTGGTCTTGTTTGATCTAAGTAGTGGATGCTTGTTGTTATGCTAGTGTCTATTATGTGGACTAATATATGATACTTGATACGTGCATGCTCCATAGAAGGCAAAGTTGGGAGTGAAGGAGTGGTACTTCTTCTACCAGAAGGACCACAAGTATAGGAAAAAGGGAAAATTGGGCCATAGAGGCCGGTTGGTAGTGCCATCGTCGATTGGAGTTGCCATGCTGGATCTAGAAGAGAGTGACTTAGAGAGGGTGTGCACTAGAGATAGAGGCGAGAAATAGGGTTCATGAGAAGGGTACAGTGGCATCAGGTTAGTGCTTGTGGTTGGTCTAGTGTCATTCAGCATGCCATCTTAGATTACTCTAGCCTCGAAATGGTTGAATCACATTTTAGCAATGAGCATTGGGAGATGTCCATGTGATATTGGTTCAGGAAACCCATTCAACACCTTCATATTAGGAATTGATGAGTTTAAGATTTCTGCTATTCCCATTTTTCACATATGCATGAAAATCTTGAACCACAGATCAACAACAAGCCATGTAGATGTCAACAGGTCTTGGTTCAAGTAATCCATCCACCATCATCGTATCAGGAATTGATGTGTCCAAGATTTCCTATAGGACAAGATATCTAGGAATTAATATGATGTGTCTTGGAGAAAGACCTAAATTAACTTCAATCCAAATAGACTACTATACAAGATAGCATGTGACATGATCTTGAGTGGACTGTAACCTAAACATAGCACAAGCACGGTTCAGAGCATCAATCACTTTTGTTCCACTGTCTTCTCTTGCTTCTTGGCCTTGGCAGCCTTCCGGGTAGAGTTGTCAAAAATAGTTTCCTAAACAATCTTTGTTGGTGCAAAGCTCAAATCTGAAGCAGATATGCGGTTCTTGTACTCTAGATTTGCCTCCAGAAACTAATCCACATCACCAGGACACCTTACAGGCTTCCCATTAGGCCTGACATAATATGTGTCCAATTTTGCTGTATTCACTCCATCCATAATGGAGGCCTTGGTATGTTGGGATTGTCCAAAACCCAGATGTGGCTGCTGTCATACTAGACGATACTAGGTACAAAAAGCAAGAGTGCCCTGAGTGTGTCAAACACTTCCTTGAGTGTATGTGTATGCCAATAGATGGTTCCCGATAGCGACTTGATCATGCTGCAATCCTAGCCATGCCTCATGACCGGGGCAGAGAGTAGCACACTATTTAATGTTCTCCACCAATGTGTTTTTAATGTTGTTGTCTTGATGGTTCATGAACAGGGCACACACTAGTTGCGCTAGCCACCTTGTATAGGAGCATTTTCTACTCTCGAGCACCTTAGTAATTATCAGAAAAAATGAAAATACATTTGTGTTGGGCATACGCTATACACACCATATCATCAAATAGATAGATATATTAGGGTGTCTACATACACACACTGCCACAATCAACAAATCGCATCGACACAACACTATGTTTGTGCAAGCATTTCTCCATGCACCTAAAACTGATAGAATGTTGCTGCCTCTAGATGGTTCATGACCAAGGCAATGCTCTCAATGCTGCGCTGGCGACCATGTATAGGACCATTTTCTACTCTCGAGTGCCTTAGTAATTATCAGAAAAAATGAAAATAAATTTGTGGTGGCCACATGTTGTACACAGTGTATCTTCGAGTAGATAGATACATTAGGGTATCAGTATATATACACAGGTATAGACAGCAATCCAAATTAACACAACACCGCGCATGCATGTTGTTTTGCATGCACATAAAACTGATAGACTGTTTTTGCCTGGACGGTTCATGACCAGGGCAATGCCCTGGCACTGGCTGCACTAGCCAGCTTGTAGAGGAGCATTTTCTACTCTGGAGCGCCTTACTAACTATCAAGACAAATGAAAATATATTTGTGGTGGGCATATACACACAATATCGTCTAGTACATAGATACATTAGGTCATCAACACACACATAGCCACAGACAGCAAACTGCATTGACACAGCATTGTGTGTGCATGAATTTCTGCATGCACCAAAAACAGATAGATTAGTGAAGAACATAACGCTCTGGTGCCACGATGATCAACACCAAATCACGATGACCCAAATGGATGCCGATGCCTATAGTAGCCCTTGCACTGCATCCGAGGTAATGTGGGCCACACACTTGTAGCTAGAGATGAACATAGCTGGCATCGTTGGAGGCCTTAGCGTGTTTCCAAGGTACCACTTCCACCTGAGTGATGATGAGGTTGTCAACATCTACCTCACAAACAATAATGTATGCAAAAGATACTTCATGTGTACCGCAATCGTAGAGGTCGACCTAGACAAGACTAAGCCATGGGACGTCCCATGTACGTAACAAGCAGCCTCGATCTGTGCATACATATATACCTTGGTTTTGTTTAATTGAGGAGCACATGCTTGTTGTTATGACAGTGACCATTATGTGGACTAATACATGGTGCTTTGCATGTTCCAGAGAAGATAAATGTGGACGAGAAGGAGTGGTACTTCTTCTACTAGAAGGACTGCAAGTACCCGACAGGGCTAAGGACAAATTGGGCCATAGAGGCCGGTTGGTGCTGCCACCACCGTTGGAGTTGCCACGCTAGATCTAGAAGAGAGTAACTCAGAGACTATCCACAAGAGATAGAAGGCAACAACTAGGGTTCTTGAGAATGGCATGGCGACATCAGGTCAGTGCTTGTGGTTGATATAGTGTCATTTAGCATGCCAACATAGATTACTCTAGCCTCGAAATGGTTGAACCACATTTCAGCAATGAGCACTAGGAGATGTCCATGAGATATTGGTTGAGGAAACCAATTCACCACCATCATACTAGGAATTCATGAGTTCAAGATTTCTGTTATTCCCATTTCTTCATGTATCCATGAAATGCTTGAACCACAGATTGACAACATGCCATGCAGAGGTCAAGAGGTCTCATCACCTTAGGAATTGATGTGTCCATGGTTTCCTATAGGACAAGATCCCTAGGAATTAACATGTTGGGTCTCGGAAAAAAGACGCACAGTAACTTCAGTCCTGATAGATTACTATACTAGATTGGATGGGGCATGATCTTGAGCGGACTATCACCTAAATATAGCACAGGCATGGTTTAGAGCATCATTCACTTTCTTGCCTCTGCCTTCTCTTACTTCTTGGCCTTGGCAGCTTTCCAGGAAGATTTCTGAGAAACATTCTCCATTGGTGCAAAGCTTAAATCTGAAGCAGATATGTGGTTCTTGTACTCTAGAATTGCCTCTAGAAAGTGATCCACATCACCAACACACCTTGCACACTTGTCCATTTTGCTCTAGTCACTTCTCATAATGACTAGCCTCTCCGTCCCAGGTGAAGGCTTGTCCAGAAGCTAGATGCCTGTCGAACACTTTCTTGTGTGTGTGTGTGTGCGCGCGCGCGCGCGTGCTAATAGATGGTTCCAGGCAGTGACTTGATCATGATGCTTTCCTAGCCAGGCCTGATGACCAGGGCTGGGAGTGGTACACTATTTAATGTTGTCCACCAATGTGTTTTTAACATTGCTGCCTGGATGGTTCATGAACAGGGCAATGCTCTCACACAGGTTGCGCTAGCACCTTGTATACGAGCATTTTCTACTCTCGAGCGCCTTAGTACACTACAAGAAATTCCCTTATACACGAGGGTTTACAGGTGACATATTCTAAAAATATCATGGATCAGGAATGGGTTCATTTGGACTCCAACAGACGGCCCATTTACAAGTATCGTATTATATCACGGAAAAAAATAGCCCGCTATTTTTGTCGCTATAGCCCGAAATAGCTTCAAAAAATTGTGCCGCTATTTGCCGCTAAAGTATGCTAATTATGGTTTATAGAATGCTAAACACCTTGGCCTTAGCTCGCTATTTAAAACATGGATTGAAATATATACATATATATATATTCACACTGCATCCATATACATCTATTAATATTGAAATACATATATATAGAAATTAATATATACATAGCTTGAAAAATTGTGCCGCTATTTGCCGCTAAAGTATGCTAATTACGGTTTATAAAATGCTAAACACCTTAGCCTTAGCTCGCTATTTAAAACATGGTATTACAATAATGGACTTAGGGTTTCTGGGTTTAGCATCTCCCACCACCAGCCTTCTTTCTCTCGACTCTCATTTAGCAGATCTGGTCGTGGCCCCTTCCAGCGACGTCCCCCTCAGAGGCGCCTGCTCCATTCCCATAAGCAGCCGCAGGTACTCCTTCCCCACTGGCAGCCGAGGTTTCTCTTAACCCGTGCTCTTCACCAGCTTCTCCAGCAACGCTTGTGGCCACGGACCACTATCCTACATATCCAGCAACAGAGGCCTCCCAGAGGGCCCTCTTGCTAAGCAGATCTGGAGTGCTGTGCCCTCTCCTTCCTCCCAGCGCAGTGGCCCTCATCCTTCCATGGCAGACTCTGACCCTTCTCCCACGGTGGTGGTGATTCCTTCCCCATTCGAAGCCCCTCCTGTGATCTTCCCCATCATCTGCAGAATTGTATTACGGATGATGGCTGAATCTCATGATTCCGTTGTCATCATCTTTCTCAAATTTACTGTGTTAACCAAGGAGCAGATGGAGATGAAGATGATGCTGCAGCAAATCGCGTGCAAGCAGGGTCTTTCAAATGGTGGTTTCCAATTTCCTATATTAATCATTTTATTAGCTCAACTATCTGTGTTTTAGAAAGCCTATGATGAACATATGCTAATAGATGTCCCTCGAATTACAGAGGATAAGATTCTCAAACTGCTGGAGCATGGTGATGTCACTTCGCCTCAGCTAACACGAAACTCTGAATTAGGAGGTAACAAAGGGCTGGAGCATAGTGATCTCCCTCAAATTGATTTCCTGAAATGATACTCTTATATAGAAGCTCTATACTTGGTAATGCAATTTGCTGATTTGATCGTGATATATTTCTGCAAACTCAGTGATAAGACAGTTTTTTCTGGAAGTCCAATGCTCCTTTTAATATCCAACTACTATCTCGCACACCAAGTTGATGAATATTTAGCTACATTTTGTTTACATAATGTTTTATTTCAGTGATCATTATTTTTTCAGATATTCAATGTTTTTGTCATGCCATTTGCATATGAGTAGTGTCCTTATTGTAATCATTTGTTTGGAATCCCGCTAAACATATCTGAACCCATCCATTCAGGTGCTTAGATAAGGCTCCTGTCGTTTTATTGGACCAAGAGATGAAGGACAGGCTGGAGAGCTATTGTCCATGGCTAACCCAAGTGGTGGAAGTGAAGATTCTAGTCTGGTTGCTTCCAATATGCTTTGCCTGTGTCTCCTATTCAGCTGCAGTGGATCTTTTGAAGGAGTGCCACTACACAGCAAAAATAAATTACAGTTTATGCACTGTCTGTCCAGAATGCTATTATAATAGATGTGGTGGTTGACAATGACCTATTTTTGTGAACATGTCTGTGATTCGTTTGCATGTTCTAGAGAATGCAAAAGTGGGTGAGAAGGAGTGGCATGTAGTGGTGCTATCCTGTCATCAGTTCGAGCGGTATGAACAAAATTCGGTGCGTATGTAGCAGCCGGAAAAAAATGTCTAACCCCTACTGAATTGGCCCTATCGGTTTCAGGCGCTGAAGAGGCCAATTCAAATAGATTATCAAAAACAAACCTGCCATGTTGATCAAGATAATAGTGAAACGGCCTCTCATATTGAGGTTAACTAAAACCCAGGATCAATTCACTAATATGTGTAGCACCAAACACGCTTTCCTCTAATTGATCTAATTTAGACACAAGCTTACTCATAGCCTGAAAAGCAGGAAATTCTTTGGTAAACCCATATGCCTTTTTCTGCAGCTTTGGTTGAAGACTTGATGATGCTTTCTTGACCCATTGGACCGGTGAACTTGCTGTTCTGACTATTGTTCCACATCCTAAGAGAAGAGATTAAGACCAGATGCTATTGACCTTTTTGGCCCAGATGCAACGGTAATGATAAACACTGGAAGGATAGATTTGAACAAAAAAAATGGCTAGGTCAGAAAATTTCGCTATAGGAGATACCTGAGCATTCCACAGCAGAGTTGCCAAAACGTTGTTGATGCTTAATGACGTCACAAACTCGATAAGGAGCTAGATCGCTCAATGTAGGACCTAACCGACTTTGAGCCAGCAATGATCGCAATATGCAAAACACGTTGCTGGAGGAGCCTCACAGGGAGCACAATAAGCAAGACACGACTGTCAAGGTCTCCTAAGACCCAAAACCCCGCACACCCGGAGGGACCCCGTCGGGCTTGTGGCGGCTATGGGCCGCCCTATCCGGATTGACAGCTCTGGAGCATCATCATCGTCGATGCTCCAGCCATGCAGCACCGACAAAGAACATGAAGAAGAGACAGATGGGAAAAGAGGATAAATAGAGGTAGTAGATGTGTTTCTCATGATTTTGATAGTTGGAAACACAATCAACCATGTAGCCCTTCTTTATAAGGAGTATGGGTGGTCTTATCTCGTAGAAAGACTAATATTGTACTTTTATTATGTTGCTTTATAAAGGTCTCCTCGAATTGTGCTAAAACTGGCATATGCCTCTTAAAATTAGCATGGACCTAATTTGAGTGTACAACCTGATAGGAGCAGTGGCGGAGCTAGCAGCAAAATATAGAGGGGAGAATTTTGCCTAATATGTATCAACATGTATCGACACGACCGTCAAGGTCTCCTAAGACCCAGAACCCCACACACCCGGAGGGACCCCGTCGGGCTTGTGGCGGCTATGGGCCGCCCTATCCGGATTGACAGCTCTGGAGCATCATCATCATCGATGCTCCAGCCATGCAGCACCGACAAAGAACATGAAGAAGAGACAAATGGGAAAAGAGGATAAATAGAGGTAGAAGATGTGTTTCTCATGATTTTGATAGTTGGAAACACAATCAACCATGTAGCCCATCTTTATAAGGAGTATGGGTGATCTTATCTCGTAGAAAAACTAATATTGTACTTTTATTATGTTGCTTTATAAAGGTCTCCTCGAATTGTGCCAAAACTGGCATATGCCTCTTAAAATTAGCATGGACCTAATTTGAGTGTACAACCTGATAGGAGCAGTGGCGGAGCTAGCAGCAAAATATAGAGGGGAGAATTTTGCCTAATATGTATCAACATGTATCGAAGCCCCATATAGATAAATCATCGTATAATTGATGAAAGCCTAAATTATAATACCATCCGAACCAAGAAAACTTGGGTTAACAATCACAACATCTTAATTTCTTCTGTTATACCATCCTACTGATGCTATACGCCTCAACCTACTCGAATTAGCATTTGGTAATCGGAAATTGGTAAGCAATCAAGCAAAGTCCAATACTGGAGAACAAGGAAATTCGATTTAGCACTCGCAGATTCACCAGTCACCACTCCAGCAGCCAGAAAAATGGATCGGATTAGCCAATTCAGGATTTGATTTATGAAATTTAGACTCAACATGGAGAGCAGGGCAGCCATATGTACTTTGTGATGGAAGGGAAGGGAGCAGCGGATGGGGATAGAAGGGAAGAGAATGAGTACCTGGTCAGGAACGCTCCTGTTCGAGTTTGTGGTGGCGGAAGAGGGGACGGCGGCTGTGACGATGAGGTCGGCGACGAAGTGGTGCGGCTGCTCAGATGAGTACGGCAACACCAACGATCGTGCAGTGCAGCAGTCCAAACAGCGGCTGCGGTGCCGGGCACGGCGGACCCGATGGTGAGGGCGGCCACGATGGTGAGGAGGGCGGCCGTGTTGAGGACAGTGGCCGTGACGGCGATGGTGCCCTCTGCAAGCTCATGTGAGGTGGTGGTGAAGAGGCCCCGAGACGAGATGCGGCTGCTGGGGTGGGTAATGGCGGCTCGAGATAGGGTTTTGGGTGACACCCTTACTGGTGGGCCGCAGTAATTTCAGTGCGCACTACTGGGTGAAACCTGACTGGTGGGCCGTGCTAATTTCAGTTGCCAAAACAGAAATGGGCTATACCAACCAATCATTGGACCCAAAGATGTGTTTTAGCGACCAAGGTCTGAGGTAAATAATAAAGGATTATGTCCACTTTTAGCCCCTCAACTATTGATCGAGTTTAATTTAACCCTCAACTACAAAACCGTTTGTTTCTCACCCTCAACTATCAAAACCGGTCACTTTTAGCACCCGGAGAGAGGACAGAGCGGTTTTGAGCCACTTTGAGTGGTTTTTCTTTTTTCTTTTCTATGGTTAAACCTGTGAATTTTATAGTGAATTGTTTGAGCATGGTAAATTCATCAAATTTTTTGAGTAGCCTTGTCATGATGTTCTCTATGCAGAAAAAATGTGAAACAATGAAAGTAAGTATATTTTGGATGCTAAAAAATTAGCTCTTTTAATTAATAAATACATGTTCTATGATTTTTGTAGTATAATATGTACATCCTATGATCATGAAACTTTTTGCATAAATGTTTTATACTAAGATAGACCTTCAAAAAAAGTTTAAGGTTAATTTAATGATGTTTGCTTGTGTCCCTAATTTATATGTAATTAATAAAGCATATAAATTAGGGATATAAGCAAACATCATCAAATTAATCTCAAACTTTTTATGAAGGTCTATATTAGTATAAAACAGTTATGCAAAAAGTTTCATGATCATAGGATATATATATTATCCTACAAAAATCATAGAACATGTTTTTATTAATTAAAAGAGCTAATTTTTTAGCATCCATAAAATACTTATTTTCATAGTTTCACATTTTTTATGCATAGAGAACATCATGACAAGGCTACCCGAAAAATTTGATGAATTTACCATGCTCAAACAATTCACTATGAAATTCACAGATTTAACCATAGAAAAGAAAAAGGGAAAACCGCTCAAAGTTGCTCAAAACCGCCCTGTCCTCTCTCCAGGTGCTAAAAGTGACCGGTTTTGATAGTTGAGGGTGAAAAACAGACGGTTTTGTAGTTGGAGGTTAAAATTAAACTCGGCCAATAGTTGAGGGGCTAAAAGTGGACTTAATCCAATAATAAAATATGTATAGTCGGAACAAGTACAACCAATGACCAATGATCCGTTAGAAATTTATAGTGACCGATTGCTAGTCGCTAATATATGTTTTTGCGACCATTGTCTAACGCTATAGATTGGTTGTGGTATAGTGAATCGATGCACCCTTCTTTCATGGGCAAAATGAGCTTCAATTTGATATGACCCTACACCAAGGTTGACTTGGTTGTGCATATATCCTCGCTGCATGAATTTCACCCATGAAACACACGGCATATTTGATAATTCTGGATGGTTGATGATATAATGTACGCTGAGTGTTTTGTCCTGTTTGGTAGAACATATTTTCTACAAATGTCACTAGTGAAAAATAATTTTGGGGTGGAGTGGAAGATAAAAAATCCCCCATATAGTCTGGTATGGGACCTACGAAAGTTGCAAAAACATTACGTGAGAACAAGTAAGGGATGTCTCAATGCACTAGATGGGGTGATTTTGATTGTATTAATTAGATTGCTGACATGCTACAGGAGTTAATAAGGAAAGACTATTTTTCATCTTTTTGTCCCTTGCAATGCACATAGATGAAGTACCCTCTGGTTTGGGCTTCTGGCATAGTCTGCTTGGTGGAACCTAGGTAATACATATCACCGACACTTTATTTGATAGTGACTATCAAGGTGGGACCTACATGTCATCTTTTCTGTTTGTTCCTTCTCACTCCCTGAAACTTATCCCAATACACGCTATGGTTACGCCTAGTGCAGCCGCCCATCCTATACACCGTGCCATGCTCGCGTGTCCTATCCACCAGGGCATAGCTCGCTCATCCATGCAGCAGCGGGGCTTGATCGCTGATGCCTGCCACCACCACACCTATCTGCAAACTTAGGGCACCGACAGGCTCGAACAATGTATTGCTATACTCAGTTTTGCTACAGGCTGGCCCGTATTATCCACCCTTGAACTTCATTTGTGCTGGAACCCACTTAGTCGTTCCTCTCTGGCCTACCGCCACTATGAAGAGAAGGGGAAATAGAAGTGGAAGCTAATGTTTCAGGGCACAGCTGGTGCATACAGACGTGGGGCCTATGCGAACATGCAAGATATGAGTCATTGGACTAGCTATCTACGGTGCATTATGGTCGGCACCAGACTCGACGCATGTAGAGCGGGGCCAATGAGCTGCTTCTTGGCCTAGTTCCAGATTTTTTTTTTTTGAATCTGATGAGTTAATGGACCACGCTGAAATCAGCATGTCTCGAGAAATTTAATGGTCCCAGCAAGAAATTTTTTTATTAGGCCCTAGCCTGTTTACTAGGACCGATTTTTGCTAAGACATAAGGATTAATATGTTTTCACTATATGTCATCCATGCTGTTATGAGTTAGCATGCTTGGCACCCGACAATCTCATGGCCGGGAACTACCAATGCCAAGGCCAGCAGCAAGGCAAAGTCCCATCCCTCACCATAGCAATCCCCCTTCCCTTGGCTAACCAATTTTTTGTCGGGTTAAGATGAATGCAGAGAAAAGTTGTATTTTTTTTCTGTGCGTTGTTATTAGACCACCGACAGAATAAATACACTTACCCATGCAGCAAATTGGATAGAATAATTATTTGCAAACAGTAGCACCAGCATATAAAATATGGACTTATCAAATTTATTCATAGCATCCAAGTTACATGTAGATGATGTCCAAATGTTGTGGCACCAATACATTCAAAAGCATTACCATCTCATCTTAGTGTTGTGGCACCAATACATTCAAAAGCACATTACCATCTCATCTTAGCAGTCATGAATTGGACTACTGCACAACTATGCTGAAACTAGGTCGATGTTGCTGTCATTGAAAATGACCAGCTCTTAGCTCTTTCATTGCTACTCTTATCGACCTGCAAATAAAACACAATAAGCAAGATAATAACATACTTAATTTTTGTTGTGTCATGCGTACAGTCGTATACACTATTAGAATCGGGCTCATAGCTGGCGCCCCCTTTTTATACCACAGGCGGTTCCAGTTACGACGCGCCTATGGTTTAAATGGGGCAGTGTCAGAGATCCCAGCCGCTTGTGCAAACTGATTATCACAGGCGGTTGACTTAAGCAAACCGCCTGTGTAAATGCTCCATTTACATAGGCGATTGACTTAAGTCAACTGCCTGTGATAATCAGTTTGCACTTCCAACCGCCTGTGCAAAAGGTTTTCACATGCGGTTGGCCTAAGCAACCGCCTGTGGTATCTTCTGTATAAATACCCCTTCTTCATTGCCGACCAGAACAGTATCTCGCACCCACCTTCCATTGGGGGCGATTTTGGAGGTCCACATTTCTCAAAATACAAGGGGGGAGGTTTTGATCTTCATTTCTCGGAAGGAGGTTGCTAAAAAAGGTTAGTTTATGTCCCTATTGCCTCAATTTGCTAATTCTGGATCAATTTGAGCCACTTTATGGTTCTAGGGTTTCACCATGAGTGAGAGAGAAGAATAGCTAGCTTCTTGTCTTTATTTGTTGATATTGTTAGATGGGGTTGCTTGATATGGTTGGATAATGCCTCTCCTCTCTCCATTTTGATGATTGCTTCTCAATTTTAGAGAGAGAAATGTAAGATTGAATCAATGGCGTGTTCTTGTATATTTATGTAGAGAGAGAAATGTAGATTTGGTTTTTTCAATTATGTGGTACTTTGGTTTTTTACTTCAATATCTCTCCTTATTTCTCAATTTATTTTTTTCACATCAATATATTTCCAATGAATTGTGTGTTTCTATAATTATACTATGTACTTAGATTTTTTTAGTTATGTAACTTAGGTTTTTTCCTCTAATCCCAAGCTAAACCATAAACCCTAGCTAATAAACCCTAGATAAATCCATTGTAAACCTTAGATCATGAATGGTGTTTTACAGGTAGTGATGCAAAGGTCATTTTGGATGTATAATTTATCAAGACTAGATCCATCATACATAACTGGGGTCCAGCGGTTTACTGATGTTGCTACGAACCATGCTTCAAGAACATGAAAGACGCACATACATTGTCCATGCATGGATTGTAGAAATCTGGTTGTATCTGATGACATTCAATAAATCCTTACTCATCTGGTCCGTCGAGGATTTATGAAGGATTACTTGATTTGGACAAAGTAGAGAGAGGGTAGCTCTGCGCCTTATACATCTAGAATTGTTGATGGGTTTGAGTTTGTACACGAGACACAACAACCTGATACCGATGGTCTAGCCACTGAACATGTTGTGCCAAATGTTCCTGATCATGGGTTTGCTAGAGGAAATGAAGATGGCACCGAAACTAACATGGCTACGGAAGATGTAGAATTTCTAGAGGCAATGTTGCGTTGTCATGCGGAAGATCTATCAATGTTCTTCATGAAAGGTATAGATGCCCTAATGAAGGCAGCAGAAGAGCCTTTGTATGATGAGTCCAAGGGTTGCACCAAAGAGTTCACGACGTTACGGTCTGTGCTAAAGTTGTTGGTGTGCAAAGCTAGGTATGGTCTTTCTGATGCTGGCTTTAATGTGTTCTTGAGCATTATCACAGACATGCTTCCTAAGGATAACAAAGTGCCTGCTAACACGTATTATGCAAAGAAGCTAATCAGTCCACTCACAATGGGTGTTGAGAAGATCCACGCTTGTAGAAATCACTGTATCCTATATCGAGGCGATGATTATAAGGACTTGGACAGCTGTCCCAAGTGTGGTGCAAGTAGGAACAAGAAAAATAAAGACTACATAGAGGAAGAGTGTGTTGCCTCTATGTCTAAGGGAAAAATTGAAAGAAGGCCCAACAAAAGACCTAGAAGAGTAGTTCAAAACCGGCCATCGGCAAAGTAAAGGAAGAAGTAGACTATTATGCATAGAAAAAAAATTCCTGCTTTGGTGATGTGGTACCTTCCTGTGTTCAATCGATTGAGGTGTTTGTTTGCTCACCCAGAGGATGCCCAACTTATGAACTGGCATGCTTCTGATGAGCACAAAGATGATGGGAAGCTTCGGCACCCAGCCGATGGCCAGCAGTGGAAAGATTTCAATGAAAACCACAAGGACTTTGCTAATGAACCAAGGAATGTTAGGTTCGCACTGAGTACTGACGAAATGAATCCATTTGCTGAGAGGAGCAGCAAGCACAACACATGGTCAGTGATCCTCACCATCTACAACCTCCCTCTATGGTTGATGCAGAAGCGGAAGTACCTTTTACTATCCATCCTTATCTCTGGACCTACACAGCCTGGAGTAGATATGGATGTTTTCTTGGAGCCCTTAATGCAAGACATGAAGATACTATGGGAAATAGGTGTTCAAATGTTGGACAAGTACCGCAAAGAATCATTCACACTGAGAGCAATTATCTTTGTTATGATCAATGACTACCCCGCTCTCTTTATATTATCAGGGCAGTTCAAGGAAAAGGTTGGTTGTGTGGTATGCATAGATGGCACCGCTTACGTGTCCCTAACTGCATCTAAGAAGATAGTGTACATGAGGCACAGATGCTTCTTATCAAAAGGACACAAGTACCGGCAGAAAAAGATGGATAAGTACTTTGACAATAATAGTGAACTGTACTCTACTGCTCCATTAGGTAATAGTAAAGGCAAAAGAGTTTTTAGCATAGTCAGCAAACTCAAATTTGTTTTTGGGAAGAAGACAAAAGATGGAAAACCAAGAAAGAATGTCAAACCAGCTCCAGGGGCTACATTCAAGAAGAAGTTGATTTTTTTCGAGTATTTGGAATACTAGCTAGAGTTAGACATACGCCACGCGATCGATAGTATGCATATTCAGAAGAACATGTTTGAAAGCCTAATTGGCACCTTGTTGGACATGAAGGGCAAGACAAAGGAAGGATTAAATTCACGCTTGGACATGGTATAGTTAGGCATAAAAAAAGAACTTCACCCTGTTAGGCTAGAAAATGGGAGGTACCACCTCCCGGCAGCAAGCTACAACCTCAACAATGAAGAGAAACATGCGATGTGTGTGTGGTTGAAGAAATTGAAAGTCCCATCTGGATTCTGCTCTAGCATACGGAGTATTGTGTCAATGAAAGACCTTACACTCACCAACTACAACTCACATGATTGTCATGTCATACTGACTAATTTCCTCCCTACTGCCATTAGGGCTATAAACCCGGTGTGGATAAAGGTTGCAATTACACGGTTGTGCTACTTCTTCAACACGATCTCACAGAAGGTGATTGAACATGATGAGTTGGTGTCTCTTAAGGAATTCATAGTGGAGACAGTGTCATCGTTTGAGATGTGTTTCCCCAGCATTCTTTGATGTGATGGTTCACCTTGTGGTGCACTTGGTTTCACAAATAATTGCATGAGATGTGGACGAATGAGCGTTTCATGTCAATACTAAATGGCTATGTATCAACTCGTGCTCGTCCAGAGGCGTCTATGGTAGAGGGGTACTTAACCGAGGAGGCCATTGAGTCTGGAGGTCCATTCTGCAATAGGGTCCTAAAAGACCAGGTTGCAATAGGTTTGCCTCCATCACAACACGAGGGTAGGCTGAATGCAAGTGGTAGGATGGGAAAGAAATCATACGTCCCAAAAGGTTACAATTCAGTCCTCAAGGTACATCACAACGTCCTGCATCGGCTCTCGATAATGGAGCCTTTGATCAATCTACACATTGAAGAGCTTCAAAAACATAATCATGGGCACATAGATGAATGGATAATGAAGGAACATAAGAATCAGTTCACCTCATGGCTAATGGAGTAGGACATTCTAGATGGGGAAACACTCAAGGATCGCACCATCAAGGTCTTGGCATCTGGGCCATCACGCCAGGTCAGGACTTGGCAAACCTATGACATTAGTGGCTTCACGTTCTGTACCAAATCCAAGGACCAAAAGAGCATGGCACAAAACTGTGGTGTTTGATGCGACGCCTTAGACTCTAAAACTGTTGAGGAAACAACTTTCTTTGGCTTTGTTGAGGACATATGGGAACTAGACTATGGTATATTTCAGATCCCTATATTTCGGTGTCAATGGGTTTAAGACAAATATGTCACAGTGGAAAACTATGGGTCAGAGTTCTAGATCTAAACAAGGTAGGCTACAAAGATGATCCGTGGATAATGGCCAACCGTGCTGCACAGGTCTTCTATGCTGAGCAGGTACTCTCTCCTAATGATAAGAAGAAAATTACCGACCATCCAAAGCATGTAGTTTTCCCTAGAAAGCAACAAGCCATAAGAGTTGATGGTGTATCTGACCTGGATGAATTTAACCAGTTCAATGATATGTCTCTCTTTGTAGATGATCATCCGGTAAAGATAAAAAATGTTGAGCAAAGCATTCCAGAAAACTCGTTGCCCTAGGTGCGTCACGATGGATAAGGAAGAATAGTAGCTGCCTAGATTTTATTTGTCATTTGCCATGTAATACATTTAATCATGGGTACCTTATGCTATGTGCCCTTATCTATTTCTACATGTAAGACCCAATGCTTATTTCTACACCAAAGACTTTCTATGTTGTAACACTTTGGTTACTAAGCTTTATTGAGTCTATGAGCATTCCGGTATCGTATTGGTCTCAAACTTTTTCCAAGGCTTACTAGTGCCATTGATCTTCGACCCACCAAGTTTGGGATTTTTCTGATGTGGTTTGTTACTTTATCTGGTTTAATTGAATTTCTACGCGACGTCACCCGCTAATTAGTGTTTGAACTAAGTCTTCCCCTGAAATGACTCCAAATGGTACCAAACTTCTCCACTTGGTCTCATATACGCTAGGAAATAAAACTTTGTTGTGGTTGGTGGAAAAACCTAGTGGGATCTAGGTGTAATCCACCATTTTTCATCTCATTTAGCACAAAGAAAAATGTAATAATAGCTTGTATGACCAAAAAATCCTGAGATCTTGTGTGGGGTCATCATTTGGGTGTAGGAGCTTGCCAAAACAATTTCAAGACATTTGGAGATAAACATAAGATACATGCTTCAGAAACATAGAAGAGCCCTTCCACCGAACCATGTCGTAACACTTTGGTTACTAAGCTTTATTGAGTCCATGAGTATTCCAGTATCGTATTGGTCTCAAACTTTTTCCAAGGCTTACTAGTGCCATTGATGTTCAACCTACCAAGTTTGAGATTTTTCTGATGTGGTTTGTTACTTTATCCGGTTTAATTGAATTTTCGCGCGACGTCACCCGCTAATTAGCGCTTGAACTAAGTCTACCCCTGAAACACCAAATGGTGCCAAACTTCTCCACATGGTCTCATATACCCTAGGAAATAAAACTTTATTGTGGTTAGTTGAAAAACCTAGTGGGATCTAGGTGTAGTCCACCATTTTTCATCTCATTTAGCACAAAGAAAAATGTAATAATAGCTTGCATGATCAGAAAATCCTAAGATCTTGTGCGGAGTCATCATTTGGGTGTAGAAGCTTGCCAAAAGAATTTCAAGACATTTGGAGATAGGCATAAGATACATGCTTTACAAATGTAGAAGAGCCATTCCACCGAACCATGCTCAAATATATGGGTTCCTCACCTTTATATTGTCAACGATAAATTACACGAAGGAATATATTTTTCATATCATTTACACACAACAATAAAGCTAATAAAATTGGATTCACATTTTTCTGGTATTCCTAGAATTATTTATGTATTAAACAAGATATGAGGCACATATTCAATTTAAATCATTTTAAATAAACCTGCATACAAAAGTACCTCAAACATGAAATTTCATATTTTTAACATGTGTATCTAGTCAAGAGGAACACAACAAAAGTTTTTTCACTATTTTAGGACAAATATTTTTGAAGATATGACTTTTTGAATCATTGAAATAATTTCTAAAAATATATAAGCAAACTTTAAATAAACTGAAAATACATTTATACAGGCGGTCCTCGGAGGCAACCGCCAGTACAAATGCATTTGTACCCGCTGTTTTAACCAACCGCCAGTACAAATGCATTTATACTGGCGGTTGGCTAAGATAACCGCCTGTACAAATGCCTCCTATATTAATTGAAGCTCGTGGTCCCGAAAATTTTCTAAGTTCCTGGCATCCAGTTCATTTGAAAGGACGCCAGCAGGCTGCCCAAAATTCCCACGCTGCCGTCTTCCTCCACCTTCCTCGCACGCGGCCTTCCTCGAGCACTGCATTGAGCTTCTGCGCCTCCCTCTCTCTCTCTCTCTCTCTCTCTCTCTCTCTCTCTCTCTACGCGTGCGCGTGCGGCGGCGGTGGCAGTGGTCTCTCTCTGCGCGCGGCGGCGGCAGTGGTGGAGCTAGACCGGGAAGGGGCGGGCACGGTGGTGGTGGCGCATGGGGAAGGGGGTGGCGCGTTGGTGGGTGCGCGGGCCTGGAGGCAAGCGGCGCGCGGTGGCGTGCGACCGACGGAGTGTCCGCTGAGAGATCCAGAGGTTAGGGACGACCGCGACACATGGGGCCCACCTGCTAGAGAGAGGGAGAGAGGAGGGGAGAGAGTCGTGGGCTGGGCCGACTGCTGGGCCAGGAAGGGGAGAGAGGGGAGATTTTCTTTTTTCTTACTTTAATAATTCATTTTTTAGTGAAATTGAATAAAACCATAAAAAACAGCAAGAATTTAGAGAATATTATTATGTGATTTACATGTAATTTTATTTATAATTATTATTTCATATGTGATTATGTTGTATGGAAATATATGTATGTATCATTTGTGCCTATTCTTTTATAAATACTTGTTATTATTTCTCTTTATATATGTAATAGATTTCATAATTATTATTTTATATGTGATTATGTTGAGGAAATATATGTATGTATTATTTGTGTCCATCCTTTTATAGATACTTGTTATTATTTCTCTTTGTATATGTATTAGTGTATATGTAAATTTAATTTTATCTCTTTGTTATAATCTCTTTGTAAATCATTTAATATATTAGTGTATATACCCCAGGATACATAAATTTAATTTTATACATAAATTATATAGATTTCTACGATGAGTTCTCCGCACAAGCAAGACGAAGTAATGCAATCCCAACCCACGGAGCAAGTAGAATGGTCATCCCACCCTATGGAACAAGATCGACAGGTCACCCTGGGGTCATCCCACGCCACGAAGCAAGTAGAAACGGGCGAAGCATCAGAATAGTCATACGAACAAGAAGCTAGCGATGACATGGAGCCTCTAGAAGTGAGGGAGACTCGTCGTGAATTAGCACGTGACCCCGATTAATCCAAAAGCCGATGAGGTAAATTAGAGACATTCACGATTTCATATAATTAAATAATTTTTATTTATAGTTTCTACATATAAACATGTCCATGATTCACATGTCTATACTCAGGAGGCAATGTCTCAGTTTAGAGAGATGATGTCTTAGGAGGAAGTGGCACACGAAGACGCACCGGAACCGACGACCACGACGATGAGCACTAAGAGGCCATGTCATTCTAGGAAAAGGAATCGGCTAGGTTTGAAACGAGGTGAGAGAGGGTTGAACCAATTTCCACATGACACATATGCCATCACAGATGTGAACCCTATCGGACAACCCCTAGCTCCAAAGGAGGCCCTACGCAAATACAAAAACACAATTGGTTTCTATGTGAGGGACTTTCTTGATATCACAATTAAGAACTGGTCTGGTGTGTCCAACAATGACAAGATGAAAATTTGGGATAAGATTAAGACGAGGTTCCAGTTTCCTAGGAACATGCCAGATTATCTAGTGAAGGCATATACAATGAAGCAATGTGCGGTTAGTTTCCGAAATTGGAGGTCGGAGATGAATGTCAAGTATGCAAAGACAGGGATGGATCCGACAACCAAATACAAGATTACTAAAGGGCAGTGGGCTGTTTTTCTAGAGCAGAGGAATGACCCTAACTTCTTAGCTCGAAGCAAAGCCAACTCCCAACTCGCAAAGAGGAACAAGTACCACCACCATCTAGGCACATGTGGTTACTAGCACCAAGTTCCTAAATGGAGGCAAGAAGAGGTTGCGAAGAAGGCAGTAGGGTTGTCAGTGCTGTCCGAGCAAGTCGGTGAAAGGTCCACGAATTGGATCCGTGCTCAGAAACTAAAGGAAACTGAGGCGGGTGTGTCCTTTGAAGACCCAATGCTTGATGAAGCAATGAAGAGCATCTTTGCAGTGGCAGGCATGTAGTAGGAAGACAAGTTCACGCCACGAAGGGAGAGGGACATCCTGAGTGTTGGCCTCGGTAACCCCGAGCATCCTGGCCGTGTTCGAGGCATCTCATCCAAAGAAGGATGGAAGGATGGATTCGGCCCTTAGTGGAAAAATGAGTATAAGAAACATGATCGGTACAAGGGACAAATGGCAACTTATTTCCAGGAAGAGGCTAAGAAAGACTTCCAAGAGATGATGGAGAAGTTGCTAGAAAACCCTCCTCCTGAGTTAATGCAGAAACTAGCGAGTGCCTTATCAAATCAATAGATGAGTACTCAAGCTCCCCAAATGCAGCTAGTCCGTCTCACAACTATTGGTGGCACAGAGTGAAACAATCATTCCAAGCAGTGTCGCATCTACGGCAAACAAGGATCACTATCCAGTTGAAGACATTGTTACTTCTACGTCTTGCTCCCTAGTCATAAGATATGGGATTAACAATCATCGTATAAGGGAAGTAGCCACTGGCAAAACGATCCTAGGAGGACCTAAATACCACGGTGTTAACATTCCTAAAGACTACTACAGAGTAGAGGTATCGACCGTGGTCCAAGGATATGAGGTCGAGATTCTAGACATCCCTGGTCTCGAGGACATTGTGAAACTAGGACAGGCGATAAACAATTTCATCCTTTGGCCTCGGAGGGATGTGCAACTAAGGGAGCCACCACCACCCTCTCAAGAGATGCCACTCACCCAGGAGTCGTCAGGTCATGTCGATCCTCTTCCTAACCCACCGCCTTCACCTCCCTAGTCTCTTCCTGACCGACCAGAATCACCTCTCCATATTTTTCCTGTCCATCAACCATCTCCTCTCCATGATCTTTCTACCCCACAGTCAACACAATCTCCATCACCATTCAATTCCACCCCTTCCCCACAGCTCAAAGATCTAGAACCAAGGGTGCCAAAACAAGAAATTTCTGATACCCAAGTTGATTTCACCATACGAGACAAAGAATAAATAAGCTGGGCACGTGAGATTTTTGTCAGACATTGCTTCGAAACGCACAGTAGAAGAGCATGAGATTTCTGAGCTAGCAAAGTCAGAGTTGTTGGCGCCTAAGGTCATAACTCGAGTCAAATTCAAGGTGCCAACTGCAGAAGACTACAAGCATATCCCTAAAAAGTACGTGTGGGGAAAGCCTCTACTCAGTCAGGCCAAACTTATAAAGAAACCAAGTTGTATAAAAAGGTTTCATGACTGGTACATGAGAGCCTCTTCTGCTGGCATCGACACCATCAGCATGCGCATACCACAAATAGCATTTCTCAGCCAGAGTACTGACAAACGCATGCTTACATTCGATGACGTGTGGGCACTGATGAACCACGAGATGCTAGATGTATTGATCGTAACGGCATTTGCATTGTAAGTGTTACATAGTTACACACATTGTAGTTGCATCAATTTTCAATATCTGACATGCTTGTGCCTTGCAGAATGTTATATGATCAATAACATTTGTATTTTTGTTCAGACTTTAATTATTGTGTCGAAGAAAGGAATGGCCATCTCTGTCCAATAGATATAGCCAAAGATCGGCACACATTTCAAATCAAGAATGTCAGCACAGAGGTAAAGGGTTTGGAAGGTGCAGAACGGGATGAGAAACTCCAAAAGTTGAAACTTGATTTTGAAGCCAAATACGCCTTCTACATTAGACATTCACTAATAAAGTTCCAAGATAGGAAAGCGGTGGTGGCCCCGTACCACTTTGGGTAGTGTGAGTTTACAAATATCTATCTAAACTATTCCAATGCACAAATGCATCATGGATTTAATTCGAGCAGGAACCACTAGATATGCTTCATCATTTATCCCAAGGAGGGAAGGGTGTTGGTACTAGACTCCGTAGATTACCCGAAAGAAAGCTATGCTCCATTCATCAAAATGCTAGAGCTGTAAGTCAAGCTATGCATGCATACTTAAGCATAGTGAGAGTTTGAGAATAACATGGCGATTCTATTTGAGATCATAGGCATACTGGTTCTATAAGATAAATTATAGAAAGTGCGAGTCCAACAGACCATGGCAGCCATTGGAGGTTATACATAACTGGCCGGTACGTATAAAAATTTACTCTTATAAATACAAATCATACACATAGGACCACAGTTGCAACTATAATTAAATAACCACTCTCCTCTTATACAGTGCATGAAGCAACCACCCTTATCTGTACTCTGTGGCTACAATGTGTGCGAGAACATGAGAGAGAATGGACGGTATGAAAGGAACCCTGCCAAGGTAATATAAGTAATAGTCCTGTATACAGTTCAGACATTGAAGTTGGAAGACATAAAATATACGATGTTTATAAACTTTCTTTGCAGGTATATAAGCAAGGGACAGCGGAAAGCATCGACGAACGTGCTTTAGACAACATAGTTGAGGACATCTCCTCATTCCTCATGAAGCATGTCATTCCACGTGAAGACAAATATCATGATGATGAAAGCCAATTATCCATGCCATGGTACCGGGTGCTAACAGAGATTAGTAAGCTCAAACTTACTAAAGAGGGTTATTAGAGAACAGAAACATACTTTGATGTATACAAAATGTGTGATGATGTATATACTCTTGTAATTAACTTTATGTCTTTGAGCACAAAACTTTGATGTATATAAATGTATGTATGAAATGAAGTATTTAAATTGCATGTTGCTATGTTAGAACACCAACCAATATCTATATATTTGAACAATAACAGTATTAGTAATAGTCCATTATATAGTTCAGACATTAAAGTTAGATGTCATAAAATATATAATGTTTATAAACTTTCTTTGCAGGTATATAAGCAAGGGACGGCGGAGTGCATGGACGAACATTCTTTAGACAACATAGTTGAGGACATCTGCTTGTTCCTCATGAAGCATGTCATTCTACGTGAAGGTAAATATCATGATGATGAAAGCCAATTATCTAGACCACAGTTCCGGGTGCTAACAGAGATTAGTAAGCTCAAACTTGCTAAAGAGGGTTATTAGAGGACAGAAACAAACTTTGATGTATATATGATGTGTGATGATGGATATACTCTTGTAATTAACTTTATGTCTTTGAGCACTAAACTTTGATATATACAAATGTATGTATGAGATGAAATATTTAAATTGCATGTTGCTATGTTTGAAGACCAACCAATATCAATATATTTAAATAATAACAATATAAATAAATAAAAATAAATAAATAAATAATATATTTTTTAATACGTTTCCACAGGCGGCTCTCTTAGGGAACCGCCTGTGTAAATGACACATTTACACTGTTCCCTAAGAGAGCCGCCTATGGAAATGTTTTCTAGAGGCGGCTCTCAAGGAACCGCCTGTGGAATTGAACGATTTCTACTGGCCCCCAATGCAGATGGTGCTGGAAAACACCTGTAGAAATAGGTTACCAACCGCCTGTACAGTGTGCCCCTGTCCTACTGATAGTACTGAACACAGTTTAATTTTCAATAAATACTGGGTGCTGACACCAAGGCCCATTTGTTATTCTAAATAGCACCACACTATGCAGAGTTGCAGGCTAGTGTTGAATGATAGAGCTAACTTGCATTCAGAATCATAGCAAGAAGCATACATTATTTAATCATTGATTTTCTATGCACTGATTCTTTAACCATAGCAAGAAGCACATACATACTAAGTGTTGCGACTTTAACTGAAACATTACAAAGTTATAAAAATAAAACTAGTGGTCAAAGGCATCATCTGAAATCTTTTCTTACTTAATGTATTTGTTGCAGTGCATCAGTATATTCTCTGGAAATTCAGAATCACAACAAGAGGTAATTAATTCGTCTAAGAAATCTTAAAAACAGGCCACTTCCAGAACTTGCATCAGAAGATGGCTTACGTGAAAATAAACATGACTACGGCATAGCATCAACTCCCTGATAGTTGCAACGAGCCTAGCCTAGCTAGATGCAACAAGCACATTTTTTTTCTAGCTTGGCCAACCCAGAAAGTGTTCAGGTCTTAAATAAAATACCATAATCATACTTCTTTAAGAATTGGTTGCAGGCTACTACCATACAAAGTATGAGTATTAATTATTTTTTGTCCATGTAGGGATAAATATTTCACAAATGTAATTGAAAATCTTTATGCATACAACATAGTTAAGTCGTAGGAGGCATTTCATCAAACAGCTATTGGGTGATGTCAATATTTTCCCTCCCCCAATGAACTCGTAGCTTAGTTGTAGAATGAAATTTGGCTAATTATTCAGAAGGGAGGAGTGGAAGGCCACGCAGATCTAGTAACAGTACCTTTTTTTAGATAATGGATATAAAATATCCGGCCTATACATTCGAGGATGTACACAGCCAATTATTACAAAGTTTTGAAAAAAGGAAAGGGCAAACACTAAAACAAAAAACCATGGTACTAAAGCAAACAAAAAAATGTTTCCATCCTCTATTAGAAAACTCTAAAGCAATCGTCTCTAAATTCTTGCTTAGCATCGAGAGGATGTCTTTAGTTTGCTCATCATGCTGCAGCGGGGCCCAGAAGCGAAGCCAGTATGCTCCCCTGAAAATAACCTGCATAACAAAGTTATTTTTGAGTTTGTTAAAAATAACATCATTTCGACATCTCCAAATTGCCTAGCATATAGCAGCCACTCCGACCCAGATCATCTAGTAACAGTACCTGAGCAAAAAAAAAGTAGAAGACATTGATTTGGTACCTTGCTGGTCGCCTCCATGCCATGGACTTGTGCAGAGAAGAGACGACGCCATTAGAGAGGGGTAGTCACAGGAAGGGGATGGAAGCTTGTCTTGCTGGATGCTAGGGATGTTGTGGTAGCGGCATCTGCGGGGGACGCCGTGGGTCGTGCAAGATGCTAGGGGCTATGGGGCTTGAGATCCACCTCCGGTAGCAGCCTCTGGATCTCGCCATGGCAGTGGATGTGGTGCACTATACTACAGCCAATCTGTAGTGACTCCAAATCTGTCGCTATAAGCCGTTATAGCAACTGATGATTGGCGAACTTTATAGCGACTGATGTATAAGTCACTGTAAGTGGCGTCGCTATAAATCTTTCGTGACCAACAGGATTTATAGCGACCGGTAGTTTGACACAAATATTTATACCGACTGATGATCTGTCACATGTTTTAGTGACCAATGGTTCGAGGATATTAAATTTTCTAGCAACCAATAATCAGTCGCTATGAGCTGGCACAATTATATTAGTAATTTTGATATTAGCCATATTATTTTAGGTTTATTTAACAGCTATACAAGCTCACATTACACATCAACGACATAATTTGTATAAACACACACTCATATATTTCACTGAAACTAACATTTATACAACTGTACTTTGGATAAATTCTACAACAAGGCACCCACCACATAGTCCTTTTGAACATGTAAAGAGGTCACTATGAGAAGACCAAGCCTATATACCATAGCAATCCAAAAACTACGTACAGACCATGAACACATGGAGGCTCCACACCTTTTAGTCCATCTTTCATGAGGACTTTGGCTTTGTTCACACCATCATCATACACTGAATGCTGGCTCAATTCCACCTATGCTCCCAATATACTTTATTTTGAAGTGTAGCAGAACCCATCACCCTGGAACAAAGTGAGCATCGACAAAGTAAAGTCAATGCATAAGTAGTTTGGCACAAGCAATTAACAGATTCGAACAATTATTGTTTTCACTATAATAAGGAATAAAATGTGTTCATCCATTTTCCACGAAGGTGATGTTTGGATGTTTAGAAAAAGTACACTTGTAAGACGATTACACCTGTAAATTATTCTGCACAAGAAACCCATGCTATAACTATAAACATGTAAAATGGTGTTTGGTTGCACGGTTTTCATTTCAAGCAACAAGCGCCATGGTTGGTCACGTTTGCTTGCCTATTAACATGTCAAGGCTGCGTACCATCCTAGTAATTGGTGTCAGACCAAGGAAACCTTACAAAATCTCAAGTTCAGAAATGGGATTATCAGTCATAATGCACATATTGCTTCCAGACCAAATAGCATCTCACCAGTTTGCAATTGCTTCAAGTCTAAACCAAGTTCAGACCTTGCCAGCGATAAACACAACTTGCCAAGAGATGATCAATGTAGGAATCCACTATAACACTAGAGCAAAAACCTAATATGCCATTGTTAGGATGATCTCCCACCGATTACGCCCAAAGGCCTAGTCGGGCCTTGGCTCGCGCTATGATCTGGGGCGCCTAGCCCATCTATCATTGGAGGGCCCTGTCACACTCACTATAAAAAGAGGTGGAGCCCACTGGCTCTCAGTATAAGGTTCATTGTGAGCTGCCACACCCCACTGACAATCCTAATCCCGATCTCGAGAGGGGCGCAGCCAGTGACGGGAAGCCCCAGCCGCCACTGCACTGCACCACTGTCTTCGTCGAGTTCTTCACTGTATCACCTCCAAGTGTAACGAAAAAAGAAAAGGAAAAAATTAAAGGAAGATGAAGAAAAAGAAAAAAATTAAAAAAGGAAAAGGAAAAATAAAAAATAAATAAAGAATAGGAAAAGCAAAAAAGCAAAAAAATGGTGTGTGCCAGATCGGGGCACATGGCAAGGCTCAATGTTTATCGTGTGCCCCTGATACCGGGCACACGGCAAACCGCCGTTCCACCACTTAGCCCCACACACCTACAAAGAGCACGCGTGCTCTCTCTCTCTCTCTCTCTCTTAGCCACACATGCCACGCACGCTGCCGGAGCCCCTCCCCAACGCCCACGGCTTGCCACCTTGGCCCCACGCCCACCGCCACGCCCCCGTTGCGCTAGGCTGCCCCCCCACCCCCACACCGTAGAGGGAGAGGGAGAGGGAGAAGAGGAGGAGGATGGGGAGGAGGAGAGGGAGAGGGGGAGGGAGAGGGGGAGGAGGAGAGGGAAGGAGGAGCAGAGGGAAGGAGGAGCAGGATGACGATGAGGAGGAGGGTTGCCGACACGCCTTCCTCAACTCCTTGACACCGACAACACCACCTATGCGGCTGCCGCGTAAGGTATGAATCATGATGGCTCTTAGGCCGCTGCTGTTGTCTTCAACATATTGGTTGTCATTGTTGGCCATCGTGCCATTGTTGGCCATTGTTGTCATTGTCCGTGTTATTAGCAGCCATTTGTCGGCCGTCGTGCCATTGTCGGCCATCGAGCCATTGTCTTGAACATAGTGGTTTCTGGCCAACTAATCAACTTGCTTGTAACTTATTTGATAAAATGCTCGTTCGAGCATTGGCTGTTTTTGCTGTCATAGGAGAAGAGGAAAATGAGATTTGAATGGGGATTGTTAGTGATTTGATTTGAGGATGAATATTGTGATGATCTGTGCTGGTCATGTGTTGAACAAAATTATTTTTACTCAATTTACTTTGGTGCAGGATCTGTTGAAAGGCGCTTGCTCGTTCGAGCATTGGCTGTTTTTGCTGTCATAGGAGAAGAGGAAAATGAGATTTGAATGGGGATTGTTAGTGATTTGATTTGAGGATGAATATTGTGATGATGTGTGCTGGTCATCTGTTGAACAAAATTATTTTTACTCAATTTACTTTGGTGCAGGATCTGTTGAAAGGCGCATCTGTAGGCATAATAAGATTTATCTTATGACTATTCATGCATTTATTAGATTACAAACAGGATAGGGATATTTGAGATTTAATATGTTAGAAACATCTGATAATCAGTATGTTAAGAAATTGCACTCTTCCTATTTTTCAAGCTAAACATAGCCAACAGGCTTTATTAAAGAACCACAGCTGGGCATTAGAGCATGACACTATGACATTGCAACCATACCACAAAATTAGTAAGTTGAGAAAATTGCTATAGGTAGTTATGACAGTCCAAGTATCTGCAATATATAATAGCCTAGGTGTATCTAAGAGATCTATATGCTTCTAGTATGTAGTCCTGAGCTGATCTATCTAGTTAAACTAGAACTTGTTATATCTTGTTCCACAATCGGTATCATTTTAACTGCTTATTGCTTCCTTATTTTAGGCACATAGTGCACATTGTTAATAACAAGTGACTGTGATGCAGTTATCTATTGGCTAAGTTAATCTATTGGATTGGCTCATATAGTTGGACTATCTAGGATCCATTGCTCATGTTTTTTCGTATTCTATGTTGCAAAATATAGAGCCCGCCGACCTACGCCATGGAAACATGCATGGGCGTTGGTGCTATCTAACATGGGTGCACATGGCGTCATAGGGCAGCAGGGAAGCGCCTTGCCTTTCTTGTCGATTGGCACTGGGTCAATAGTGATAGGTGTAGCTTTGCTAACATGCATTGAACCTCCTCTAGTATTTGTTGTGAACCGACTACATATGTTGAATATTTTAAACTGGGAAAACATTGGTGTATGCTATTTTTAATATTGTAAGATTTGATTGAGTTCTAAGGTGACTAGATTATGTTGTGACGTGTCATGAAATTATTGTACCAACAGTATATATTTTAATATGTTGTTGCTACTGTTTGGAAATAAATTATTTTTTTGTGTTCATTTCTTTTTCTTTGAATTCAGCTAACCTGGTAGAAAAATACTTATTTTTTTGCGTTTATTTCTTTTTTTGCTGTGTGGACATCCACACAGAAAAATTATTCATAATCTGGGTGAACGTAATTTTTCTACGCACGTAAGACCGACAGAACAATTATTTATGGTGGCGAACCCACAGAAATATTCATTCTTTTTTTGTGTATATTTTTTCTAACGATATTTATATTTTTCTGTGGGTTTTTGCACACATAGAAGTATCCGAGCTTCTGGTAGTGATGCATCCATGTGAGCTAGTGTTTCATAAAACCAGTAGTTCTTCCACTCTATATTGGAGACATTCAATGTATTACACAAATCGTGCCCGTAGATCTCATGGTGGGCAGCAACACTCATATTTGCTACCCTCATGTTTACAGTAGGCCGACCTGGTCCTGTGTCTAGTGGCTAGGCATCTCAAGGCGCATGTTGCAGTTGTACAGTGGTCCGCGTCGTTCTTGATAGGGTCCACGCAAGGTGTTGCATCTAGCTGACTGCAGCCAGTGCCTGCACATGCTGCATCACAGTTCACACAAGAATCGTTGATTAATACAGTAACTCATTAATTAGTCTTAAGAAGTATAATGGAAAGTAACTAGTAGGGTGGGTGCCTACAGTTTTGGCCAGCTTCGTAGCATGGAGATATTGAAGACAGGATCGCAGCAACCAGAACAATGACGAGTGTCTTCTTGACCACCGCCATGGCAAAAAGAGGATCAAATTCCTTCTTCTGATGTGGTGCAGAGAAGAGTATGTGTATGTGTATTTCTTCTCCATTTTAGTTTGCAGGTTCTTATATAGAAGAACAATCGATCTGCATATAAATGCTTTCTATCACAAAATCTGTGATCGGCAGACTAGCGTATCCAGCACCAGGGTGCTTCCATATCTCACTCATGAATGTGGTTCTAATTTGTTACATGCATATCTCCGTAGATACGAATATTAAATATGTGAATATCGATCTAGTTCATGATGATCATGTGTGCTCTAGTTTTGATTCCTATTTTCTCTGTGTGGTCTTTATACACTTTGTTTATTTGTTTAATGAATTTTACTAATAAATGCAATGTTGATATCCTCCAATATCTGCCTTATTACCATTTTGTATTTTTTGCTGGTTAGAGATAGAGATAGAGATAGAGATAAAGATTGAGATAGAGATAGAGATAGAGGTAGTGAAAGAGATAGAGATAGAGATAGAGACAGAGATATGTAGATAAATATATAGATACAAATGTAGATACAACATGTTTGAAGTTGCATGCAAATACCAACATTCTATCTCAACCTGAACTCATAGGTACGGGTCAAAAATCTGTAGGCTTTTGATACCGGAAAATATGTGGTGGAAACTACATACTAGGTGAAAATATTAAAACCAATTCAACAGGTGTATTTTGATCATTTTTTTAAAAAAATGTATATCCATAGTACATGCAAAACTATACTCATGCGCAAAAGTTGAGATGCAAACTTTAAATAGAATCATTAAAACAATAATGACACATTTTGGATGCATATATATGGACTAGAAGACAATCCTAACGTTTTTTTGTGTTTGGGCAAATACACCTGAAATTTTATTTTTGTATTATATTTTTCAAAAGCGAGTTTGCATCTAACCTTTTGAATGGGAGTATATATTTGTATGCACTATGAATATGCTTCAGGTTGAGCACAAGAAATATCCTCATGAGAAGGTGTTGGCATTTCTTAGCGTCAGTACTAAGTATAGATTTTCAAATCTATCTCGAGCAATGGCGCCAAAAATGCTTGTTGACATTCGTTAGTGCAAAAAGAAATATGAAAGATTCTGCAAGCGCACAAAACATCATCGTAGCCTTTTACCGAGAGTATTCCACGTATCGTTATTTCTATTTTACAACAGGGAAGCTAGGGTTAAGAATCTGATAACTCACTATCACTACTAGAAACCTAAATACTTCTGTGTGTGCAAAAATGCACAGAAAAATACAAATGTTGAATTGACAAAACAAAGTTACTTGAAAAGATGACTAAACGAATAGCTGTAAGAGTACAATAGCTCGATAGAGCATGATTTTAGAAAAAATTAGGAAAAAAATCATCAAAATTGAAGTTAGTATGAGAACGAAAGACTAGATACAAGTTTTAGAGAGATTAAAAAGAAAAATTGCTTGTTCATATCAAGTTAGTATGAGAGTGTGTGTTTCTTTTATTCTGTGTGTGTTTCTTTTTTCTGTGCGTTTTATATAAACCCACAGAATAATTGTAATTTTTCCGTGCATGCATAGTATTTTTCTGTGAGTATATTTTTTTTCCGTGTGTAAGTTGTCACGCATAGAAAAATCATCAAATTTTTCTGTGCGTTTTTATGTTTTTCTATTGGTATATAGTGAAACTCACAGAAAAATTGGTATTTTTCTGTGTGTACCGAGAAAAACGCACAGAAAAATTAATTACTCACAGAAGTATTCGAGTTTCCAGTAGTGTATCATACATCTACTAACTCAGAGTATCAACTAAACTAAAGCAGGGGTAAATGATAAACTATAAGGTAAATCAATTAAGCGCATATAAGAGAATTTAATGATAAATGTATAGATAGTCATAGTGATAGGACAACGGAAAAGATCTAGGTTCCTTTGTACTTTTCTTTTACTTGGATTCTAAGGCAACAGAAGATGAAAAGATATAATAGTCACACAATGGCACTTTGGAGTAGCAGGTCCTTTGGCACTTTGGAGTAGCAGGTCCTTTCTGACTCTTGAAGAAGACTGGGAAGAAAATAGTCAGGGGAAGGCTACCAAAAGCTCTACGAAACACCAACCCAAACATGGTGGAATACAAAGGCCTAACAGGATCGTCACCCCTAGGGCTACCATAACTATACGTGGGATTGGGCGCAACCTCAGGCAAACCCTAGCATAGACACCATGTCTAGACTAAAGAATACTAAACTAAATACCATGAATAACTAGAGCACTCAATACGAGCAGAGATCCTATGCCAAGATATAACAACTACACTAATCATAAATAGGCATAAAGTAAATAGAGAAGATAATATATTAAAGCATAAGTCTTACAAAGAATAAATAGAAAGACATACCAAAATTCAGAAGAAGACTCCTCCAGAACCGGAGCGTAGCTCCACTCTCTAACTAACACTCGACTAGAACTAATCTACTACATTGGAATGTCTAGCCCTAATTCTCTAGAGAAGAGAGATCATCCATTCAAGGGACACCTCTACAACTCATAGAGAAGAGAGGTCATCCATTCGAGGAACGCCTCTACAACTCATAATGATTATTCTCCCCAAGGGGGGGTCAGGCTTGTATTTATAGTCCCCTAGGAAGCACCACAGCTCTCAAATCAAACCAACCTAAACATGTGGTCAAGATTACTCCTCAAAGGCGGTGCAAGCAGGATCCGCGAGCCCCCAAGCCTGATTGCCTGTCAGGCTCGGGCGGGCGCCCAAGGTGTTGAGGTGGGCGCCTACCCCCTATGGCCGTTTGCCGTCCCGTTCGTTGTGGTGCCTTCTCGAACCTTCTAGACTCTGGAAAAGTGTATTTTTATGTGAAATTCATATTCCTTCATCCGAGACTCCAAATAGGGAAAATGATATATGGATTTCAATCGTCTCGACAGGCTCGTCGCAATGGTGCAGCCCAATTCATCATTTGACATACTTTTATTCAATGATTAGTTGGCATTTAGCTCTTTTCCTACATAACCCCTACAAAACCTAGATGCACCGAAACTCATGGAATTTGTAAGTTCAAACCCCTAGACCTATGTTGGTGAGCATCTTTTTTGTAGTTATAAAAGTTATGTTGACAGTTAAAAATAGGAGTTAACTATTGTCAATAGAAGGAACATGCACCTACCCTCTTATAGTTGTATTGTATCCCATGCAACCTTGATGTGGAAGAGGTACATGAAAAGAAGAGATACCTCTTACACCTCTTCCTTTAGTGTCAGTTTTGCTAAGCAATGCTAGCAAATTAACTTCCTGTAAGTAATGCACTATCTCAAATTTGTTGCATTCTCGATTCTTCATGGCAGGAGTGGTTTTCCTTTGTTGGACAAATTGGAGCACAACAAAACAATCTCATATTCAAACGATTATAGTTGTTAGGTTTAGTCCCACATCTGTAATTGCAACATATAAGACTGGGGTAGTTCTTACCTATAAAGCTAGTCTTTTGGGTTGAGTTTGTTGGTGTTTAGTCCCATATTAGTAATTGATGGTGGGGGAGCACAATATATAAGGTGGAGAAGTCCTCACCTATTAGGCTAGTCTTTTCTGTTGAGTTGGGCCCAAAGCCTTATATGTTGTCAGCAATAGTCGACCTAGGACCTGTGGAGAGCGAAGGCTCATAGTGATGAGCAAGCCAACTCTAACATTTGGTATCAGAGCCGATACCCAAGGTCAGAAATCTAAACTAGGGGAGCAAGAGCTCCATCCAATCTTGGAAAGATCACAGGTGGCAAGGACCACCCCGATGTGTGACTAAGGGGGAGATTTTTGGCGTGTAGTGCCACATCAGTAATCGATGGTGGGAGAGCACAACAAATAAGGTAGAGGAAGTCCTCACCAATCAGGCTGGTGTTTTGAGTTGAGTTGGGCCCAAATCATTATAGGTTGTCAGATCCAGTGGACCTAGGACCTGTGGGGAGCAAAGGCTCATAGTGATGAGCATGCCAGCTCTAACAATTGGTATCAGAGCTGGTACTTAAGGTTAGAAATCTAAACCAGGGGAGCAAGAGCTCCATCCAATCTTAGAAAGGTCATAGGTGGCAAGGACCACCCTGATGTGTGACTAAGAGGGAGATTGTTGGGTTTAGTCCCACATTAGTAATCGATGGTGGGGGAGCACAACATATAAGGTAGAGGAAGTCTTCATCTATCAGGCTAGTCTTTTGGGTTGAGTTAGGCCCAAATCCTTATATGTTGTCAGCTTCGACGGACCTAGGACCTATGGGGAGCGAAGCCTCGTAGTGTCAAGCATGCCAGCTCAAACAATTGGTATTAGAGCCAGTACGTATGGTTAGAAATCTAAACCAAGGGAGCAAGAGCTCCATCTAATATCAGAAAGGTCACTGGTGGCAAGGACCATCCCGATGTATGACTAAGGGGGAGATTTTTTGGGTTTAGTCCCACATCGGTAATCGATGGTGGGGGAGCACAACATTTAAGGTGGGGGAAGTCCTCACCTATCAGGCTAGTCTTTTGGGTTGAGTTGGACCCGAAGCCTTATAGTTGTCAGCTCCGGTGGACCTAGGACCTGTGAGGAGCGAAGGCTCGTAGTCCCACCATCGATTACCATTGTGGGACTAAACCCCAACAATCTCGCCCTTAGTCTCACTTCGGGGTGGTCCTTTCCACTTATGACCTTACCAAGATTGGATGGAGCTCTTGCTCCCCTAGTTTAGATTTCTGACCTTGGGTACTGGCTCTGATACCAATTGTTAGAGTTGGCTTGCTCGTCACTATGAGTCTTCACTCCCTATAGGTCCTAGATCTATCGGAGCTGACAATATATAAGGCTTTGGGCCCAACTCATCCCCAAAGGCTAGCCTGATAGGTGAGGACTTCCCCAACCTTAAATGTTTTGCTCCCCCACCATTAATTATCGATGTGGGATTAATCCCCAATAGAGTTAGGCCTAAGAGCTAGGTACGATGTGGGCACCAGTGGACCTGGCCTTGATGAGCGTTGGCTCCTAAGTAGAGAGAGCTAGGTCGGATTTCGCTACGCACTCTAACAAGTGGTCGGAGCCCATGGTCTGAAAAAACTAGAAAATTTCAGAGGGGTCACATGGTGATAGGGGGACCCCGTTAGTGTCTCGGAGGTCACACGAGTCCTATGTGATAGGAGCATTAGACTTAGGGCCTGGAGAACTTATTCTAGCACATGGTGTCGTGTGATGTGAAGAGTTAGGTCTGAAGTGTGATGGGAAATATTGTTAGGTTTAGTCACATCGGCAATTGAATATATACGGCAGGGACAATCCTCACTTGTAGAGCTAATCTTTTAGGATGAGTTACGTCTAAGACTTGGGTATGTTGTAGACTCCGGTGAACCTAGGACCAAGGGGTGCTGGCTCCTAGGTATAGTGGGGCGGGTCAGATTCCGCTGCGCACTCTAACAATAGCCAAGTATTCCAGCATGCAGAGCAACATTCTTATGAGAACATCAGTTACTGAATTACAGGGTCAGCCCAAAATTTGCAGAAGCCTTGGCACATTGGACTCAATCTATTTTTGTCTCTGAGTTGGCGCTCGACTTCTTTCTTTTCATTTTTGTGTCTTGAACCTTCTTTGTTGTACTCAATAACTACGTAACTTTTTGTGCGTTGCTTTAATAGTAAAACCTGTAGGGGCACAATCCCCTCTAGTTTCCTAAAAAAACAATTCAGCTAGTACGCAATGATCGTGCTTTAATTTTATAGTGATTTCTAGTCGTGAGGCCCTCATGTGACCCAACTAGGAGACACAATCCTCTCTTCTCCACCCCACGCAAATTTTTAAACTTACACCGACACATAATAAACCACACAAACGAACTACACTGCTTCCAGCTCACACACACATTCAGCTGCCCTGAATAATGGACCCACACGCACAGGTTGTTGTCCAGTATACCCCAGCCATCTATAGCTTAGCGCAGCTAATTAGTCAACATCTTCTTCTTCTTCTTCCTCTTCTTCTTCTTCTTCGCTCTTGGTGCTGTCATAGGTGTGGAGGACATTGCCAGCGACGTCGTAGAAGACTAGGTGCGCCTCCGTGTTGCTCAACTTCATCGACATGAATCCCTGGCCGTCGTAGATGAACTCTATCTTGTCAGATGTGGTCTTGAACTTGCCAGCCCATGCCTTGGACCCACCGCCGCTTGTCATGAACTGAACTGGACTGCATTTTTTTGTTCTCATTTTCATTAGTTCAGAACATATATAACAGTAATGAAAATTCAGTATTATACTCAGATCAACGATGCATGTACTAGAGTGAATAGCTAGACTGCTAGAGCACCTGTTTCTGCTGCTGATGTGCTGCAAGCAGTGGTCATGGCCGTTCACGTACATGTCAACCCCGCGTGCCTGCGTTGCCATGGCCGATGAAACAAACAAAATCAGTTTTTGGAGTTTTTCATATTTCTGCAGCTAGAGTACGAACAACATGCCTCAAGAATTGGTCGGAGCAACTCCTGGAGCTCAGTGGTGTTGCCATGCTCGCAGCCGCTGCTGATGGGGTGGTGACCAACCACAATCTTCCATGGAGCCTCGGATTGGACAAGGGCATCATCCAGATCCTAACAAAGACAAGATCGAGTTATATTATATACTTGGGTGAATTTATATTCAAAAGATTATTGCATAATACTAGCACATATAGTGTACACCAAATTTACACCTTGAGGAGGTTTTCGATATAGGTGTCGCGAGGAGAAACGTTTCTCCAATCGTACTTGCTGCTGTTCCAGTACTTGAGGTAAAACGGTGACGTGTCAACGAGGAAGAAGTCCGCGATTCCTATTCGGTCATTGCTGAACATGTTACGAATATATATATATCCATATGTAAAAATGTGATGAAGATTCATCATGTTCTATAAACATTTACGACAGTTACTATGGCATAATTAAGGGTACATGTAGAGTCCCCGATCGAGGTCAAGACTGTACTTAATTATACAATCGATCCGATGCGTAGTAGGTTGATTTGCATGCTAACCTGAGTTGACGATGAAGGACTTGGCAAGGTTGAGGTACCGGCTGTCCACTTCGCGGATGGCGGGATCTTGCTGCGCCAGCGCATTGCCCGTGTAGTCATGGTTACCGAGTACTGCCGGAATGCATGGCACGTACATGAACAGTAACACTATCACTGAACTGTCACTAGTACAGAAAAACACAACTGCGGTGGTAGTGTCTAATTTGTACAGGTGGTTTTAGTTATAGCACGCCAGTGCAAACAAATCGGCCAGCCCAACTCAAAAACCGCATGTGTAAAATAGAACCACTAGTGTAAATGATGCATTTGCACTGGCGGTTCATGTGCAGTCTGAACTACAGATTGCATGGTGCTTACCAATGTACCACGGCGTCTGGAGGCTCTGGGCGGTGTAGATGTTGGTGAAGCACTCCTTGAAGAGCGGGTCGCTGGTGTTGGCAATGCCGTCGTCGTAGATGTTGTCGCCCGTGGAGATGACGAAGTCAATGTCCAGCTTCTCCCCCACCACTCCCATCTATATACACAGTACATACACACACAGAAGAGAACAGCTTTTTTGATCAGGAAAGGGATTAGCAATTTACACACACATATCTCATATATTTGTATTCCGTCGTATCCAGTAGGTCTACCTAGGTCTAGCCGTCTAGGAAAAAATAATTAGAATTTCGTATACGATCTGAGCTTGTAACTGTTGCAACAAAGAACAGTGCGATCGTACATAAGCAAACAATCAACGGAGATACATAACTACTGGCGCCACCACTTTCGGCTATTAATAATGAAATGAAAGGAGGTCCATGCTCACCATATATAGCAAGTGCACTACTTCAGATGAGGACCATGCAAGGCACGTGCATCATTAGCGTTTACCGTACATATATTATTTCAACTTTCCAAGAGCATTATTGTCTCGTTGACACTCGTTCTTGCCAAAGTATAAAAGTATTATGTGACATACTGACATGCTGGAATGCAATACACCTTGGTTCCGAGCAACACACATGGTCCACCAATTTGTAGGCGCAAACAATACTCCTATGTTTTTGAAGGTGCATAAGGCTGAAGTGTTTACATACCACATTAATTGCTGCACTCGCTCGGTTCCAAATTGTAGGTGTTCTTATCTTTTCTAGGTTCATAAGTTCTACTATGTATCCGGACATAGTATATATCTAAATACGTAGCAAAAGATATATATTTAGAAAAGCCAAATTGACTTTACAATTTAGAATGGAGATACTGCTATATTTTATTTTCAAAATATGACTTCTACGCTACAGAAGTACACATACAGAAGTTCTTGTTGTGGAACTGAGAAGCATGGGAGCCTAGCAACCATATCTTTAGTAGTAAATGATTAAGAAGAAAATTAAGTATGTGCACCATTTCCGTTTGTATAACTTGTTCTTTCACCATCAAGATTCTTCGTAATATTTTCTCAGCAATCACTATTCCACATGCTGGCGAACATGTGTATAATTCTCGATGCACATAATGTACGGTTTTGCTTGCACAACACTCAACAACTTACTACTTTCCCTGACCCAAACTTGCTACAAATTAAGTTTATATAGAAAAATATATACCACAACATCTACACAACAACATCAAATTTGTTCCACTAAATTCTCCAAGAATATTATGTGTCGTCAATGCAATTAGTGGCTCTTGTACAGATGTTAATATATAATATGCTTATTTTTCAAAAAAAATAGTCAAAGTTACAAAAGCTGAAGTGGTCCATATTTTAGATCGTGTGTGCATATGCATGGTGACTGTTTTCATCAGTTACCTGCTGGGCCACCAGGGTCTGGTTGAACTGCCCCTTGCGCCCCCAGTCGCCAACGGCAAGGATGGCGAGGGAGCCCTCGGTCTTGGGCGGGTGCTCCACCCGCGTCAGCTCTGCCGCCGACGGCGCAACTAGCAGCAACAGCAGCGCCGCCGCCGCGGCGACAATGCCGGCGAGCAGCCGGGGCGCGGCAGGAACCATCACCGAGAATGTATCGCCGATTTGATAGCTCTAGGTGGATGGAGGGGAGCACATATGATGGAGATGATGTATACGGCCGGTCGAGCGTGTGTTTTCAAGCGAGACCAGCTCCCATGAATTTATAGGCTCGATCGTGGCGCCAATCCAATAGGTGGCCGTTGATCGATCAGTTAATGTGTGCGGCTGCACGTGGGCCCGGAGCGTCGGTTAGGGATAAAAGAGTGTGGTGGCCGGGATAAGGCTGGTGGCCAGCGAGGCCGTGGGTTGCATTAACATTGCATCGTACAGCTGCTGTACTTGTTCCGGCATTGAACCAAGTTGGTGCGTGCGTGTGGAACACCAAGGTCTTATTCAAGGAACGTGCGTGTGTGGTTTGCAGTTAAGTCACATTTGCGACTAACCCACTCCACGCGGTGAACACATATGAATGAGTGAATTGGTTAAACATCTTATGTATCCGTCTACATTTCATCCTCTTATTTGTTATAAATTATAAGATGTTTTCACTTTTTTAGAGACACATAGCTCTGACTATGTACTTAATTATATATACTATGTCTAGATATATAAATAAACTAATGTATATCTAGAAAAACAAAATATTTTATATTTTGAAATGGAGGAAGTACTTGGTAGCTTATATTCTTTAATAAAATTAATTAAGGAACAAATTTCTTTCACCGCCTCCCTCACACTCGCATAAATTTATTTGTTCCACACTCCTAGATTCCCACTCCTCTCGATTTATCATTGATTTCTCAATCATCCCTAGCTTGTTGCTTAAATCACTTAGGTCGGCTGACCAACACCCTCTTGTTTCATCTTGAGCTTCTTACCTCTCAGTCGTAGCGCTCGTCTGTCGACCCTCACTCCCAGGGCCTTCAACTTCTTCTTCCATCCTCAATATGCCATCTCTCGCTTCTCACTTTACTCTCATGCTGATCTAGGGTTTATTATCTAGGGTTTATGGGTTATTAGCTAGGGTTTATGGTTTAGCTTTGGATTAAAGGAAAAAACCTAAGTTACACAATTAAAAAAATCTAAGTACATAACATAATTATAGAAACACACAATTCATTAGAAATATATAGATGTGAAAAAAATAAATTGAGAAACAAGGAGAGATATTGAAGTAAAAAACCAAAGTACCACATAATTGAAAAAAACCAAATCTACATTTCTCTCTCTACATAAATATACAAGAACACACCATTAATTCGATCTTGCATAAATTAGCTAAAATTGAGAAGCAATCATGAAAATGGAGAGAGAAGAGGCATTATCCAACCATCTTGAGCAACCTCATCTAACCATCTTAAGAAATAAAGACAAGAAGCTAGTTATTCTTCTCCCACACTCATGGTGAAACCCTAGATCCAAAAAGTTGCTCTAATTGAGCATTAATGTGGAAATTGAGGCAATAGGGACATAAACTAACATTTTTTGGCAACCTCCTTCCATGAAATCAAGATCAAAACCTTCCATATTGTATTTTGTGAAATCTGGACCTCTAAAATCGCCTCGAACGGAAGGTTGCTGCGAGATACAGTGCTGCTTGGGGAGGAAGAAGGGGTATTTATACCCAAGAAATCACAAGCGGTTGGATAAAACAACTGCCTGTGTAAATTTAATAGCCGCCTGCCTGTGTAAATTTAATAGCCGCCTATGTAAATGTAACATTTACACAAGCGGACAGCTTAAGACAGCCGCCTGTGAAAATGCATTACAACAGGTGGTTGTCTTAAGAAAGCCGCCTGTGTAAATGTAACATTTACACAAGCGGCTTGCTTAAGACAACCGCCTGTGGTAATGTGTTTTCACAGGCGGTTGGCAGTTCTGACACCGCTCTTTTTATACCACAGACACGTGATAACCAAAACCGCCTGTGGTATAAAAAAGGGGCGTCGGCGTTGTACCTTTTTCTACTAGTGCACACCTCTTATTTCATCCTCGGCCTAGCTTACTCCTTTCCATCCCGCTTTCACTTCTTGTTACATCCTTAGTCTATCGTCTCTTATTACTACCCATATTGTTTTCACAGCTTATTCTATCTTCCATCTATCTTCTCCCATTCCTACCCTTATTGTTTTCCTGACAAGCAAACGTAGAGCACGACAGGAGTCGATCGGTTACACCTTATATGTGTAAAAAAAAAAACCTACGCTAGTATCTCACCCCTTATATTGCAGGCTGACTAATTGAGCCCGTTTGTGCCCTGACTTGATATGCACGGGGACATGTGGCTTGCCTTTCACCATTCCTAACCTCACACCATTTGGGGGAAATAGCCACGTATTTATCCGAATTAATTTTGCATACAAACTTAAAATTTTAGTAATAAGGTTAGGCTAAGCCTCGGTTACTAAATCAAATAAAGCTGTACATCTTTCCTGCTGTAATTAATTCATGAGCTGAGCATGTTGTTTTTCTGAAATGCTAGACAATTGGGCGGACAAATTAACCGGTGTAGTTATTCTAGTTGCCCATAGTTTTATTCTCTTATTATTACAAGTTCCTACATGCTCGGTATAGTATCTTGGTAGATGAAAATATAGAAATCGAAGATCGCAAATGAAAGCGCGTAAGAAAGTTTGGTAGCTCGATGGAGTGACGCATTGTATTTCTCTCATTGATCGTTGGGATAGGTTATATTACGTGATACGAACGTACGTGATTTTGCGTGAGTTGCAACAAAAAGTACAGCAATCCAGCCGTAAAGCCGGGTTGATTGATATCTGTTGTTGTTGGATGTAATACAGCCATGCCGTTACGTATAAGTACGTAGCTACCACTATAGCTTGGCTTGCGGGCACATTACAACAACTGCACGTATGTTCGTATGCGATGCACGCACCTCAATATTATATTGATTGATAGTATTTCCGCCCTGAGAAAGGTTCAATTCTCGACCTATCTATTATAGTTAAATTATGTATAGATATATACGTTATAAAAATAAATTTTATGACGACTCCAACACTTGTTTTGGCACAAAAAAATGTGATACATATTTGTAAACTTGGTTTGAGTCGTCACTGTATCCCCACCTGATTCCATTCTACACGGGTGGGTGGAAGGGTGCAAAGCACCTATTGTAAAAATGACCTTGGGGATTATAGAAGTACTGACAGGTGGGAGAGGAAAGATACTACAGCAACACCACCACCAACAATATTTAACGGATACAAGAAAACCAACATGAGGACTCAAGGATAAGCATGGGCGTAAGCCGAAAGACATCAACCGATTGAGCTCCCACCGAATAGAATACTCGCTGGTAGCTACGCCACTCCACTGCCGCCCTCCATCTGAGGACCAACAAATGGAATGAGGACTAAGAATGGTGATAGACACGCAAGCCTAGGATCACCGAACACGGCAACCTCCTTTGAAGCTAATGGTGACACCTACTACACTTTCGGGCCCATGTACCATCATTCAATGCCATCCACAGGGTGGAAACCTTGGATGGGAATGCCGGTAGCAGTGGAAACACCACCCAGTATAACATTGCGTGGCACCATCAAGGAGAGCACGACGGAGTCGAGACGTCAGAGGTGAACACTCGTCAAAACAGTCTCACACAAGAGGGGAGCAAGGATTAACAAGCCACAAAGGGTGGCAAGGCACAACCAGAGAGAGCACAACGTTGTGGCAGGCTCGACGTGGGGGAGGGGGGCAAGCGTGCTTGTGTCGATGCCTTTAAGAATGAAATGACGTCCACGGACGCCATCATTGATGACCATGGCACCAGGCTTGTAAGTGCTTTCGCCCTATGATCTGCACAGAAACAAGTCAAAGTTGAGTAGCACTACTAGAGCTTTTGGGGTAGGGCAGTGCAGCTTGAGTGCTCCAGTGATGCCTTTAGGAAGGGGACTAACATCCATAGACACCATCGTCATTATGACAACAATAGAGAAGGATTTTCATCCTAGAAGATACTACCCACGCCGTCCGGTAGCCTACCACGTCATCGCCGCCTATCACAAGAGCAGCACCTCCAGTAGCAGCGGCTTGGGACGCATGCGCCGACAGTCCTGCCAGGAAGCACCGCTGCCAACTGGACTTAGTGATGATGAATAGTGCCCAAAGGGGACCAATGGAGCCTGTAGACTCCTATCCCGCTACCAGATCTCGCCACTGTGGCCTGGCCCTCTCTAGCTATGGCCTGGCTGCTGCACAAGAGGCCATTGGAGGCCACTTGCCATGACTTTCAACTGCGCAATGTTAGGAAGGAATCATAGCCATGGTCACGGGGGACCACGTGGAAAGGGGTGTGGATAGCAGCCTCACATATGGCATGAGCGCCAGCGATGCAACCTCGCGTACGCCGTGAACACCACCGACGTAGGTCATGTGTGCCACCTCTAGCCCTGGCCACGCTAGGCTTGGAGGCGCCTGCACACCAAGCCCACCGACCACCAGTAGGATGTAGCCAAGCATATGGGCTTCGACCTATTGATGTTGAGCCCGAACACAAGGTTTGGGCGTGGGCAGGGCAGGTAGCAAAGTGAATCGCAGGTACGCGGCCACCCTCTTTTTGACGTGCTGGCCAGTGAAGAATAAGTCATTTGGACATGGCCCTAAGCACATGCTTGGCCACCTTCATACTCCACAACCTATACTCATGCAGGATGTAGCCATGGCATGCCCCGAACGCTGAGCAGCTAGATCCGAGAAGGGAGCACTGAATCTGGGGCCAGAGGACACAGATCTGGCGTCGCTGGCCACCCTGCTCACCTATCCTTGCGGTTGCTGTGCTCGAGTTCAACATGGGAAAAGGAGGTGGAAAGTGCTCTAGAGGGAGGCCTTGTTTGGCACTCCCGTGGGCCGCTGCCATCGCTCGCTAGCGAGGAGGGTTGCTAAAAGGTGGGGGAACATAAAAGAGAAGAACACCATCGCCATTGAACGCGGAGTGTTCAAATGGTTAGGCACCACTAAGAATGAGAAGTTAAGGCCACCCAGGGAATGGGAGGTGGGTTTGCCTGCACGGAGTACCAGCTACAGGTGGAACTCCTACAGGCACTCGCCATATCAGGTGTTGCCCTTACTGCGGCGATTCTAGTGACCACAACTGCTAATGCCACTATAGTGGTGGATGTGAGTGGTAAGCAGCAGATCCGATGGAGGAGCTAGTGGTGAAAAGGGCAGACTAGGAGGTGACCATCGAGTCATGAACTTCAAGAGCAACTAGGTCTAGAGGAAAGTTGTGAGCATTACGTTCGGGCCAGTCGCCGCTCCTTCAAGATGAGCGTGTTACATGGCAAAGGTGGGCAGAACTGTGATGCTGGACAAAGTGTTTGTTGTTGTTGAAACCGAGGGTTGAGCCCACACAAGAGGTCACAATTCAGGCTCCAAGGTGGTGTCGCCAACATCACACGGGGAGTTGATGACTTTCATGCGCTTGCATTAGTAGTTGACATAGGGGGACTTGTGGCATGGGCAGATGTCATGGGTCTTCTTTGTTGGCCTATAATTGGCCCTCGACGGCTTTCCGCGTGGCACATGCCGTCGGTCCAGGCTCCATTGCTAGGTCGAGGATGTCATCGGAGATATACTCAATTGATAAACTACACCAACTTGTAGTTAGGATGCTAGAGCTCTAGGGTGATCAACACATAGGTCTTGATGTTGACATTGGTATAGGCTTCACATTAGTAGAAACAAACTATTGGGGCATGTTTCGTGACATGACATTGCCACTAGCACCGAGGTCGACGAGGTGGTGATGCCAGAGGTCACAGAGTTGGTTCTCGACATGGCAGGGATCATCAATTGGGGAGGTTGCAAGTCAAGGTGATGAGGTGGAGGGCCATGCTATGTGTGGGGCTTGAGGATGCTGCTCTGGGATAGCGGAGAAGTGAAGGTGCTCTGGTAGTGATTTGTACAGGCGCCTGCGCAGGGGTGGCTGGGCTAACTGCCCCTACCAACCCTCATGAGCTGCCCCTACAAATCATGTGTGTAGTAGTTAGTGGTGATAAGAATGGGTGTACGCGCAACGGGATGGTTTAGTGGTGGGGGAGGGTGCACACTACAGGGGATGAGGTGCAACCGTAAGACGCATGGGAGTAAGGGCACCATAGTATAGTGAAGAGACGTCTGAGTTGGGAAAAAACTAAGCAGATACAATGAATTGGGGGAGCACCTTATCCTCCCTTGGCTCAGCTGACCTTTCATATATATTAGTCAAGAACACACCTTCTGCTTCAAGTTGCATGACCAATATGAATACAATGCATATACTACGATGCTCAAATGAAACAACAAGGGCAAATAACTTGGCCAGTACAACCTTTTTAACTCAAAACCACAACATATATTAGTATTGATGCAACCGAGACCTAAGCAATAGAAACCATCTTATTTTTCAAGGACCATCCAAGATCCTTACACACAAACACCACAACATATTATAGTTTACTGACCTCAATCCTCATCATAAAGGATTAGATTAATAAACAGAAATAAAAGTTCTTCATGCAGAAGTACATATTCGTATTGTCATATAACCGTGTGAACCTTTGCTAGCTACTTTGAAGAAACTGAAATCATGATCATGACCACAGTGCAGACGGCGGCTGCTAGGAGCAAACCACATGAGGCGTCGAAGGAGGTGTAGAATTTTCTATGACCAGAGTCAAAAGATTTTCCATTAATTCGCTGATTGTCAACTACAAGACCGAGTCCAGCGGCACCTCCCGAGGTTAACAGTGCGCAAAGTACCTGAACAATGCATACATCCATCAGGTAAAAACAACAAGTGATGAACTGTAATATTTACAGAAGAACTTTACACTGATATCTTGATGATGAATTCACACAATTTTAGAATAAAGTAAGGGAAGGCTTACAACATCCATGAAGATGAGGAACCATGCAAAACCGGTGCCTCCAATTCGCTGCCCTTGGACGACAGCAATTGCTGCCACAGAAATTAACACCAGAGTGTAGGCACACCCAATGGCAGCTACGGACAGGACATACCTGAAAACATTACAAATCACAGTTAAATGTTATACATAACTCCCATATACAGTGACTGCAAACGAAACCACCCTCACCTATACGTGTAAAGATCTTGGAAGCTCATGTCATGTATCTGGCCGAAGTCTTCATCAAGCAAATAGATTAGGTCATATTCAGTTCTAGCTGTTGTTGCCATGACGACAACAGATGCTGCGAGGATGGCTAGGGTGATGACACGAGTGACTAGGGTTGCCATGGCATGACCTCGAGCTCTAGGGGCCATTTTTGTGCCTTATTTGAGATGCTATGTGCTTGCATTGCAATAGTTGTTGTCATAAGGATTTATACAAGTCCGCAATCTGCATGCAACCTCGCTTCATTCATTGGAAATAACGAGAAGTTAAGTTCAAGGAAAGTACAACTACAAGGACACAGTACATTTGGATGAAATCTATCGCTCCTTGTTTAGGTCGTCATGTCATTAGACAGCTCAACGGGATGGAGATGCCTTGAGTCTGAAGCTGCGTATAATTAATCACAACAAATCAACAATGCTAATTTGGCCGACCAATTAATCAACCCTTTAACGAGAATATATATAATATTTGGTCGCATTCATCTAAATGGTTGCAAACAAACAATAGTGGTGCAACAAAGATACTACCATATACTCTTGCTCTGTCCCATAAGGAAAGTCATTATTGATTTGTCCTATGTCAAAGAAGTATGTGAAAATTGACCTAGTTCATGTCAACATAAATAATGTAGCACCAAACAGACATATATTATGAATTTATATTTTGTGATGAATTTAATGACATTTAGGATTATTTGGTACCATATATCCCTTATTTTATAAACATAGTCAAAGTTAAGATGGATTGATTTCGATCAAAACAGGTTTGGCTTTTTTTGGAGATGCAGGGAGTAGTTTAGATACATGTTTTTGTTGATGCAACTAAATACGTACATTACACATTAACCTATACCTTAACAATAAAAAGACAAAATTTCTCTCTCTTTTTTTGGTCTGCGCCTTTTTTTGTCAAGCCCATTCACTCAACTTGTCCGGCCCACAAGCTCTGAGACCCAACAAACATGCATGCTCGTCTTCGGCTCACTCACACCAGCCGAACGCACCTAGCAGGCGAGGGACTAAAACTATGGACTCCATTGTTTAAATAGGAACGGCTTACCACCACACTACAAGAACTCATGTGATGTCTAATGAACTTTTGTTATTTAGCCTTGTTAACACCTTCAAATATTTACGTTGAAACACCACTATGGTTGGCAAGACAAAAAAGCCTATGAAAACATGGTATCGCATATATTAGAATAATCCGGCAAAAAAATACAAAAAAAATTGAAATCATAGTATGTCAGAAGTTGCAAATCACGCATTTTTTCGCGCAAATATCGCGCGCTTCGTAGCCGGTGGGATTTGAACTCAAACCTCACCGTCACGTCACGCATAAGCATAACCTCCTCTACCACTCTACTCATCACTAACTTATGTCTATATTTGAGTTTAATTCCCCCATATTATCCTAAACCGAGCATACATTGATTATTTGAGAACGGATTCAAATGGAAAAGTTGTCAATTATAAAGTTTTATCACTTTTCAAGATCTACAACTTTTATATTGGTTGTTTCTCTATCCGAGGTCATTTACAAAATTTGAATTTCAAATTTGTTAGAGTCAAACGTAGTTTTCGATGACAAGATGATCTCAAATTAAAAAATTATCAACTACAAAGTTTCGTAACTTTTCGAGATCTACAACTTTTATTTTGGAAGTTTTTTTAAACAAATTAATTTAAAAAGCTTAAAAAATTCAATTTCAAATTATTTATATAGACGGTTTTCTTAAACAACTGCCTATAAAAACTAATTTTTAGTGACGTTTTTTAATTGAAACCGCCTATAAAAAAATTCACCGCCATGCATAGAGCTTTTTTTACTAGTGTTGACCTTACCATGCAGGAAGTTAATGGAAAAGTTCCAGAACACCGTAATATAGAGTTAGATGAAACACAAATATCATAAAAGCTAGTAGCCATGGGTTAACTTTCTTCGGGGCCGCCCGGCCACTTGTGCGCGTGGGTCATGGCGGAGATCCAGGCGTGCTAGTTCTTATAATCTGACTTGGATGTATATATATGTAGTTCACCACACGCCTTGGATGCTGGTTAGCAGGTTGATGAACAGGAGCTGACGCTCAAAAGGAAAATGGGAAAAAATAAAAGAAACACTACACCTATGCCTGTCCGGCAGATGCTTAGTCTGATGCCCGTGTTAGTTCAGGATCACGATTAGACACTGTATGTGGTTTGGTTTAAAGAAGAAAAATGAAGAACAGATGAACACAGGATTTTGGGAACGTCCAGGTGACCCCCCGGGAACAGCGCCCTTTTTCACCTTTGATTCACCAAGATACAATTCGCCTAACCGGCTTACACGAGATATCCTCCACACCTCACACACCCAGCTCTTATACCCGAGCTTAACGCACACGTCTAACAAACTCAAAACAGAAAACGCACGCGATACATATCACTGAAAAACACACGGTTTAGAATACTCCGGAACGTGGGCGCGGTCACCACGCCACCCCGAACGGCCACCACCATTCAGCTCCGAATTCCCTGGCTTGGGCTGCTCCTGACCATCCATCAGTGACTCCATGCTGCCAGGCTTACTCCAACAGACTCCCCCCTAAGCCTGACAAGCGCCAACTTCCCTGACACCAAACAAATGCCTCATAACTGAAAGCTTCACCGCAGACATGGTCTTGGTTAACACATCAGCTTTCTGCTCTTCTGTACACACTCTCTTGACAATGATCTGTCCTCTCTCGATGCACTCCCTGATGAAGTGGTACTTCAAGTCAATGTGCTTGCTTTTACCATGGAAAACAGAGTTCTTCATGAGAGCTATTGCAGAGTTATTGTCCACATAGAGTATGACAGGCTTTGCTTCTTTTCTGGTGATTTCACTGAGCAAATTCCTCAGCCATAAAGCTTGCTTTGCAGCTGCTGTGGCTGCCATAAACTCAGACTCACAGGAAGACAGAGCCACTGTCTTTTGCTTCTGTGAGCACCAAGTCACCAAATTCTCATTGAGGTAGAAAGCCATACCTCCTGTGCTTCTCCTCTCAACTGTGTCTCCACTATGATCACTATCTGTGTACCCCACACTAGTACACAGAGGTTCTAAGCCGGTGGGGGTAAAACATTACTACAGGCGGTTTTAGTTATAATCCGCCTGTGTTGAAAATTTGTACGGCTAGAATTGAAAACCGCCTGTATAAAAGGCTCAGTACAGGCGGTTATTGTAAGAAAACCGCCTGTGTAAATGGTCCATTTACACAGGCGGTTCAGTTATGTGAACCGCCTGTGTTAATAGATTTACACAGGCGGTTCACATAACGGAACCGCTTGTGTAAATGGACCATTTACACAGACGGTTCAGTTATGCGAACCGCCTGTGTTAATCTATTAACACAGGCGGTTCACATAACAAACCGTCTGTGATTTATCTTCCTATAAATACCACTAGCCCCTTCTTCCTCCTCGGGCAGAACTGTAGCTCGCAACCACCTTCCATTGCAGCCCATCTTGGAGGTCCAGATTTTTCAAAATACAAGGGGGGAGGTTTTGATCTTCATTTCTTGGAAGGAGGTGGCTAAGAAAGGTTAGTTGATGCCTCTAATGCCTCTTTTTGTGCCCTCTTGCTCAATTTGAGCTACTTTTTGGATCTAGGGTTTCACCATGAGAGGGAGAGAGTAGAATAGCTAGGTATGGTCTATTTTGCTCAAATAAAGTTGCTTAAGATGGATATATGATGTCTCTCCTATCTTCTTTTTTATGTTTCCTTCTCTAATTTGTGAATCCAAGAAATATATATGTAGTAGTTTCCATGAATGGTGTTTCCATGCTTGGGAAGGGAGAGAAAGATAAGTTTTCTTTTTAGTTTTTTAAATTATATGGTTTAGGATGTTATTTTTTATGTAAATTTGATTTAATTATGCGATAAGCATTTTTTATATATGAGGTTGCTTCAGATGTTGCCTCTCCTCTCACCATTTCCATGTTTCCTTCTCAAATTTTTTAGTGATATAATATATTTAGTTTCAATCAACAGTGGCCACTAACTTGTCTGCATTTCCACCTCTGACATAGACAAGTCCTAGATCAATGGTGCCTCTCAAATATCTCAGAATCTGTTTCACAGCCTTGGCATGCATAACAGTTGGCTTCTCCATAAATCTGCTAGCCAACCCAACAGAGTATGACAAGTCAGGTCTAGAGTGCAACAAATATCTCAGACACCCAATCATTCTTCTATATTCAGTTGCATCTACTCTCTGACCATTCTTGTCAGCATTCAGCTTACATCCAGGATCTAATGGAACTTTTGTTGGATTGCACTCCATCATCCCAAACTCCATCAGGACCTTCTTAGCATATCCACTGTGTTTGACTGTGAAATGATCTTCTTTCTGATCTACCTCAATCCCAAGGTAGTAGGATAGCAAACCCAAATCAGACATATCAAATTCTTTCAGCATTCGTGTCTTGAACAACTTGACCTCATCAGTGTTCCCACCAGTAACAATCAAGTCATCTACATACACACCTACAATGACTGAACTGTCTCCTGCTCCCCTTGTGTAGACAGCTTGTTCACTCAAGCATCTTCTAAAACCCAACTTCTTAAGGCTCTAAGGCTCTTGTCTAATCTCACATTCCAAGCTCTAGGGGCTTGTTTCAGTCCATATAGAGCTTTATTCAGTTTGTACACCTCCTGCTCTCTACCTCTCACCTGATAACCCTCAGGTTGAGATACATAGACTTCTTCCTCCAATTCCCCATGTAAGAAAGCTGATTTGACATCCAAGTGATGAACTCCCCAGCCATTGTTTGCAGCATAAGCCAGTAACACCCTGACTGTATCCAGTCTGGCAACCGGAGCAAACACCTCCTCAAAATCAATGCCAAACTTTTGCACATACCCCTTTGCAACTAGTCTTGCTTTGTGTTTCACCACCTGGCCTTCTGAATTTCTTTTGAGCTTAAACACCCACTTGAGTCCAATGGGTTTCTTGCCTGCAGGTAACTTGCCCAGTTCCCAGGTCTTATTCTGTTCTATGGATTCTATTTCCTTATCCATAGCTTTTTTCCATTCCTCATGACAAGCAGCTTCACTGTAGTTAGCTGGTTCACCAGTTTCAACAAGCAATGCCTCAACATCAGAATCCATGAGCTCAACTTCTGAAGTCTCATCATATAGCTCATCCAGGCTTCTGAATTTCATGGCACCACTCTCCATAGCTTTTTTCCATTCCTCATGACAAGTAGCTTCACTGTAGTTAGCTGGTTCACCAGTTTCAACAAGCAATGCCTCAACATCAGAATCCATGAGCTCAACTTCTGAAGTCTCATCATATAGCTCATCCAGGCTTCTGAATTTCATGGCACCACTATCATTCACAGAAGATGGTGTTACTGCATCAATTTCAACTTGCACAGGTTGAGGTGTAGAGAAACCAGCCTGTGAAGATTCAGGGATATCAGACTGTATCACTGTATCTTCTGACCATTGAAACAGATTTGGCTCATTCAGATTTGCACTTTGATTTTAATCTTGTGCTACCTGTTCCTGCCACTCCTGTTCCTCAACATATTCACCACCACCATACACTTCAGTGGCCGATTCACCATCAACAGTGAACTCAACAGAGTTACCACTGCCTGACTGCTTGACCCAGTCCCACACAAGCTTCTCTTCAAATACTGCATCTCTGCTAACTACAATTTTGTTAGTGGCAGGGTCATACAACATGTATGCTTTACTCCCCTCCTCCACTCCAAAATACACCAGCTTCCTGCTTCTGTCATCCAGTTTCTTTAAGTGAGGCTTCACAATTTTTGAATATGCAGTGCAGCCAAACACTTTTAAATGTCCCAGACTTGGTTTTCTCCCAGTCCAAACTTCATGAGGAGTTTTGTTACCCAACACCTTTGTTGGCAATCTGTTAAGAAGAAACACAGAGTGCCTGACATCCTCTGCCTAGTACCTCCCTAGCACCTTCATGCTTTTAAGCATAGCCCTTGCCATCTCCATCACTGTTCTGTTTCTTCTCCCTACCACTCCATTTTGTTGAGGAGTGTATGGTGTTGTGAACTGCCTCTTGATGCCAGCCTCATCACACACACTAGTGAACTCACCGTTCAGAAACTCACCAACTCTATCAGACCTCACAATCTTGATTCTGCAGTCTGACTCATTTTCAGCTTGGGCTTTATACTTAACAAATGCAGCAAGGGCTTGATCCTTGCTTTTCAGCATGTGCACATCCATCCACCTTGAATAGCCATACTTTTCCCCACCAACTGTTTCAGAGACCTGAAATTTACATGGCCTAATCTCCCATGCCAAAGCCAAGCATTATCATCCATACTAGCCATCAAACATCTTAGCACAACAACATTCAATTCAATCTTATAAAGTCTGTTTCCAGCTCTAGGTACTTTCATAACCAGTCTGTCAGAATGTTTATCTACTATCTCAAGCAAATTCTCATCAAGCAAAATTCTATAACCAGATTCAGTCAGTTGACCCAGACTAATCAGATTACTTTTAAGCTTAGGGATATAGTAAACATCTGACAATACCCACTGATCACCACCCTTCCCTTGGAAAATGATTGTACCTTTCCCACAGATATCTATTGACGGTCCTTAAGTATCAAATTTAATTATCAAATAAATAAAGAAAAGGATCCAAATGAAATCAACATCTAGACTTAGGGTTTTATCTGATAGAATTCCACGAGTTTTGGTGTTTGTCTATTTCTGTAGGGGGTTATCAGGAAATACAGAAGAAAGGCCCATACGTCGGGATTACATAGAGATATTAACGTGTCGTGCAATTATCTTACATCTAGAAGACTCCAGAAGCCATGGGAAGGAAGCGGAGGCCGAACGGAGCCAGGACCTGGGCGCCCGCCCAAGTCCTTAGGGCGCCCGCCCTGTTACAGTGGCCAATCACGTTCAACCTCGCGGATTATGCTCCACCGACCTAAAGGATCAAGAATAACCGTTCAATCAATGTCGGTTTGATCTGACGGCCCAGGTTCACTTGAGGGGACTATATAACCAGACCCCCTAGCCCCTGGAGGAGGCACCCCTTGATCATTATTCTTATTCATAGACAGAGCAAAAGCTAGGGTTTAGAGATGAGAGCTCTCCTCTCTTCTCTAAACTAGAGTAGATCTAGATAGTAGCAAGATGGAGAGTGAAGGAGGATTAGAGGAGAGGCCGGCCTGTCGGTTCTTCCTCTGGTTGTACTTCGTCATGAACAAGCTCTAATCAAGCTTGCTCATGGGATGACTGTGGTAATCTACTTCTAATTCATTATGCAATTACTAATCATGTATGTTCTGGTTCACAACTCTTTTGAGTACTTCTAATCTATAGGACGCTATAGGTTAGAGTTGTAGTATAGGTGTAAGCGAGGTGCTTAGATCTAGATTACTTGTGGATATCCCCTGTCTAGCTGGATCGTGTGGTAGGCCACGTAGGTGACAGTTACGTTGGTCCTCTGTAGTCCACCTCTCGTTAGCAGGACGGGTAGGGTTTATCGGCCTAAGGATAAGCATTCTTTGTGGTGTACTCTTATCACGTGGTTCGTCCCAGACATAGACATACCCCTTTGAAGTAAAGAAACCATAGTTATTCTCTCTATTCGCTACCATCGCCCACATACTAGAATTGCTGTACTCTCTATTCCCATATTATCACTCACTGTTATCTTATCTTTAATATTGTTCTTATTCGATTCTACCATCTTTCCTATTTACACTTATTTACTTATCTTGGTTAAGTTAGAGCGTAGATCAGTTCTCCTGTTTCCCTGTGGATACGATAAAACCTTTAAGCGGGTAAAAGCTTCAACGGTATCCGTGCGCTTGCGGATTATCTGTGTGCGTATAAATACCATAGTACACTCTAGTGCCATGCTGGGGATGACAACCTAGTATTCAAGTGGTGTTAGCAAGTGTCAACAAGCATTTTTGGCGCCGTTGCCGGGGAAACGGTTGCTGAGTTGACTACGAACTAGCTTAATCATTTTCTAAAAAAAATATATATATATTTTCCTTTTATCCTTTGCCTCATCTCTACTAATCTTTCTTCTTATCTAATCCTTGATCTCTGGTCTATCATGAATTCAAACATGTCTATCTATGAATTTCATAGACCTATGGGCACACATCTCGAACCACCAAAATCTTCAAAGCCTATCATAGCATCTAGTTTTGAGATAGACCCCGAATACATAGAATTTGTTCAAAAACAACCTTTCTCAGGAGAAGGTGAGGAAAACCCATACACACACCTAAGAGAGTTTTATCGAGTCTGTGACCTCCTTCGCATAGAAGGCATGTCCGATGAGACCCTTAAATGGAAGCTCTTTCCATTCTCTTTAATAGGAAAAGCTAGACATTGGTATAAACTCAAAGTAGGTAGTGTTCATGGAGATTGGAAGGAGTTACATAATAGTTTTCTTTTAAAATATTTTCCAATCTCTAAAGTGGTGGAACTTCGGCGTAAGATTATTTCTTTTAGACAACTGGAAGAAGAATCTCTTGGCAAATCATGGGACCGCTTTATTAACCTTACTCTCACTGGCCCAAAGCTTTCTATTCCACAAGAAGTTCTTCTAATTCACTTTTTTGAGGGCCTTAGTGGGGAAATAAGCAAACCTTGAATATAGCCTCTAGAGGATCCTTCTATCACCTACCTGCTAGTGAAGCTTGGAATTTGATTGATTTATTAAGTGGAAAGTCTCCTAGCTTTTATATCCCTGAGAAAGAGATAGAACCAGTTCCTAGACAAGAAGAAGAAGATTCGATAGCCAGATCACAACCACTTCAATTCCAAGCTTTAGCTATCGATCCTAAACCATCAATATCCCAAAATTCTCCAAGGGAGGAAGGAATTCCGACCTTAAATCTTTCAGATGCTGATGGTTTAGACTTCTGGTTCCATAAGAGACCTTCAAGCAGGGATAATTCAAATCCTTGCAATAATGTTTCTCTTAGAGAATGTCCTGGTTCCTATTATGAAGAAGTCGAGGATGACATATCAAGTGAAGGAGAGCTAAGCCATATTGAAAATTCTAACACCTCCCCTTTCCTGATCACAAGTTCTAAATGGCTAGAATGTGTAGAATGGATGGATAAGGAAGTAGCCTTAATGAATTCTGACTTTGGTTCAATTTCAAATGGTGAGTTCTTGACTCCCTTTGAAGATGAGATTCATCCAACTACAGAAGAGGACATAGGTGAGACCAATCCAGGAGAAACTCCAAATATTCAGATTGGAGACGAAGATAACATTAATGAGCATGAAATTTATTTCATAGCCACTTTGTTTACTCCATGCTCATATGCAACATCTTCCCAATCTATTGGTCTCTCCAACATCACCACATTTGAGATCTCCAACCCCCTCTTCCTTTCTATTTATAAAAACTTTAAAAAGGTGGTTGTCGATGCATATGTCTATAATAAATATTGCAGATCTTGTTGAGCTAATCTTGATATACAAAGGTTGGCGTCGGAGGGGAAACCACCTTGCCAACATAAATTGATGGTTTCCCAAGGACAAGCTTAGTGTCCTAAAATAAGCACTGATCAGATCATAACATGAACTTTTAATTATTTACAACATTACCTTGTGTTTTGAGCATATAAAGATAATTGTGAAAAAAAATTCCTTCGGGTATTCTTGTCACTAACCCTTCCACGATTGGAACAAGAAGATCAGATGAATGACAAGCAAGTACAAGGTATGTCCAACCAATCATCATGCAACACTGAATTAAATTCATCCAAACTTGAATTCTGCAAAATTCAAGCTTGGGGGAGTACTTTACATAAAAACATCCTTTGCCATGTTGCTATGTTGGTTGTCCCTACCTTTAAGACATGCTCAATTCGTTAAATACTAATCACACTACTTCATCTCCACTTGAGTAGATCTCTATAAATGCTGTCATGTTACCTTTGTCTATTTACTAGTAAGTGTTAGTTTGGAAGTACTGCACATACTTCTATTGGATTTTAAATTAAGCATGGTGCTTAGGTTAAACAGCCTTTCTTAATCTGATTAGACATGGAGTCTAGTTTGGTTATTGAACTAAAAACTGCTTGTGTAGACATTGGTATATTTTTGTCGGACTAACCCCTGCAGAAAAACTTTCAATATCGATTTGGAAAGTCCTGAGATAAACTCACATCAGAGACGAAGAGAGTGACACATGAAGTTTAACAATTTGCACAAGAAGGACATACCTCATTCATCATAGAGAGATGATCCATGGAGGATGCCACAAACACGATGCACAACCGCTAAGAAAGGAAAACTTCCACAAGGTGATACTGTACCATCACTCTTCAAGCAAGGTAACATCTTAAGGTACTTGACTATCACTTTTATAAGCTTCTCCTTGGTTCTGGCGTTCATATAAATAAAAGAGACAAACATGTATGATTTACAACTCTAGATTAACCAACCCAACTGATTCAACATGTTTAGTCCTTTAATCCTTGTTCTTAGTACTACCTCCATGATCCTACACTCCTAATCATATGAGCTAAAATGTTACACATTCAATCATTGAGAGATATAAAGAAAAAGACATATACATATATAGATTATCTTTCCATAGGTTGAGCGATCTGATCTGACAAATGTTATAAGTGCTACACTCATGAACTTTTCATCCATCAACTTTGTCTTGCTCACTATGCTTAGGGTTAGAGAAGAACAAATACACTTTAGGTTCTGTTGGTGTTTTCCACCAACAGGACCCATGCACTTGATCTCTACCTTGTCTCTATGAGCAGGTACACTTCGAGCAAAACACGGAGGAGTTTTATAACTCTCAGACTCTACCAAGTGAAGGACCTGGATCTACGAGCACAAACACACTTAGCAGGATACTGCCAACGCCGCACTTCGAACTGCTGGGCAAACGAAGAGGTGCAGACGTCAAGGTCCGCACCTGAATCAAATGACGCACCTGAAGAATGAACACGGTGAGAAGTCTTGTTAAGAAGACTTAAAACATTGAACCCTCGCCGAAAGGTAAGATCGGTAGTTATCCATATTTATCCTTTCTGCATTCCCTTTTCCCTTTAACTATTTACTTTCCTTAAATAGATTATTAGTTAATCATGCTATCTTAAAAAGAAAATAAAAATGTTAAAAAATACTAAGCCCCATGTGAGTATACGAGTGGCATAAAACCCATAAGTACCTTCACTGTGGTATAAAAATAAAATAAATATTTCTTTTCTGCTTTATAAAATAAATATATAAAAACAGGGAGTAATATTTATTGAGGAAGCTCAACATGATGAAGGCTAGATATTTATGCTAACACTTAATCAGTTTCACAAGCTTTGTTGTCTATTTGAGCTCCACAGAATTTAAGAATCAAGAAGACTAGCAGATGGAGGACATTCTAATCGCTGTCAGAATGCTGCTGACTTTTAAATACACCTCTTCCACCTGCTAGCTACATCAAGAGAAATTACGTCAAAATTCAGCTTGGAGGAGAGCACCTCCATTTATCTCGCTAAGTATTTCTACCTATCTTTATACTTATATTATATTAGAATATTAAAATACATAAACTATGAAAAACCAAATAAAGATTTTGTGCTTATATAATATCTTTCGCTTAGTGTGCTTAATAAATAAATAAAGTGGCTATGCTAATCTGAATCTTAATAATAAAACTCTAGCATGGAAATGATGAACAGTTGCTCTGCCTAATTTGCAAATTTAAAATTCTCTCTCAAGTTTAGACATAACTATTATAATTTAAAGCTTGCTCTAGATCTAAACTTGTGGGATGAAAACTTGATCTGAAGTCTAAGTTATTAACGGATATGATATGGGAAGGTTGAGCTGCTGTTTATCTGTTCCTAGAGATGCTTGAATTCTGGAGAATTTTAAATTGAAAAATCTTTAAAATATTGCATGATGAGTTCCTGTATGATGAGAGTTTAAATTCCTACCACAGCCATATATACATGTTTGCTAGACTTTGAGCCACACATTTACTATTTACTGCTTATGAGCATTGAGTGTGGTCAAGCTGTGTAGACCCTTAGGAGCTTGTCATGTGGTTAAATCAAGATTCACTTGCACGTTCACTCATATATGCTACTTCTACTCCGGAAGTACCATCCACATATATCCATCCATGTCCATCTCCAGAACCACCCAAAAATATTCTACTCCTAATCCGAGAGAGAATAACCAAAAATATTTCTGTTTTCCCTTGTAAAATAAATGCTCAAGTTATCTTGCTACTACCACTTGCTATATTATCTCAAGAGATGAGTGCTCTGAAAAGAAAAGAAAAAAAAGAAAAAAACGAGGAAATAAAAAGGGGCAAGTGCCCGGAACCTCGAAAGAAAAGAAAAAGAGTGAGACGAGAGGTAAAAATGGACAAGTGTCCGACAGTAGAATTAGGGGTACAGGATACCCACCTGAGAGGAAAGAAAAAAAAATGAAAGATAGAGCATCTCATTCTCCTCATAAAGTTTCAAAAAGCAAGGAAGGTATGTATCCCCTCAAAAGAGCAAAAGTAGAATTAGACTTCCACCATTGTTATCACCATCATCACCATACACCATTCATTCGCCACACATGCACATCTTGATTTGACTTATTGACATGTTTCTCTGGATCCATGGTTTGACTATGCAATAAATGTCTTGTAAGTATGTATTAGCTGTCTCTCACCTATGAGCTCCAGATATTAAAGCCTTATTAGAGTAGGGTGAGAGAGAAGGCAATGTCACTATGCCTTATACCACAAATACCACATATCTTGAGAGAAGGCATATACCATCACTCCTTTGATAAGGATCTAGAAATACCACAAAAGAGAGATTTAGAGAGTCATACAAGGAATCTCTGAGTTTTATTTGAAAATCTGCAAAAAAAAACTCCAGAGTTATAGCTGATCAAGAATAAGAGACATGGCACTTGACTAAACTGTTCTATCTTTTAACTGCTCAAGATGAAAGTGACGGTTACAAGTCCCATAGTGAAAGGTAAAGTAAGTAAGTTTTAAGTCTTGACAGTTTACTCTAACTCAGAGATGAGATCTTATTTAAAAGCATGTGTACCGTCAAATTTTTAAGATATTGCAACAACTTCTGATCCATTGCTGAGTGTATCCTTGCTCAAGGACGAGCAAGAGATAAGCTTGGGGGAGTTTGTTGACGGTCCTTAAGTATCAAATTTAATTATCAAATAAACAAAGAAAAGGATCCAAATGAAATCAACATCTAGACTTAGGGTTTTATCTGATAGAATTCCATGAGTTTTGGTGTTTGTCTATTTCTGTAGGGGGTTATCAGGAAATACAGAAGAAAGGCCCACACGTCGGGATTACATAGAGATATTAACGTGCCGTGCAATTATCTTACATCTAGAAGACTCCAGAAGCCACGGGAAGGAGGCGGAGGCCGAACGGAGCCAGGACCTGGGCGCCCGCCCAAGTCCTTAGGGCGCCCGCCCTGCTACAGTGGCTAATCACGTTCAACCTCGTGGATTATGCTCCACCGACCTAAAGGATCAAGAATAACCGTTCAATCAATGTCGGTTTGATCCGACGGCCCAGGTTCACTTGAGGGGACTATATAACTAGACCCCCTGGCCCCTGGAGGAGGCACCCCTTGATCATTATTCATTATTCATAGACAGAGTAAAAGCTAGGGTTTAGAGATGAGAGCTCTCCTCTCTTCTCTAAACTAGAGTAGATCTAGATAGTAGCAAGATGGAGAGCGAAGGAGGATTAGAGGAGAGGCCGGCCTGTCGGTTCTTCCTCCGGTTGTACTTCGTCATGAACAAGCTCTAATCAAGCTTGCTCATGGGATGACTCTGGTAATCTACTTCTAATTCATTATGCAATTACTAATCATGTATGTTCTGGTTCACAACTCTTTTGAGTACTTCTAATCTATAGGACGCTATAGGTTAGAGTTGTAGTATAGGTGTAAGCGAGGTGCTTAGATCTAGATTACTTGTGGATATCCCCTGTCTAGCTGGATCGTGTGGTAGGCCGCGTAGGTGACAGTTACGTTGGTCCTCTGTAGTCCACCTCTCGTTAGCAAGACGGATAGGGTTTATCGGCCTAAGGATAAGCATCCTTTGTGGTGTACTCTTATCACGTGGTTCGTCCCAGACATAGACATACCCCTTTGAAGTAGAGAAACCATAGTTATTCTCTCTATTCTACTACCATCGCCCACATACTAGAATTGTTGTACTCTCTATTCCCATATTATCACTCACTGTTATCTTATCTTTAATATTGTTCTTATTCGATTCTACCATCTTTCCTATTTACACCTATTTACTTATCTTGGTTAAGTTAGAGCGTAGATCAGTTCTCCCGTTTCCCTGTGGATACGATAAAACCTTTAACCGGATAAAAGCTTCAACGGTATCCGTGCGCTTGCGGATTATCTGTGTGCGTATAAATACCATAGTACACTCTAGTGCCATGCTTGGGATGACAACCTAGTATTCAAGTGGTGTTAGCAAGTGTCAACAATATCAATAGTTGAATCATCACCAAAACGTACCTTGCCATTTACTGCTAGATTCAGATCTCTGAATTTCTGACGATCACCAGACATGTGGTTGCTTGCACCATTGTCTAAGTACCACAAGTTACCTGATGGATCACCTCCATCGGTGAGATGAAGTTCTGGCACAACCCTGGCTTCATTCAGGTAAAGCTTCTGAACCTGAAAATCTTCAGAGTACTTTAGCCTGTCCGACAACACAGTTTCTGCCAACAGCACCGCCGGCTCTCTGTCGATTCTGGCCAGATTTTCTTCCTCAGCCTTCTTCTCACCTCCCGGGCATCGATTAGCATAGTGCCCGCGTTCATGGCACTTAAAGCATTTTATGTGACTCTTGTCACGCTTTCCTGTGCCGCCGCCGCCGTCAGTTCTCCCACCGCGACCGCCTGTTTCACCACCACGGCCACGGCCTCGACCTCAACTGCTGCTCTCTCCTTTCTTCACCTTCCCGGACGAGTCACCACCGGCAGATCTCTGCCTGGCCTCCCACTCCGCCTGGGTAAGTAGCACTTGCCCGGCCGGGGTCTTCGCGCCACCACCGCTACGCCGCGACGTGCGCTCCTCGAACGCCTTAAGGCGCCCGACTGCCTCATCGAAAGCAATCATCTTCAGGTCATAAAATTGTTCGATCCCAGCCACAACCGTGAGGTAGTGATCAGGGATGATGTCAAACAATTTCTTCACCAGCGCCGCATCGTCCAAACTCCCCCCCAAGCTGTTGACCTTCACTGACAGCGTCGACAGTTTTGCAACAACCTGATCAAGCGGATCGTCATCCTTCATCCGGACATCGTCGAACTTGCTCTTGAGCGTTTGAAGCCGCGCATCCTTAACCCATTCCGCTCCAACGAATCTCGCCTTTAATGAATCCCACACCTCCTTCCCCGTCTTCTTCTTGGCCACCTACATCAAGATGTCATCTGGGATGCACTGAAGAAGGTGTGCTTTGATCTTCTTGTCCTTCGTTCTCAGCTTCGCCACCTCTTCCGCCGTCGGCGCCGCCGCTAGATCTGGTTCCACGACCTCCCACTCGTCACGATCCTCCATGATTGCTTGAACGCGAATACACCAACTGGTGTAATTCGTGTTCGTCAGAGACGGGTACACTTGACGTGCCTCGCCGCCGCCGCGCGCACCGTCTCCGCTCCCGCTGCCGGTTCCTCCGACAACAAGCGCCATGACTCGATCTAAAGTGAGATCCGCGTGCAATCGATCGCTCTGATACCAGATGTTAGTCCAGGATCACGATTACACATTGTATGTGGATTGGTTTAAAGAAGAAAAATGAAGAACAGATGAACACAGGATTTTAGGATTTTGGGAACGCCCAGGTGACCCCCGGGAACAGCGCCCTTTTTCGCCTTTGATTCACCAAGATACAATTCGTCTAACCGGCTTACACGAGATATCCTCCACACCTCACACACCCAGCTCTTATACCCGAGCTTAACGCACACGTCTAACATACTCAAAACAGAAAACGCACGCGATACATATCACTGAAAAACACACGGTTCAGAATACTCCGGAACGTGAGCGCGGTCACCTAGCCACCCCGAACGGCCACCACCATTCAGCTCCGAATTCCCTGGCTTGGGCTGCTCCTGACCATCCATCAGTGACTCTCTGCTGTCAGGCTTACTCCAACAGCCCGCCATGTATATGTCTGATAGACGGTGACTCGGTGAGGCCTATTGATGGCCGACTCGCGAGGTGCCCAAGTTCGTCATATACAGACTATGGAAGACGGTGGAGGAGGACAAAGTCGTCGTCCAGCTCAGTCATGCTCGATCCCTGCCATCGGCACTGGTCGAGCCGGAGCAGCACGGGATGAGTGAAGATGGTGCTGGACCTGGACAACGTACGTAGTAGCATAGGCATCACCTCGACGCACAAAGATGTGGAGGTTACCTAGATCCGATCCTGCCCTTGTGTGTGAAGTGTGGGAGGAGCAGCACACGATGTGCCTCTCAGCGAGCACAGCGACCTCGCGCCTCTGGCGGTGCGCCATGGCGAGGTGGCCACGTATCATCCAGACGACGAGGTGTGGCGCCCGAGACAGCCGATGGGAGCCGATTGCGAGACCGAGAGCTTGGACTTGGCGATGTCGTCGAGCTCCTCCATGGGCACAGACGAGACGTGGCCACGCGGCGAGCAGGTGTGTCGGAGGCCCCCGGGTTGGCACTGGCAGCACTTCTGGGGCGGCCGGGGCCGGCACAGGGCCGACGGCCTTGATCTGGTGCCGCTGGATGAGTAATGAGGCCCGAGGCCCAAAGGGTGGTGGCCGTGGAGGGGGTGTCAGACGGCGCCCGAGACAGGGCTCTCGGAAGACAGCGACGCTTGTGGCGATAGAGCACGTGGCGGACGCGAGCTCGGATAGCTTGGCGTCCCTGGCGCCAGCGCCAGAGACTGCAGCTGCCCAGCAGTTGAGGATTTGGCAGCGGCGCCTAGACCACTGGCAGAGGAGAAGTGGCGAGGAGGCGACGGGGTGTGTGGAGTACTGGGTTTTTGGGGTGTGCACCCGGGCGAGCAGTGCTTGGAGAAGATGGAGAAGAATCGTGGGCATGGGTGAAGGAAGAATATGTACATCACTAAATTATGACTATGCTAAAAATATCAGCTCAAAACAATAAAGCTCATAAATGGTATATTTAGCATAAGTATTTAGCGGAGTTATAGATTTGTCTCATGTCAAGATTAATTGATATATGAAACTTTATTATTTTGAGCTGATATAGTAATGATTTGATGATGTACTTAATCTATGATTTTTTCAAGATTTTTAAGTGTCCTAGGAGATTTTATGATATAACTTTGGGACATTTATATAATTTTACATCTATTTTATAAAAGTATTTTGTTAGGCACGGTGTCCACCAATTAATTTGTTAATAACTAGAGTGTCTTTTAGAAATTACTTGAAAATAAATGTCAGCTAGCAAAGAGCCATCAGTTGAGATGTCCAACAGCAGATTTTACAAATTAAAAAATAGGCTTTTGCCAGCCAGTTTGTCTCGATCTCGTTAAGTACGCGCATGGAGCCATTTTGTGGTTACTCCTGGAATCATTTTGTTTCTTTGGATTATTCTGTGCCATCAACTAACTATCAACACGTACGATCGGACACAGCAATATCTTGATTTCCCTAGACTTCTCTAGAGGACATATTTATAATCGACGTTAAAAGTGCAGGCACAAAATCAAAAACATAACCTTATTATTACAAATCGTAGTTTGTTGCTTGACAAAAAATTGAAAGAGGAGAGAAGACGAGCTAGCAATATACATAGATGTCTTCTGTGCAGTCTTGAAACATGTTAAACTGTGTGATAAACATGATATTTTTGGAACAATGTAATTTGTATTTAATTATAGCTAGATGAGCAAGTGAGCCGAGATGGTTATCATGAACACCATGCAGACAGTTGCCCCCAACATCAAACCACACGAGAGGTCCACCATGTTTAAAAATTTCTTGGAGTCCGAATCCAGAAACTCTGGAAAACGCTGGGCTTCAACAGTCAGACCAAGGCCTGCGGCAGCTCCTGTGGCAATCAGCATCGCAAACACCTGCAGCATTCAGGGACATTCATTCAATAATTGAAGGAATTATAATGGAATAAAAAAACAGCTTATATAGTCAATAATTTTCACCCAACTCCATAGGGAGGTACTAGACACCTTTTCGTGGTACACTCTGTGAGGAGGTCCACCAAAGTGACGTGAATCTGGCCCCGGATCCACTGTTTTGGTGAATCATAATTTGGTGGATCAAGAGCCTTTGTGAATTTTTTTTTGTATAATAGACCTATTTTTGATGAATCTAGAGCTATTGGAACTCTACCAAATAGGCTCTATGTACTGTTTTGAAAGCATGTCCATTTTCTTTAGTTTGGTACCTTGTCTAAGCGATGATTGGTTTCTTAGTTCAGGCTAACCTGGCGTGTACTATAACGAAGTAGGCCGGTCAGTGGATACGAGAGCATATTAATAGTTGTGTGTGTTCGAATATGAGATATATATGTTCGGTATATCCAAGAGACAAGGTACGACACGTCAAGGTTGTTAGCATGACTTGGATTGATTCCCAAGTAAACCCGGATCCATGTATCTAGTCTAGAATTGTTGTAATCTGTTGTAAAGTAGTTGTAGATTCAGTTTCATTGTACAATCCAATCACGACAACAGATATAGAAGTCTTATAAAAAATACTAGAATCACTATGTCGGATGAACAAATGACTAAACAACCAAAATAAACTTTGTAGATTTTGAGAAGTTATGAAATTTTATAGTTAATTTTAATTTAAGTTCATCTTGTCATTCAAAACTACATCTTTATTTGAATATTTTAAAATTTAAATTTTTCAAATGACCTGGTATGAAAAAACTCCCTAAATAAACATTGTAGATCTTAAAAAATTATGAAACTTTGTAGTTGAAAGTTTTTTATTTGAAATCATCTTGTCATGCAGAATCTAGTTTTGAATTCTCAAATTTGAAATTTAAATTTTGTAAACGACCTTGGATGGAGAAACTCCCTAAATAAAAATTATAGATCTCGAAAAGTTATAAAATATTGTAGTTCACAACTTTTTGATTTGAAATTATGTAGGGCCTCAAACAATTAATTTACATGTGATTTGGTATAATATATGAGGAACCATAATGTAATATAGACATAAGTGATAGTGTGATGCCGTGGGAGACGCGTAAGATGGAGGTCATCCCACTGGCCATGAAGCCCTGCATTTTGCAATGGTTATGGAGGGAGACGGGCCGGCGCCAGCCGTTGGGGGGCTCCCACGAAAAAGAATAAAAAATTTGCTTTTCTTTGTTTCAATCTTTGCCAAGTGTTGGCTGCTCGGCAAAGGTTTTGCCGAGTGCTCGAAAATGAATCTTTGCTAAGTGTCGAAAATATTTCTATAGGCGGTTTTCTTAAGGAACCGCATGTAGAAAAATCATGTATTTCTACAAGCGGTTTTGTTACGAAAACCGCCACTAAAAATTAATTTTTACAGGCGGTTTTTGAGTTCGATCCGCTGATTTCTTTTTACATTCATTTTTAATTGAAACCGCCTGTAAAAAAAAATCAGTGCCAGCATAGAGCTTTTTATACTAGTGAAGATGTCTTTGTCGATCAAAAATCTATCGTGTGATCTTTCTGAGTGTGTCACTCGATAAAAGCTTTGCCAAGTGTCTTTAGACCTTTACCGAGTGCCACAGACACTCGTCTAAGTACCAGAGTCCAGTACTAGTGCGAGCAACTTCTCACCCTTACCATTGCCTTTGTCCAACCGGTTGTCCTCGGTAGTTCGCATGGCGGTAGCCAACAACTCGCTCGCCGGTCTTCAACCACCGCCACCGTTCCCCTCGCCTAGCCAATACTGTACATGACCCTCCCCCGATCGAAACTCTGGTACCCTAGCCCCGCAGCCGTTGCCACGTCTCCCATCCTGCTGCCCCGCCCCCATCCCATTCCTAATTTGGGCGACATGTCATGCGCATGATCGCGCTTAATTGCGTCAACTGCGGGTACGCACACGTGCAAACAAAAGATTGCACATTGCCATTCTCTCTTCTCCACACCGCCCGAGGCCTTGTTTACTTCCCAAAAAATTTTGCAAAATTTTTCAGATTCTCCGTCACATCGAATCTTTAGACGTACGCATGAAGTATTAAATATAGACGAAAATAAAAACTAATTGCATAGTTTGGTCGAAATTGACGAGACGAATCTTTTGAGCCTAGTTAGTGCATGATTGGACAATATTTGTCAAATACAAACGAAAGTGCTACAGTACCTGTTTTGCAAAATTTTTTGGAACTAAACAAGGCCCGAGTGCACTCCTGCCACGGAGCCAACCTAGACTACATAGAAACAAGCAAGTGTCTTTTCTTTTATGATCGGAGCCATACTAAGCCATGCAATTAATGCTATAGCTAGGTCGAATCTAGGCAACTAATCACGCCCCTAGGCGTCCGGCCTGCTTAGGGCACTCACAATGCAAGACTCTATCATAGAGTTCAAGACAATTAATTACATATTATTTATGATATTTTGCTGATGTGGCAGCATATTTATTGAAAAAAGAGGTAGAAAAAATAAGACTCCAAGTCTTATTTAGACTCTAAGTCTACATTGTTCGAGGTAATAAATAACTTTAGACTCTATGATAGAGTCTGCATTGTGAGTGCCCTTATACAATAGCAAGATTTTAGGGGGTGTTTGGGACTGCTCCACAAACTCCACCATAGAGCAGCTCTACAAAAAATTGGAGTTCTTTTTCCTCAAACTGAGTGCGTGGAGCTGAAACCATTTGGCTAAAAAACATGGAGTGGAGCTGAAAAACATGTAGCAGAGCAGTCCCAAACACCCCTTTAGTTATGTATATCCATTATGGATATAGAGGCCGGATTAATAAAATCCATTATCTAAAGAACTGCAATATAGCAATTGATACTCACCACATCAGTGAAAATGAGAACAACTGTAGCACCACCGCGGCCAATTTTCCTTCCTTGGGCTAAATGGATGACGGCGAATGGAAGCACCAGCAAAGTGTAAGCACATCCAATGACGGCTGCAGATACAACATACCTGATAAAAAAAAAATAACGTAAGAATACACACGAACTTAAATTTGAGCAACTAATAATCGACCAAATTTTACAACAGAAAAAGAAATTGACAACAGATGAGGAGAGGTCCTTTTGGAATTCTCACCTGTATGCTAAACGGTCCCGAAAGGTGAAATTTGGTGGGTCCTCTACGGCGCTAAACGGTCCAACATAAATTTTGTCTGTCACCATAATGATAAGAGAAGCTATGAGGAGGAGGAGCGTGAGAACTCGAAGGGCCAGGGATACAGCAGCAAGGGCTCTCTCTGAGAAGGCCGCCATTTCTTTGCAAGCTAGTAGGAGCTTATGTCCGGCTCTTCTAAGATTTATACTGTGCTTGGTGCTACCTTCCTGTTTGTTGTTTTTGAGGATTAATTGTTCAAGGCATTTGGCACGATTCAAAAGTCCTTGATGCAATCGCTAACGCGCGTTTGAAGTTTTCTTGTGAGGTTGCAGCCAAGCTAACATCGTTGCTTTTTGTTTGTTTTGGCTGGTTGCAGCAGGATCCCCGCCGGCTAAAATGGCTGCACACGGCTACACATGCCAAGTGTAGTTCTATCTTGTTTTTTTTGGTCAAGGCGTCAGGGCCTGTCAGCTGTCACTTGAAAGGTTTTCTTAGACCTTGTTTAGATCCGAAAATTTTTTGGATTTTGACAATGTAGCTCTTTCGTTCACTACTACAGGATTCATTAACCGCAACGAGCCCATTTCCACCTCCGTGGCGGGCACAGTTTTCGCCCGCCACGGTTATTCAACCGCACGCCAAAACTACCGACCACAGAAACGCCCGCTGCGGTCACTACAAGAAATGCATGATTTTTTGACATATTTAGTATGACAATAGACCGTGATGTCATTATATCATCCAGATTATGACATTCTGTAATAGGCATTTTGACCTAGTGACATAAAAAAATTGGATGTCATAATAAATGTCATAGAACTATTCTAATTCCATGCCATGTCATCCACTATGCCAAAACAACACAAAGGAGACAACTCAATAGTGAGTTAGAACTAAAACACGTCACTAATAAGTATTTTAGTGAGGCAGTTAACACTATACCATAGCCAACAATTAGCGTCAGACAATGGTCGCTAAAACGTAATATTAACGTCCTGGTTCATTCGGGCCTTGTTTACTTTCAAAAAAATTTGCAAAAATATGAACAATAACACTTTCGTTTGTATTTGACAAATATTGTCCATTCATGGACTAACCAGGCTCAAAAGATTCGACACGCAAATTATAGGTAAACTGTGTAATTAGTTATTTTTTATCTCTATTTAGTGCTCCATGCATGTACCACAAGATTCGATGTGATAAGAAATATGAAAAACTTTGCAAAATATTTTGGGAACTAAACAAGGCCTCGGACTTGCGGAAGGCCGAACCCGGCAAGGAAAAATAACACCTCACGCCGTCGCTCGGTTCATTCGGACTTGCGCCTCCCCAACCGCGTCTGCTGCGGTGACCCAACCCCAGCCCGACTCCACCTCCCGCCGCCGCCGCCGCCTCCTCCCACGACTTAGTCGTCAAGAGCAGGGTTCTGGAGGCCGCGTCTCCCTCCGCTCCCCCTCCCCCACCGGAACTCGTCCTCCGAAGCCAGCCGTCCTCCCTCTCTCCTACAACTCCATGTCATCAACACCGGATTCGTTAGGGTTTGGGGTCGGCTGCTCATCCATGGCCACCACCCTGCCCAATCTCGTCCGTCTCCGTTCTTCACCCTCCACCAAGTTGTGGTTCAAGCTCGTTAATGGAGGCCAGATCCATGGCCACTCATGCGAGAGGGGCCAGATTCGCAGTTGTTCATGCGAGGTAGACCACATCTACCTCGTGCTCGAGTACCTGTACCTCGCCAGCCCCGTCGCGCACTTCTTCCCGCCCGTCGGCATGCACACCGACTTCTATTATTAGGAGGAAATGAGGTTCTTGAACCACTCATATTTATATCCTGCATTTTTTTCTATAATTAGTATGTGTGTACACTTATTCGGGGGAAATTGCATGGTTGAGGAAGGTTTATGTCTCAGTGAGGTTGGTGTGACAATTTATTCATAATCTAGGGTTTAGATGTGGTGTTATTTGATTTCGAATCAGGTAGCATATCTGTCTTGATTTTATTCCATCAACTGTTGGCTTCCTTTTGTCAGATGTTTTACTTGTGTACAAAGACTCTGTTCCAGACTGCAGTTAGACTATTAGAGGAACACATCTAATTTAGCTTCACTAGAGTATGACCCAGCTAGTGGAGGTACAATGAGAGAAGTCTAGCTGACCCAGATATTTGTCTAACCAAATCTGCATTTCATTATATAAGACTGATGCCCTGTTTTATCATTTATTAAATCTGAATCTTATCAAAGTTATAATTTCTATTTAGTTATATTTGTTTTCCTATTTCTATTTTTAGACTGGTTCGATAAGGTTAGATTGGGTCATAAATATCCAATTTTATATCCAATGGGTGTTGAAATCTGGGAGAGGTAAGCTTTTTTGTTCTTAGGATGTTCAATTTTTCTTTCATTATGGCATGTTTCTAGCAGCCTTCTGTGACAAACTAAGGTATTGTGTTCTGTAATAATGTTGCATTGTTGTTGGCCTGCATAGTTTGTAATGGCCCGAGCGCCTAATTGATCGATGCACCTTGATTTAGAATAGCTTGGGGTTGCTGGACTGATAGGAGGAAGTAGGAAGTGTTTCTGTTGTTGCAGATTGAAGCTTTACGTGTGCACACGTGTTGCTTTAACTTCTGAGTTTACATAGATTTGATGCAAGCACTAGTGTTAACCTGACAAGAACTGCAGCGGCACGGCCTGCACAAGCTCACGAAGGTGAAGAACCCTATTTTTTTCCCGTAACTGTTGCCATACTTTGTGCACTAGCAGATGTTCTTTTTGAAGTTAATTGTTACGTTCCTGAAACCATTCATGGATTAGTAGTTCAAATAAAATGCATAACACTCCATTTAGTTGATGTTATTTTTGTCTTGCTCTGAATTTCTTTTGTGTTAGTGTTTCAATACATGATGCAACAACTGGGCTTGGAAGATTGCTTTGCACTGGATGCTTAATAGTAGTTGGATACAGTTAGGATTAAGTCATTGCTTTTAGTTGCTCTACCTGGACTGAAGCCAGGTACTCAGTTTTTAGACATGCTGCATACAAGTTTCTAGTATATTGAGCATCCTCGACTGTACTATGAAAATACCTATTCGTACCTACTAGCTAACCATATATTTTTCTGTCTTTTTTTCTTAGTTCATTGGTGAAGAACATTTGAAATAGCAATACAACATAATTGTTCATTAGAACCTTCGTAACTTCTATTATGCTTGCCTGCAGCGTATTGCAAAGGTTCCTTTTTTAAAATCTTCATGCAGTATTTCTAAATTTTTAATCCTAATTCTGTTTGAGAAAATGTTGATATGTAAGCAGTCTGTCACTGCAAAAAAATATGATGATAAATACTTGGATGAGTTCCAATCTAACATAACAAGTTGCATTATTATATATTAATACCACATAGCATTACATAAATAAAGATATGATGATAAATATACTCATCACATATGCAACTTCTAAATAAGTGGTTCATTGTACTGTCTATATATGATATACAATGCTAAATTTATAGGTTAGCCTACAACATTCAATAATCAGATTGTGCTGGAGTTCTATTTTGTCACCTGTGCATTAGTGGCTGCACAATCTACTAATGGTAAGCTCATGACCACTATAGAGTTGGGAACTGTGAATCTGAGAGATCTGTCTGTTGTACCTAATAGTGGTTGTTTCAGATATATGAATTTATTAGCAACCTTTGTTTCTTTGATATTTATTTACATGACAGCTTGTAGGTTCTTGCTCTTTGTGATTTATGTTATTAGCTGTAACCTCTGTAGTGCCTGAGTATTTCTTTTTGTTTTAATAGTGCTTCTGTTATATGGTTAATTAACAAGTAGCTATGGCAATCTTCCTATTTAGCATGGCTTGAGCATTTATTTTTGTTGTGATAGTCCTTTTGTGTGCTTAGGCTGGGAAATTGATTATAGTTTTTGCAGGTAGAATGCCTTCCTGGCCATCAATCAGAGTGTCCAGCTATTTGCCAAGACCGGGAATTGGAGAAGTAACTTGAGCTAGTCCTTATTCTAAAACCATGTCATGTGAAAGCCTATGTTAGCCATTTAGCAATATTCATAAATATATACATGTTACTTTGCAATAATAAGTATTGTGCATCAAGAAAAAACCATAGAGGAGTTACCTCATGTACTGTTAGAAATCTGCAGGCCACTGCCCATGTACTGTTAGAGATCTTTTAGGTCACACTGCTCCTTGTGCAAGATACTTTATAGCATACTTGTAAATGATTTGATTGTTGGATTGGATGAAACATGTGTATTATGAGATAGATCTGCAGGTGCTACTGCTGCAGCTGTGTAAAGAATAGGTATAGATCTGCATGTGCTACTGCTGCAGCCTTGTAAAGAATAGGTACGGAACAAACAGGATATAGCTATAGAGATTTTTCTTTTTTTTTTGTTTTTTTCAATTATCATTAGTGACGCGTTTTGATAAAATGCGTTACTGATGAGATCTGCACCAATGACGCGTCTTGGCTGAACGAGTCACTGTAAATAGTTATCAGTGACGCGTCTTGGCTGTATGCGTCACTGTTAAGGAGTCATTGGTGACGTGTATAGACTGAACGGGTCACTCATAAAGGCTCATCAGTGACACGTATAGACTGAACGGGTCACTCATAAAGGTTCATCAGTGACGCGTTTTGGCTAGACGCGTCACTCTAATGGCTCATGGTCTCAGATATTATGACAAATAACTAATGTCATACCTTATGACAAAGAATATACAGATGTCACATGATCCATTTATGACAGTGATTTTTTGACATATAGTTTTTTGTCAACTAATTGTCACAACTCTTATGTTGTGATATTATTTTCATATGTAATGACATAAATAGAAAGTCAAAAAATCACAGGATTCTTGTAGTGGGTAAACTGTGCTTAAAAGATTTTCTAATCATGAAGTAACTAGGCTTAAAAGATTCATCTCGTGATTCCTAGATAAACTGTGCAATTAGTTTTTATATTCATCTATGTTTAATGCTTCATGCATGTGTCGCAAGATTCGATGTGATGGAGAATCTTGAAAAGTTTTTGGTTTTGGGGTGAACTAGGCCTTGTTTAGATGCGAAAAGATTTTGGATTCGCTACTGTAGCACTTTCGTTTGTTTATGGAAAATATTGTCCAATTATGGACTAACTAGGATCAAAAGATTCGTCTCGTGATTTACAGGTACACTGTGTAATTAGTTTTTTGTCTATATTTAATGCTTCATGCATGTGTCGAAAGATTCGATGTGATTGGGAATCTTGAAAACTTTTTGGTTTTCGGCCTAGCCTATTTCGGTGTACTACACACAATATATTAATAATAAACACGGCATCTCACATCGTACAAGTATTATTTGACAGTGCAACATTTATGAATATGTCACCTAAAATACTTAGAGTATCTCTAAGAGACTCTTTATATCTTTTCTAATTTATAGAAATAGAGATTTTGAAGAAAATTACAATCTAATAGTATCTCCAATTGGATATCCAAATATAGTTATCCTGTATTCTGGAATTCTTACTAGTCAAAGATGAAGAGCGAGAATGACTAAACAAAGTGTAGGAAACCTGTTGGTAAATACAAAGATATAGAAAATAATTTTTACTTAGATGACTCTAGATCATGATCTAGAGGGTAGATTTTCGTAAGGCTCTTGGAGGTGCTCCTACGTAAATCATGGCTTGCAGTAGCAACCTTTCACAAAATGTAGCTAATTGAGTTCATATATAGGTAGTAATTCACTGAGACATCATTTGGTTTGGTGTGAAACGGTCAGGGACACGCCTGACCTGTTTTGGTTTAGATTGAAATTGGGACCGACCTAGTATGGCAGTCCTCCTTCAACATGGAATAAAGGAACGAGGCCTAACTGTGCTACTCTACTATCCAAAACTACATAATGTCCATTGTATCATACATGTTTAGTAGTAAATGTGAAATTTATAATTGTTTAAAAAATGAGTATGGATAATAGATGGCAACCGTGACCAGGTCTTCGGTCTCTCAATGGGTTCAAAAGCGATACCGTCCGGAACTCCCTCTCATTACTTGTGGCAAGTGTGGGCAGAAGATTGTGATGGAGTACAAAGTGTCGAAAGAGGGAGTAAACAAGGGTCGTATATTCTACAAGTGTCCAGATCGTAATGTGAGTTCTTTCCAGACATTTGCTTATATATGTGCATATTTTTTAAAATGATATTAATTAAACTTTTGATTCTCTCTTTTAATTTCAGTGGGACGTACCGGCGGATGTACATGTTGGTACTGGGAGAAAGAATACATTGAACACATTAAGAAATCTTTTGCACAGGTGGTTGAGGCTGAAGGTGGTGAGGCAGTGAGCCGACGAAAGGAGTTCAATGATGTTGATCAAGCGAATGATCTATCTATTATAGTTGGGATCGGACGCAAACTAATTATGTTGCTTAAGTGCATTTTAGTTTTGGTTTTTTTAGTGCTAGTTGCGATTGTATTTGTTGTAGCCAAGCTTTCCTGAATTAATCAACTATGTATCTTAGACATGTTGTGCAATAAGATGAGAAACTATATGTGTGCATGGTTTTCATAATATATATGTTATATTTAATGCAGATGGTAACACGTAATTGGATATATAATACCGATCGGCGCTCCGAAGAGTTTATTAATGGCGTGCACTATTTCTTAAGTGTGGCCTAACTGTGCTACTCTACTATCCAAAATTATATCACTCGTTCTGTATATATGGGTCAACATAATGTTCTTATACCCTTCCCAAAGACAAGCGAAAGCCAAGCCAAGCCCTGAATGACTGCGGACGAGGAAGCCTATACCGTAAAATACTTCTAGTAGAGAAGTGTAGAGGTGAATATATTTGGTGTTTAATTTTCTTATCGGCAATCTAATCCTATTGTTGAGGTTGTAACTAATACCTCTTGTCTATCGACAATGTAATTCTCTAATTTTTTGGGCCAGCAGGGCCAATAAAGCAATATAGGACTACCATCCAGCATCTTTTCGGCCCACTCGTCACAACCCATTCGCTCGGCCCATGGAGAGAGGCCACCGGAAGCTAACATCAGCTGCCGTCCGTACATACATTTCATGGGCTGAAGAGTTTACACGTGGGCTGAAATTCAGATCGATCTTTATATTGATATAAGAAAAAAAGTGTCCTACAACTTTCACGAAAGTCCGCTTTTTCTCCCTCAACTCTAAAACCGCACAAATCATCATCCTAAACTATTCAAACTGTGCATTTTTCCGTCCTGGAGCGGCTTCGAAGGCAGTTTTGCTATAGTGAATAGTGGTTTTGCTACTATAACGGTGGTTTTGTCTTTTTGTTTTTTCATTATTTCGACTGATTTTTTGAAAAATCATAGTAAATCACAAAAAAATCATAAAATGGAAAATCTAATTTATTTGGACTTCACATAGGTAGATCTACATAGTAAACATATAATATGTTATGCTTCAGTACAAAGTTTTTTTTTTTGGCCGATCTGTGATTTCTGGTATTCGTTTTTTAGGGAGGTTGAATTTTGAGATGCCTCTAGCTATCCGATTTATAGAGCAGTAGCCATTTCTAAATATCTTTTATCTAATAGTGGAGTCCACATAAATAATTCTTTCTTTGCACCCGAGGTGCATTATATATTTTTCGGTGGAGCATCGGGATTCATATGTACCTTATACTTTTGTTCAAACTATTCGGCCCTTTTTCTCCCAAAATTTGCATGAGATGCACTTCATTATTTTAAGAAGAAACCAACTCTTTGACCTCTCTAAAAAAAAGTTTCACTGTGGAAGTTAACATTCATAATTGTTGAAAAACACAAAGCACTAACTTCATAACCAACTAGAGTCAAAAGCCATGAGTTCTTCGAATCACATAGATGGTCCTTCACTTAGTGTCTTGTAACTTAATTTAGTTCATTTTGGACTGAAGCTAAGAAGGAGGCGGAAATTTTCCATTATCTAAAGAAAAATATCATAACCTTAGCTTGCTTTGATACATAAAAGAATTGTATCATCACCTATTGGAAGATAGACAGCCCATCCTCCACAAGGTTAGTAACGACTACTCTTCCGATTTGACCATCATCATCTATCTTCTTAATTAATATTGAGAGCAAGTTAGTTATAATATTGAATGCTATATGTGGCATACGATCTAGTGATACTTGGTTGGTACAAAAATGTTATTATTTTGTTATATAAATTTAGTCAAACTTGAAAATTTTTGACTCTCCAATATTTTTAGAATAATTTTTAATTTGGGGCGGAGGGAGTAATAGCCTTGGGTTAACTTTCTTGGGGCCGCCCGGCCACTTGAGCGCGTGGTCATGGCGGAGATCCAGGAGTGCTACTTCTTATAATCTGACTTGGATGTATATATACTAGTGCAACAGCGCGCGCCATCGCGCGCGTGTAAGCACACTTGGGTTTACATGCAGATTATCCATGATAAGGTTATATTGATGGAGATATACATGTACATGTATATATTTGTACGTGTATATTATATTACATATGTTGATGGCTTAGTACATAGGTGAAAGGTCATAGACCTTGATGTCTTTGGAGCTGATTATAGAGAGGTATATATTACATGCATTATAGGTAAAAAGGTCGTAGACCTTGATGAGCCGTTCTGAGATAGCTAGGGGATGATGATTGTTTCTGACATATAAAGCCTAACCCATTCCATGGCGCTAAAGTATCTTGCTTCGCATCTGTAAAATTTGTGAAAAAGTTAGGAACTCGATAAATACAAGACATAGGTGTAGAGGTCATTCATAGAACAAGAAGTTGAAGGCATGGCAAACAGCACTATGTATAGGGGTGTATGAGCAGCGAGATGGTTTACTGAGTTTAAAAATTACAGAGTAAAAGGCACCATTTCAGTGTATTGAAGTAAGAGTTAAGAGCGATTGGTATTGAGGATGCAAATCTGGTTCGACCTGAATCACTTCTGGCGTTGTTCTGAAGGAATTGCCTTTATGCTCCTGTCGGGAATCATCGGACTTTTGATCTGTATGTAATATACAAAAGTGACGTTTGAAGAAATCTGTTTGCAAAAATTGTTGTTTTAGTCTTCATCTGTCTGTACAAAGATGATGCAATCAAAAACATGTTTAACATAGAAATAAATGTAAAACTTTGAAGTCCTGTAGCTAAAAAAATGCATATGGGATACTTACTAACTGAACAAAATGGCTCTAGTTAAAAACAACCGGACGTGCAATTAATCTTTGAGTTCGAATGAAATGAAATACATGAATTTTTTTTTTGTAAAATAGGGGCAGTAAGGTGCAAGCCTAAAGCGCTAATCTCAACGCCTTTTAAAAACATGAGCCCCCCAAAAAAATTTAAGTGTATTCTTCAGACCCATGGAAGCACACATGCAGCCAATTTAATTGAATCCAACCTAAAGCCACAGAAATCGTGAACATAGACATAAAGAAGCAGCCAACCATACCTGGAAATGGGCTGTCAATCAAAATACTGGTGAACCAAGAAAGCAAATCTGGCAAATATCCTTTCTCAGACTGGTCACTTGTCGCTGGGTATCAGCGACGCCATGGCAGACATATCATGACTGAATTCTCATACATGCCAACCACAAGAAGCAAGGCGTGCTCCATTAGAGAAGCAACAGGAGAAACGAAATAACAGAGTAGGGAATAAACCTACCTGCATTGTTGCCATGAGGATTGCAAGAAACAACAAGGTAGCCGAGGGGCATCCCCATGAATGAAACAGCTGGGTGTTCACTGTGATGCTGCAAACGATTGACACGAATTCTTGGCAGCACATATGACTATTTCTTATTTTCTTGGCAGCTGTTCCAGCAACTGCATATCTACCAATAGGCCATACATCCAAGCATGACCGTTGCAACACTCAGCAGTCATGTCCTCCAAATTCAAAAGCTCACAAGATATAAGAAAGATATCTAAGTCTCATAGCATACATTATTTTTGAGAAAGTATTGCAAAATAATCAATTTTTTACCTGCAGGCCAGTAGTTCCATGCTTCTATTCCAGCTGAAAGAAATCAATACATACAACTTCTGTCATTTGACGCCCCTTAGGATATACAAGTTGTTTATCTTCTAGACGCAAATTAACATTCATAATTTATATGCAAAATCACAAACAGAATAAGGGATGCACGAAAAAATATGATTTGTGGTTTGTAAGTTCAAAAATAGTAAATGCAAGATCCTGGACCAGTTCTGTAATCAACTGAAGTTACTGAACTATTAAAGATACAAATATGAAATCCATAAGCAAAGAAATCAGTGCTGCAAGCAAAGTTTTTTCTTAGCTTCTCAGTAATTTGAAAAGGAGTGCATTAGCTGATAAGAATGTAAAGATTTTAGCCTAATCTAAATGGTTCTTCATTGGATGAACACATGTGAGAAAACCACTTTCAGTTGCCAGTTATCATCGTACTGTACATGATGGTAAACCACATTTTAAACGCAAAAGGACAGTAAGCACACACGGGCATTGTATCAAACACATGGTATGCAGCTCGCAACACATAGTTTGGTCAGCAACTCATCAAGGAAATCTAATCTGCAACAAGAAGCCAATGCAAAAGTCACAAATCTGGGGCAACATCTCAAGGGTGGACCAACCTAGCCCTGCACCAGGACCTTCAAATGTAAAGAACGCGGAAATTACCTGGCTTTGTGCCGCTGCCGAGCCGCTGGACGTACGTTGCCGACGCGACGTAGCCGGGGTCGTGGAAGGAGGCAGCGCTGGTGTGCACCGAGACTCTGAGAGGCTACACCAGCGCACCGCTCGTGTTGGGGCCAGGCCCGCACAATTGCGCCATGGAGGCCCTGACTAGGTCGGCTTGACCGGAAAGAGGCAGCTAGGGTTTCGCCGAGACATCGCGGATCGACGGGAGGATGCAGCGCCGAGGGGAAGCCATGCCGACGGCCACCAGCAGGGCCCAGTCGCGCGTCTTCGTGCCGGGGATGAGCAACCGGGGGCACACGCGTGGCCTGCGAAGGGTATGGTCGCCGTCGGCGTCGCTGTCGCCAGCGTCTGCGTCGAGGAAGAGAGGGAGAAAGAGCGAGCGAAAGAAAGATCGAGAAGCAGAAGCGCTAGAAAGTAGAAGCAGAAGCCCTGTATATATTTGTCTCGCAGACGAGGAGCCGGTGAAGCCAAAGAGAAGCAGGGGAGAAGCCGGAAAAAGGAAGAAAAAGCTCGAGAATCCGCTTCTGGTTAAAGCCGCTTCAGACGATCATAACCACACGTTTTAAGATCGGACGACCACGATAATTTCGGATGACGTGGACCCTGCTTCTTTCACTGGAAGCTGGCGGATGGTTTAGGGGAGAATGTAGTTCACCACACGCCTTGGATGCTGGTTAGCAGGTTGATGAACAGGAGCTGACGCTCAAAAGGAAAATGGGAAAAATAAATAAAAGAAACACTACACCTATGCCTGTCCGGCAGATGCTTAGGCTGATGTCCGCCATGTATATGTCTAATAGACGGTGACTCGGTGAGGCCTATTGATGGCCGACTCGCGAGGTGCCCAAGTTCGTCATATACCGACTGCAGAAGATGGTGGAGGGGAACAAAGCACGCAGGACGGGGCATTACCACCGGTCGGAAGGGTCTGTTGCTTCGGTTTCCGAGCCGGTGCTGCTCTTTCAGGACTAAAGGCCTACCCTTTAGTTCCGGTTCGAAGAACCGGGGCTAAAGCCCCCCTCTGCCAGGGTTGCCACGTTGTAGAACCTAGGGTTCTTTTTTTTCATTTCTTTGGATCTGTTTATTGTTTTTATATAATAATAATATGTTTTTCAATACATATTTTATACTGATACAATAATATATATATATATATATATATATATATATATATATATATATATATATATATATTACACACATATTAAGCATATATAAATAAAAATTATAGGCTTAGCTTTATAATTAAGCTTTGTCTATAATAAAATAAATAGGCCACATCAAAAATTAAATAAATATGTAAAAATCTTTATATATATAGTTTTATAAGTATAATATTCGTAACACATATATACATAGAGTTTTTTCTCCCAATGTCTAAAACCGATACAAATGATCATCATTGTTTGGAATAAGAGTTTTGTTGCCGTTGAAGTGAAACTCGCCGTTTAGATTGATCACTTGCTCGCGGAGAAATCCTGCTATCGTCTCTTGGATAGCTTTGATTCGGTCTTTTTGCATGACCTTTTCCCTCAACCATTCCGTCTCAGTCATGCTCGATCCCTGCCATCGGCACTGGTCGAGCAGGAGCAGCACGGGATGAGTGAAGATGGTGTGCTGGACCTGGACGACGTACGTAGTAGCATAGGCATCACCTCGATGCACCAAGATGTGGAGGTTACCTAGATCCTGCCCTTGTGTGTGAAGTGGGAGGAGCAGCACACGATGTGCCTCTCAGCGAGCACAGCAACCTCGCGCCTCTGGCGGTGCGCCATGGCGAGGTGGCCACATATCATCCAGATGACGAGGTGTGGCGCCCGACAGCCGATGGGAGCAGATTGCGAGACCGAGAGCTTGGACTTGGCGATGTCGTCGAGCTCCTCCATGGGCACAGACGAGACGTGGCCACGCGGCGAGCAGGTGTGTCGGAGGCCTCCGGGTTGCCACTGGCAGCACTTCTGGGGCGGCCCGGGCCTGCGCAGGGCCGACGACCTTGATCTGGTGCCGCTGGATGAGTAATGAGACCCGAGGCCCAAAGGGTGGCGGCCGTGGAGGGGGTGTCGAACAGCGCCGGGGACGGGCTCTTGGAAGACAATGTGGCGGACGCGAGCTCGCACAGCTTGGCGTCCTTGGCACCAGTGCCAACAACTGCAGCTGCCCAGCGGTTGAGGATTTGGCGGCGGCGCCTGGGCCTGGGCTCACCGGCGGAGGAGAGGTGGCAAGGAGGCGACGGGGTGTGTGGAGTACTGGGTTTTTGGGGTGTGCGCCTGGGCGAGCGGTGCTTGGAGAAGATGGGGAAGGATCGTGGGCATGGGTGAAGGAAGAATTTGTACATCACTAAATTATGATTATGCTAAAAATATCAGCTCAAAACAATAAAGTTCGTAAATGGTATATTTAGCATAACGGAGTTATAGATTTATCTCATGTCAAGCTTAATTGATATATGAAACTTTACTATTTTGAGCTGATATAGTAATGATTTGGTGATGTACTTAATCTATGATTTTTTTTCTAGATTTTTAGTGTCCTAAAAGATTTTATGACAGTACTTTGGGGCATTTATATAATTTTATATCTATGTTATAAAAATATTTTGTTTGGCACGGCATCCACCAATTAATTTGTTAATAACTAGAGTGTCTTTCATAAATCACTCGAAAATAAGTGTCTGCTAGCAAAGAGCCATCACTTGATATGTCCACCAGCAGATTTTGCAAATTAAAAAATAGGCTTTTGCCAGCCACTTTCTCTCGATCTCGTTAAGTACGCGCATGGAGCCATTTTGTCGTGACTCCTGGAATCATTTTGTTTCTTTGGATTATTCTGTGCCATCAACTAACTATCAACACGTACGATCGGACACAGCAATATCTTGATTTCCGTAGACTTCTCTAGAGGACATAAATATATATTCCACGTTAAAAGCGCAGGCACAAAAACAAAAACATATAACATTATTATTACAAATCGTAGTTTGTTTCTTGACAAAGAATTGAAAGAGGAGAAGACGAGCTAGCAATATACATAGATGTCTTCTGTGCAGTCTTGAAACATTTTAAACTGTGTGATAAACATGATATTTTTGGAACAATGTAATTTGTATTTAATTATAGCTAGATGAGCGAGTGAGCCGAGATGGTTATCATGAACACCATGCAGACAGTTGCCCCCAACATCAAACCACACGAGAGGTCCACCATGTTTAAAAATTTCTTGGAGTCCGAATTCATAAACTTTGCAAGACGCTGGATCGTTTCAACAGTCAGACCAAGGCCTGCGGCAGCTCCTGTGGCAATCAGTATCGCAAACACCTGCAGCATTCAGGGACATTCATTCATTCAATAATTGAAGGAATTATAATGGAATAAAAAAACAGCTTATATAGTCAATAATTTTCACCCAACTCCATAGGGAGGTACTAGACACCTTTCCGTGGAACACTCTCTGAGGAGGTCCACCAAAGTGACGTGAATCTGGTCCCGGATCCACTGTTTTGGTGAATCACAATTTGGTGGATCAAGAGCCTTTGTGATTTTTTTTTTTGTATAATAGAGCTATTTTTGATGAATCTAGAGCTATTGGAACTCTACCAAACAGGCTCTATGTACTGTTTTGAAAGCATGTCCAAATTTTTTAGTTTGGTACGTGGTGTATATCTAAGCCATGATTATTGGTTTCTTAGTTCAGGCTAACCTCGCGTGTACTATAACGAAGCAGGCCGAAGGTCAGTGGATACGAGAGCATATTAATAGTTGTGTGTGTTGGAATATGAGATATATATGTTCGGTATATGCAAGAGACAAGGTACGACGCATCAAGGTTGTTAGCGTGACTTGGATTGATTCCCAAGTAAATCCGGATCTCTATGTATCTAGTCTATGATTGTTGTAATTTGTTGTAAACTAGTTGTAGATTCAATTTCATTGTACAATCCAATCACGACAAGAGATATACAAGTTTTATGAAAAATGTTCGCCATGTCGGATGAACAAATGACTAAACAACCAAAATAAACTTTGTAGATTTTGAGAAGTTATGAAATTTTATAGTTAGCAACTTTTAATTTGAGTTCACATCTTGTCATGCAAAACTATGTCTTTATTTAAAAATTTAAAAATTTAAATTTTTCAAATGACCTGATTCCCAAAAACTAAATAAACTTTGTAGATCTCAAAAAGTTATGAAACCTTATAGTTCAAAGTTGTTGATTTGAAATCATCTTGTCATGCAGAATCTAGTTTTGAATTTCTCAAATTTAAAAATTAAATTTTATAAACGATATTGGATGGAGAAACTCCCTAAATAAAATTATAGATCTCGAAAAGTTATAAAATATTATAGTATACAACTTTTTGTTTTGAAATTGTGTAGAGCCTCAAACAATTAATTTACATGTGATTTGGTATAATATATGAGGAACCGTAATGCAATATAGACAGAAGTGATAGTATGATGCAGTGGTTAGAGCAACTCCAAGAGAGTTGATAAAAATGGATGGCTAAATTCAAGATTTAGCCAACCTATAAAATAGAAAATCATGCAAAAAAACAAAAATCTCCAACAGTCTTTCTAATACGGCAAATCATATGACTACCGGGACATGCAAGCTATATTTATCATGCGAGAACTCCGGGATAGATGACTTGCTATTTTAGCAAACCAAATACAATAGCTGTTGGACTTTCTTTTCTCTCCCAAAATAGCCAAATATAGAATACATAACATGGATAGCTCTTCTCTTGGAGTTGCTCTTAGGAAGGGAGACGCGCGAGAGGGAGATCATCCCACTGGCCATGAAGCCTTGCATTTTGCAGTGGTTAGGGAGGGAGACGGGCGCCGGTCGTTGGGGGCCTCCCACGAAAACGAATAAAAATTTGCTATTTTTTCAATCTTTCCCATGTGACGGCTCTTGGCAAAAGCTTTGCCAAGTGTTTGAAAATGAATCTGTGCCAAGTGTTAAAAATATTTCTATAGGCAGTTTTCTTAAAGAACCGCATGTAGAAATCATGTATTTCTACAGAAGGTTTTGTTAGAAAAACCGCCAGTAAAAATTGATTTTTATAGGCGGTTTTTGAGTTGGACCCGTTAATTTCTTTTTACAGTTATTTTTTAATTAAAACCGCCTATAAAAAAATCACCAGCCAGCAAAGAGGTTTTTTTTTACAAGTGAAGACGTCTTTACCGATCCAAAATCTATCGTGTGGTCTTTGCCGAGTGTGTCACTCGGTAAAGGTTTTGCCGAGTGTATTTAGGACTTTGCCAAGTACCACACACACTCGTCAACTAGTGCGAGCAACTTCTCACCCTTACCATTGGCTTTGTCCAACCGGTTGTCCTTGGTAGTTCGCATGGCGGCAGCCACCAGTTAATCGCTCGCCGGTCTTCAACTCGCTACCACCGCCACCGTTCCCCTCGCCTTAGCCTTTACTGTACATGACCCTCCCCGCCCCCCACCCCCCCCCCCCCCACCCAACCCTCCCGAAACTACTCTGGTACCCTAGCCCCGCAGCCGGTTGCCACGTCTACCATCCTGCTGCCCCGCCCCCATCCCATTCCTAATTTGGACGACATGCATGATCGCGCTTGCGTCAACTGCGGGTATGCACTCTATGCACACGTGCAAACAAAAGATTGCACATCGCCATTCTCTCTTCTCCATACCGCCCGAGTGCACTCCTGCCACGGAGCCAACTAGACTGCATAGAAATAAGCAAGTGTCGTTTCTTTTATGATCGGAGCCATACTAAGCTATGCTATAGCTAGATCGAATCTAGGCAAATAAGGGCATTCACAATACAGACTCTATCATAGAGTCTGAAGTTATTTATTACCTCGAACAATATAGACTTAGAGTCTAACTAAGGGCACTCAGGGCATTCACAATGCAAGACTCTATCATAGAGTCCAAGACAATTAACTACATATTATTTATGGTATTTTGCTGATGTGGCAGTATATTTATTGAAGAAAGAGGTAGAAAAAATAAGACTCCAAGTCTTATTTAGACTCCAAGTCCACATTGTTCGAGGTAATAAATAACTTTAGACTCTATGATAGAGTCTGCATTGTGAGTGCCCTCATAATACAAAACTCTAACACATAGTCCAAGACAATTAATTACATATTATTTATGATATTTTGCTGATGTGGCATCATATTTATTGAAAAAAGAGGTAGAAAAAATAAGACTCCAAGTCTCAGAGCCTGTTTAGTTCCAAATATTTATATCCCAAAACTTTTGGCTGTAAACTTTACATTCAAATAGGTGTTTAGATGCTTTCCAAATTTTTTAGTCTGCAACACACAAGACACGGGTCGCTAAGCAAGTTTACACAGTTTTAGGGCTCCAAGGTCCCAAATTCCAAATCTTTACAGCCAAGTTTTACAAGCCTCTGTTTAGATCCATTCTTCCAAAAAGTGCTCATTTCTCCAAAAGTTTTGGCTGTTTGGCTGCATCTAAACAGAGCCTTATTTATACTCTAAGTCCACATCGTTTGAGATAATAAATAACTTTAAACTCTATGATAGAGTATGCATTGTGAGTGCCCTAATCACGCCCCAAGGCGTCCGGCCTGCTTATACAATAGCAAGATTTTAGTTATGTATATCCTTTATGGATATAGAGGCCGGATTAATAAAATCCATTATCTAAAGAACTGCAATATAGCAATTGATACTCACCACATCAGTGAAAATGAGAACAACTGTAGCACCACCGCGGCCAATTTTCCTTCCTTGGGCTAAATGGATGACGGCGAATGGAAGCACCAGCAAAGTGTAAGCACATCCAATGACGGCTGCAGATACAACATACCTGATAAAAAAAAAATAACGTAAGAATACACACGAACTTAAATTTGAGCAACTAATAATCGACCAAATTTTACAACAGAAAAAGAAATTGACAACAGATGAGGAGAGGTCCTTTTGGAATTCTCACCTGTATGCTAAACGGTCCCGAAAGGTGAAATTTGGTGGGTCCTCTACGGCGCTAAACGGTCCAACATAAATTTTGTCTGTCACCATAATGATAAGAGAAGCTATGAGGAGGAGGAGCGTGAGAACTCGAAGGGCCAGGGATACAGCAGCAAGGGCTCTCTCTGAGAAGGCCGCCATTTCTTTGCAAGCTAGTAGGAGCTTATGTCCGGCTCTTCTAAGATTTATACTGTGGATGGCGTGCTACCTTCCTGTTTGTTGTTGTTGAGGCTTAATTGTTCTAGGCATTTGGCACGATTCAGAAGTCCTTGTTGCAATCGCTAACGCGCGTTTGAAGTTTTCTCTTGTGACGTTGCAGCCAAGCTAACATCGTTGCTTTTTGTTTGTTTTCGCTGGTTGCAGCAGGATCCCCGCCGGCTAAAATGGCTGCACACGGCTACACAAGCCAAGGCCTAGTTCCAAATTTTTTTGCAAAATCGACATTGTAGCACTTTCGTTTGTATTTGACAAATATTGTCTAATCATAGACTAACTAGACTCAAAAGATTCGTCTCTTCAATTCCGACCAAAGTGTGCAATTAGTTTTTATTTTCGTCTATATTTAGTACTCCATGCATACGTCTAAAGATTCGATGTGATGGGGAATCTGAAAAATTTTGCAAAATTTTATGGGAACTAAACAAGGCCCAAATGTAATTCTATCTTGCTTTTTTTGGTCAACGCGTCAGGGCCCTGTCAGCTGTCACTTGAAAGGTTTTCTTAGACCTTGTTTAGATCTGAAATTTTTTTGGATTTTGACAATATAGCTCTTTCGTTCACTACTACAGGATTCATTAACCGCAACGAGCCCATTTCCACCTCCGTGGCGGGCACAGTTTTCACCCGCGACGGTTATTCAACCGCACGCCAAAACTACCGACCACAGAAACGCCCGCTACGGTAAACTGTGCTTAAAAGATTATCCAATCATGAAGTAACTAGGCTTAAAAGATTTATCTCGTGATTTACAGATAAACTGTGCAATTAGTTTTTATATTCATCTACGTTTAATGCTTCATGCATGTGTCGCAAGATTCGATGTGATGGAGAATCTTGAAAAGTTTTTGGTTTTGGGGTGAACTAGGCCTTGTTTAGATGCGAAAAGATTTTGGATTTCGCTACTGTAGCACTTTCGTTTGTTTATGGAAAATATTGTCCAATTATGGACTAACTAGGATCAAAAGATTCGTCTCGTGATTTACAGGTAAACTGTGTAATTAGTTTTTTTTGTCTATATTTAATGCTTTATGCATGTGTCGAAAGATTCGATGTGACGGGAAATCTTGAAAACTTTTTGATTTTCGGGGTGGGCCTAGCCTATTTCGGTGTACTACACACAATATATTAATAATAAACACGGCATCACACATCGTACATGTATTATTTGACAGTGCAACATTTATGATATGTCACCTAAAATACTTAGAGTATCTCTAAGATACTCTTTATATCTTTTCTAATTTATAGAAATAGAGATTTTGAAGAAAATTACAATCTAATAGTATCTTCAATTGGATATCCAAATATAGTTTAGATGCAAAAAGTTTTTGGATTTTGACACTGTAGCATTTTTGTTTTTATTTGACAAACATTGTCTAATTATGGAGTAATTGGGCTTAAAAGATTCGTCTCGTGATTTACAGGTAAACTGTGTAATTAGTTATTCCTTTTATCTATATTTAATATTCCATGCATGTGCCGTAAGATTCGATGTGACGGGCAATCTTGTAAAGTTTTGGGTTTTTGGATGTATCTAAACAAGGCCATAGTTATCATGTATTCTGGAATTCTTACTAGTCAAAGATGAAAAGTGAGAATGACTCTGAAAACAAAGTGTAGAAAACCTGTTGGTAAATACAAAGATATAGAAAATAATTTTTACTCAGATGACTCTAGATCATGATCTAGAGGGTAGATTTTTGAAAGGCTCTTGGAGGTGCTCCTACGTAAATCATGGCTTGCAAGCAACCTTTCACAAAATGTAGCTAACTGAGTTCATATATAGGTATGTAATTCACTGAGACATCATTTGGTTTGGTGTGAAACGGTCAGGGACACGCCTGTTCTACCTGTTTTGGTTTAGATTGAAATTGGGACCGACCTAGTATATATGGCAGTTCAAATAGGCCCAGTCTAGAATGAAAGCAGGCCAATCCTGAACTTTCCACACCCTCAGCCTGGATTGGAGCCACACCTAGAAACAATTGGAATCAAACTAATGGTGTGTTTAGTTCCCCGTAGAATCCAAAATGCAAAATACCAACTACTTTGGAGTGATAAAATGCAAAATGCCAAAATTTTCACGGTAATTTATTGTCATCATGAAGCTTCTTGAAGCTCATTTTGGGTTTTTTTTGCCCTCTTGAGCCCAAACTCCAAAATAGAGAATAACTACCTTTTTGCTAAAAATTTTACATGGTGTTTAATTCTATTTTGTAAAATGATGGACCAAAACCCAAAATTCATTGGAAAAAAATAGGAACTAAACACCCCTAAACCAGGTTTTAGTGAACCATGACGATCCACTCAATCTGGCCCGGGAAGAGAAACAGCCTTTCCTTCAACATGGAATAAAGGAACGAGGCTGCTACCCTACTATCCAAAATTATATCACTCGTTCTGTATATATGGGTCAACATAATGTTCTTATACCCTTCCCAAAGACAAGCGAAAGCCAAGCCCTGAATGACTGCGGACGAGGAAGCCTATACCGTAAAATAGTTCTAGTAGGGAAGTGCAGAGGTGAATATATTTTGTGTTTAATTTTCTTATCGGTAGTCTAATCCTGTTGTTGAGGTTGTAACTAATACCTCTTGTCTATCGACAATATAATTCTCTAATTTTTTGGGCCAGCAGGTCCAATAAAGCAATATAGGACTACCATCCAGCATCTTTTCGGCCCACTCGTCACAACCCATTCGCTCGGCCCATGGAGACAGGCCACCGGAAGCTAACATCAGCTGCCGTCCGGACATACATTTCATGGGCAGAGGAGATTACACGTGGGCTGAAATTGAGATCGATCTTTATATTGATAAGGAAAAAGTCTCCTCCAACTTTCACAAAAGTCCGCTTTTCCTCCTTCAACTCTAAAACCACACAAATCACCACCTTAAACTTTTGAAACCGTGCATTTTACCTTCCTGGAGCGGCTTCAAAGGCGGTTTTGCTACCGTAAATAATAGTTTTGCTATTGTAACGGTGGTTTTATCTTTTTCGTTTTTCATTATTTCGACTGATTTTTTGAAAATTCATAGTAAATCACAGAAAAATTATAAAGTAGAAAATCCAATTTTTTTAGACTCCACATAAGTAGATCTATATAGTAAACATATAATATGGTATGCTTCAGTACAAAGTTTTTGCTCTAAAGCTTTTGTTCTTATTTATATTTAGTTGGCTGAATCTTGGAAAGTCATAGTAAACCATAGAAAAATCATAAAATAGAAAATCTAATTTTCTTAGACTCCACATGAGTATATATTTCTGATCTTTCCAATTGTCATCTTCGTTCAACAATTTGAATCCCCGGGTTTAGGAGGACAGAGGATATCCTATACTGAAAGATGATATCTGTTTACCATTATAACCTGGTTGAAATATTATGTCCAATAGAAATCCAATCTTCGAATAGCATCTTTGGGATTTCAAAGAAAAGAGACATAAACAAATGTAAGGTACTGAATACAAAGTCCAACAATTCCAGAATGCCGCCGTATGATAACTGGTTAGCCATTCAAAGCACTAAGCACTATACTACACAAATGGTTTTTAGCAATGGAGGCTTTTTTTAGTGGAAGCTCAGTCAAAATCTATCTCTGGAAATGGTTTCCGAACTAGCTCATTTCCAAAAATCAATATTATAGGCATTTAGGAACTACAGACGCCTCTATAAGTACTCCTATATTTAGAAGCGCCTGGATATAGTGCTCCTATATTTCTCTAGAGGCTGCTGGATATATAAAATCAATTTCTGGAGGCAGCAGGATCTAGAGTTGTCTCTAAAAATACATACAACACAAGAAAATTCATAACCTTTTCAAATGAAGTCGATACAGACAAACTTTACATCAATGTTGTATAGCTCGAAGAGATCTACACCATGTTAGTTGATAATTTTTTCATTTAAAACCATTGAGATCACACCAATTCTATTCGGGGTTCTCACATTTAAAAATTCATTTTATATTTTTCCAAATGAACTCAAATGGAGAAATGACCAAAACCAAAATTATAGATCTTGAAAAGATATAAACCATTGGACTTGAGAACTTGTTCTAAAATATCCTCTGGCCCAATAATGTAGTTTGAAGTCTCATATATTGAAATTCAAAATTTTTTAATGGCCTCGGATGGAGAAATAGCCAAACACAAAATTTATAGTTCTCTTGGCAACCATAACTTTGTAGTTGATAACTTCTTCATTTAAAACCATTTGTCCAACGAAAATTATGTTTCAATTTCTTACATTTCAAATTCAAAATTTACAAATAACAACCGATGGAGAAAAGGCTAAAAATAAAAGTTGTAGTACACAATAATATCTTGTCATGACCCTTCTTAATCCATGAGGCAAATTGATTCCCCCCAAAAAATCTTTTCTAATTCTTTTTTAGTCTCAAATATTCATTTCTAGTCTTGTACAGTGAATATAGTGTTTTGTATGAGACATTTTTGGGGAAAATGTGGTTAGAGCATCTCTAGCAGACTAACTAAATGGACTACCTATCTCCAATCTGAGTGGTGGAGGGCTAAAAATCCACTCCAGCAGACTACCTATTCCACCCAACAGATTTGTTGGCTACCTAAATCCCCCTCTCCACTATCCATCCCTGTTGGGTCAAAGACACTACCTAAATCTTCTCTCCCATCCACGCACCTCTCTCTCCCATTCATACTTTGACTGTGGGACCTAGAAGTCATCCTATGCTAAGACTAAGCCTGGGCATTCGGGTTACCCGATTTTTTCGGGTCGGGTAATTCAGAATTCGGGTAATGAAAATTGTTACCCGATATTAGTTCCGAAAAAACACTACCCGCAATTTCGGGTACCCGCTAATTCAGGTTCGGGTTCGGTTATTCCCAATTTACCTGAATTTTCAAAAAACAACACACTATACAAAATTTCAATAGCAATTTATATATAATTTCAGCAGCAATTTGTATAGAATTTCAATAGCATTTTGTAGAGAATAATATGTTACTATCACTTGTTCAAACAAAGAGAATTATGTTCTAATAAATTGATAAGTTCTAATATTTAAATATCAACACATGATAAATACAAAGATATAGACAAATATTAGGGTAATTCGGGTAGTTCGGGTACCGGGGGATATTACCCGAATTAACCAAACTAATTTCGGGTAATCAAAATCGCTATCCGAATTTAGGATCGGGTACCTCGGGTTCGGGTAATTCGGGTTCGGATCCGGGTAATTCGGGTACGGGTAATGGGTATTGGGTAATTTGCCCAGGCCTAGCTAAGACAAAAATAGGTAGTTAGTTTTAGGTAGTACTGCTGGAGTTGAGAGCAAAATATAGGTAGTATTAAAATGGGTGACTATCTAAATAGACATTTAAGTAGTTTGATTTAGGTAGCACTGCTGGAGATGCTCTTCGGTGCAGTTTGTGTGAAACAACCGTGTAAGGCTAGTGGGGGGCTTCCCCGGATTTAAAAGTGTTTTTGTTGTTTTTTTTTTGCCCGATCTATGATTTCTGGTATTCGTTTTTTAGGGGGGTTGAATTTTGAGATGCCTCTAGCTATCCGATTTATAGAGGCAGCTATTGTTTGCAGTAGTAGCCATTTCTAAAAATCTTGTATCTAATAGTGGAGTCCACATAAATCATTCTTTCTTAGCACCCGAGGTGCATTATATATTTTTCGGTTGTAATACCCGATTTTAAGGATAAAACCAGATATGCACCATATGTGAGTCTTAGAAGTCAAATCTCACATATAGCTACAAATAAGGGGTAATATCAAAGGACAATGCATAAATATATAACGTACTTAATATAAAAGAAATAACCTTCAGTATCAAACAGCGGATAGACAACTCCAAACTTCGGGTATTAACTCCTCTCCACTGGATCAAACTGACTGGTTGATCACAAGCCCAAAACTTCTCCTGAGGTGGGGGAAATAGCAAGAGTGAGTCCATGTCGAACTCCACAAGTATAGCAACTAGATTCTATAGCTCCCACAGTCTCATGATCAATGTGACATAAATAATGTAGAGCATTAAACAATAACAATGAGCATATTTAACACACAAGAATCATCATCGTCGCAGTAAGAATCCCCAAGGCCGCTCATGACCGTGAGCACGGCTAGTATACTAGTTTTAACACTCTGCAGAGGTTGCACATCTTTACCCATGAGTCATGATTTACCCTTTCGCACGAGGTGATCAGCCTCTTAACCCACTTCCAAGGAAGGTCGGCAGGGATCACTATGAAGCCTTTCAAAAGTTCGTCTAACAAGCCGCAAGGTTTCCTTTGCGCGCAGATATAGATACCCCCTTCCGAATGGCACAATGACGCGCAGCCTATACACATAGGGACAGAGGCTCGCACTATACCCAAAACGGTTCAGCCCCTCCACCCTTTCGGGTAACCTCTAACAAGCTAGAAAAGGTCTCCATACTGAGCTAAAGTCAGAGCCATTATAGCCCTCATAGTTGCACTGTTGTCCCGGTTATCACTTCCAGATAAATCATCAAGTTGGTAAAATGTCATTTTTATCATTTATTACTTAACATTAATCTAGTCACAAGATCATGGTCACAGAAATAAAACCCAAATGCTATACTTGCCTTGATCCAAATGCTCTTGCTGATCTTGCTAAATGTCCAAGTACTGATCTTGCTTGTTGTAGCACTCTTGATCACCACAGATTATTCACCGTCTAATCACGATCATCGATCACACAAACAATCGAAGAAAACATACATGAAACAAACAAGGCTATAATTAGAACAGTACACCAATCATATGAAAACAGTATGAAAAGTTTGTAAAACGATTCTACGCATCGCTACGATCTCACAGACGTAAAGATCACGAAAATCGAATTTAAAACGGAGAAGATATGCCTTTTCCAAGATTTCCTATAGAGAAATAATTAATTAAATGCTACTGCAGAATTAAAAAGTTTCAAAACAGTAAACTAATACTTCTAACATGTAGAGATCGTAAATACAAATCTAACGAAATTTGAATGGACAAAAACGAAGTTTAAGCGGAGAAGATACGGCCTAAACAAACTAGTGTATATTCTTGGTATTTCTAGATTTGTTTTTCTAAAGAAAAACGGCAACAAAATCCATCTACGTCATCATGACATCATCATGACTTCACGAAGCTAGCAACAGCCGGCAAACAGGAGTTGAAGCAGAGCACGCACGGCGCATAGCAAGGCTTCGGCAACGAAGAGTTCGTAGATGCACGCGGCAATGGCCTAGAGACTAAGGTATGGCTATCTCACCTTGTTATTCTTTTGGTCGACAAGAAGGGATCGGAGACGATGCGGTGGTCGATGGCTGCAGCAGCATCCGCAAGGTGAAGACTAGCGACTGCTCCAAACGGTGGCACGACAGCGGATGACATGCACAGCTACGGTGGCTCCGGTCCTTTCCAGCTGCGTTTCAACCAAGGCGGCGACGGCGGCGGATGTGGTTTTTAGATGCATCAAAGAAGGAGGCGTATATATACCGTAGGGTTTGGGCTGAGTTGGAATAGACATAGGATTTATTATTTTCGAAATTAATTGTTTTTTAGATAAAATAATTCCAGAAAAGTCCAGAATTATTACTTGATGCACGAAAAATACTCCAAAAGCTAAAAAATTTAGAAAACATTATCAGAGATACTATGAAACATGAGGAACCTAAACAAATTATTTAGAGCTCATGATAAGATAATTTGGACGATCTCAAAATTAGATCATGCTCACGGAGAAGGCCGAAAAAAGAAATTCCCGAGAACTTTTATAGAGATCTCCTGATGGACGAGAAACTGAAAAGAGTGACTTAGGTTTGAAAGAAGAGATACTGAGAGACTCTGAATAAAATCTTGAGCGGAGAGACAAGGAATTTAATTGTAGAAAAAGATAAAGACGTACCAGTCAAGGAAGATCGATCTATTAAACGCATTTTTTTTAAAAAAATAACATTGCTCACTCAACACATAAAGGAGCAACAAGCAAACATTACATCAAATCAAATGCACCAGCATGTATGCACAACAATGTTGCTAAACCTTATGATAAATTTTAATTTATTAAAAATATTATTTTTTCTATAATTTTATGATCACAAAGATACAAAATTACTTAAATTCTCCTATTCCAAATACTTGAAAATTTTAGGGTGTTACATCGGTGGAGCATCGGGATTTATATGTACCTTATACTTTTGTTCAATCTATTTGGCCTTTTTTTCTCTCGAAATTGCATGAGATGCCACCTGGTTTTACAGATATCATAGACTCAGATTGTAACCCTTCCCTCTTTGCTTAATGAAACTCCGGTTCCCCCCCCCCCCCCCCCAAAAAAAAAAAAACTCTTGGACCTCTCTAAGAAAAAAAGTTTCACTGTGGAAGTTAACTTTCATAATTGTTGAAAAACACAAAGCACTAACTTCATAACCAACTAGAGTCGAAAGCCATGAGTTCTTCGAATCACATGGATGGTCCTTCATTTAGTGTCTTGGAACTTAATTTAGTTCAGTTTGGACTGATGCTAAGAAGGAGGCAGAAATTTTCCGTTATCTAAAGAAAAATATCATAACCTTAGCTTGCTCTGATACATAAAAGAATTGTATCATCACCTATTGGAAGATAGACAGCCCATCCTCTCCACAAGGTTAGTAACGACTCTACCGATTTGACCATCATCATCTATCTTCTTAATTAATATTGAGAGCAAGATAGTTATAATATTGAATGCTATATGTGGCATACGATCTCCTTTGGTTAAGTCGGGAATAGTATACTCAACACATATAACCCAATTTTTACCAACTTAAGGTACAGAAGCAAATTACGAACAGACTCATGAAATGGAAAATTCTGCCGCCAAAATCAGTCTCAAGAGTTTCATTATTTGTTAGCACAAACACTGAAAACTAGCGTACAGCCGAAGGGATATGAACTCAACATTTGTCTTCACATGCTGGGGAGAAAATTTTAGCAAATTGGGCAGTTAAAACAATGACTAATGTTGTACCTACAATAGCTAGGAAGCGGCGCCCCTCTCAGTTCTTCCTTCACTAAAAAAGAGTGACAAAGAACAAAAGATTAGTAGCAGTTTGTTTCATCAACAAAATACATATGTATGTTGATAGTAAAAAGAAATATATATATATATATATATATATATATATATATATATATATATATATATGTGCAAGCAAACTAACATAGACCAACAGTGTAGTGTAAATAAAGGTCCTGCATTATAAAATGACATGTCACGCAGGATACGGTAGAATTTCGTCAGGTTTAATTTATGGGAGTTGGCCTTGAAAATAAACACTCATTCTCGGTCAATGTGGCACGACTTTTAAATCGTTATCAGATTTCTAATTACTAGAGATACGCTACTCGATCTGTTTTGTAATATTGGTAAACCTTGTGGCTAAAGTTGTAGTTCAAATTTACAGTTTAGCATTTTAGGACATGTAAACGTTAATTAACTATTATATATATGTACATATTTCATAATCATCTTTACAAAAATCAAAGTTTTTTATGTAAAAGAAAATTAATTTTAATAGATATAGCATCGTCTATCATTAATATCACACCTAGTACGTGTTAAATCTTATGAAACTTGCACAACGTAAAAATCCTCTACTTCCTTACCAGCATGCAGGTTTGTAGCTGCAGCTAATGACGACGCTGCGTTCGCCGGCGCAGACGGCGTGGGCGCAGCCGATCCTGTCGGATCCCGGCCACACGACCTGCGCGTACTCCGTCGCAGCCGGCGCCGTCCACGCGCGCACGGCGTCGGCGGCGCGTCCCAGGCCATCCCTGGCGTGGCAGTGGCACGGAAGACGTTCTCCCCGTAACCGTCACCAGCGCCAGCCGCCGACCTTCTTCTCTGGAGCGCAGTACCAGCACAGCCCGGGGCGGCCCGCTCGGCCGCGTGCCGCGCCGCCTCGCCGTCCCACGACACCGGGCCGGCGCCGGCGACGACAGCGCGCGCCGCGTTGTGGAGCTCGACGTAGGCCTCTGGGGAGCTGTTGACCACGGCGGCGTCGGCGGCGGTAACCGCGGAGGCGAGGGACGCGGCGGCGCAGATGGCCACGGCGATGGTTAGTTTCTTCTCTGGCTGCCGGGTGCCATGGCTGCCATGACGAGCTTAGCCGACGTCAACTGTGGCTGCGTGCTGCTTGACCTATGGCTATCTTTATTTGTTGGCATGGGACGACGAGGCCAGTCGTTGTTGCTGAGCTCGGTGCTGATGATGCTCATCCGGCAACAGTTTGACACGGCTGATTGGTTGCATTCCTTGGCATTGATCGATGCCTAAAATGGCCAAAAACCTCGGCCTTTTTGCGGCGACCCCTTTAGCATCGGTTTGTAAAAAGAACCGGTGCTAAAGGGTCCTGCCCAACGGCTACTGACAGGTGCTGTCGGGGCAGGGACTCTTTAGCACCAGTTCGTGTTACGAACCGGTGCTAAAGGGTCTCCTTTAGCACCGGCCAGCGCCACGGGCCGAGGCAAACCCTTTAGCACCGGTTTTTGCCCTGAACCGGTGCTAATGGTCCGCTTTATAGGCCGGATCCTCTCTGCCCATTTGAAACCGAGAGCACCATTCACTATTATTGTTTTTGGAGCTTCTTCTTCCTTGTTCTTCATTTGTTCTTCATCTCCGACGCCCATCGTTGATCTTCTTCGACTCCGTCATTGTTTCTTCGTGTTTGAAGGTGACTAACTTTTGTTTTTCTTGTCTTTTTCATGTTTTTGGCTTGTGATGTTCCCATTATTTGTAGCTCAAATCCACTTTGTTATTTTGAATCATTCACATGAATTAGTATACATATATATATATATTTCATGGTTGACCTAGTATTAATGTAGTTTGTAAGAATGAATTATAGTATCTTTTTATGATCTTAGAAAGTAGGATAGTTCAAATTAATTGGTTTGTTAATATCGCTTGATTTATTTTTATTACTACATAATGTCCATTGTATCATACATGTTTAGTAGTAAATGTGGAATTTATAATTGTTTAAAAAATGAGTATGGATAGTAGATGGCAACCGTGACCGGGTCTTCAGTCTCTCAACGGGTTCAAAAGCGATATCGGCCGGAACTCCCTCTCATTACTTGTGGCAAGTGTGGGCAGAAGATTGTGATGGAGTACAGAGTGTCGAAAGAAGAAGTAAACAAGGGTCGTATATTCTACAAGTGTCCGGATCGTAATGTGAGTTATTTCCAGACATTTGCTTATATATGTGCATATTTTTTTAAATAATATTAATTAAACTTTTGATTCTCTTTTTTAATTTCAGTGAGACGGTACCGGCGGATGTACAGGTTGGTACTGGGAGAAAGAATACATTGAACACATTAAGAAATCTTTTGCACAGGTGGTTGAGGCTGAAGGGGGTGAGGCAGTGAGCCGACGAAAGGAGTTCAATGATGTTGATCAAGCGAATGATCTATCTATTATAGTTGGGATCGGACGCGAACTAATTATGTTGCTTAAGTGCATTTTAGTTTTGGTTTTTTAGTGCTAGTTGCGATTGTATTTGTATATTCTACAAGTGTCCGGATCGTAATGTGAGTTATTTCCACACATTTGCTTATATATGTGCATATTTTTTTAAATAATATTAATTAAACTTTTGATTCTCTTTTTTAATTTCAGTGAGACGGTACCGGCGGATGTACAGGTTGGTACTGGGAGAAAGAATACATTGAACACATTAAGAAATCTTTTGCACAGGTGGTTGAGGCTGAAGGTGGTGAGGCAGTGAGCCGACGAAAGGAGTTCAATTATGTTGATCAAGCGAATGATCTATCTATTATAGTTGGGATCGGACGCGAACTAATTATGTTGCTTAAGTGCATTTTAGTTTTGGTTTTTTAGTGCTAGTTGCGATTGTATTTGTTATAGCCAAGCTTTCCTGAATTAATCAACTATGTATCTTAGACATGTTGTGCAATAAGATGAGAAACTATATGTGTGCATGGTTTTCATAATATATATGTTATATTTAATGCAGATGGTAACACGTAATTGGATGTATAATGCCGATCGGCGCTCCAAAGAGTTCATTAATGGCGTGCACTATTTCTTAAGTGTGGCCGAGACAAATAGGAGGGACGGTTTCATGTGCTATCCATGTGCCGTGTGCAAGAATTTGATGGAATATTCTAACTCAAGAACTCTTCATTCGCACTTATTAAAGTCTGGTTTCGTACCAAACTATATTTGTTGGACCAAACATGGAGAAAGCAGGATTATAATGGATGAAGGTGAAGAAGAAGAAGAAGAATTGGACCGTGCCAATATTATTGCTCAGTACGGTGGCTTCAATGATGTTGCAATGGGGGGAGATAATGAAGAAGAGGTAGGGACAGAAGATGATCGGGGCGATGATGCTTTTGGTGATGCCATCCGTGATGCACAAAGAGAATGTGAAAGTGATAAAGAGAAAGCCAAGTTCGAGCGCATGCTAGAGGACCACAGGAAATCGCTATATCCTACCGCTGAAGAGGGGCAAAAAAAGCTAGGTACCACACTGGAATTGCTGCAATGGAAGGCAAAGAATGGTACATCTGACAAGACATTTGGGCAGTTATTGAAGATCATAAAAAAGATGCTTCCGAAAGGCAACGAATTGCCCACCACTACGTATGAAGCAAAACAGGTTGTCTCCCCTTTGGGATTAGAAATCCAGAAGATACACGCATGTCCTAATGACTGCATCCTCTACCGTGGGGAGGAATACGAGAATTTGGATGCATGTCCAGTATGTAAGGCATCACGGTATAAGATTAGACGAGATGATCCTGGCGATGTTGAGGGTGAAGAACGTCATAGGAAGAAAATTTCTGCCAAGGTTATGTGGTATGCTCCTATAATACCACGATTAAAACGTCTGTTCAGAAATAAGGACAATGCAAAGTTGTTGCGGTGGCATAAAGAAGACCGTAAGATAGACAATATGTTGAGACACCCTGCTGATGGATCCCAGTGGAGAGCGATAGACAGAGAATTCCCAGATTTTGCAGATGATGCTAGAAACTTGTGGTTCGCCTTAAGTACAGATGGTATGAATCCTTTCGGTGAGCAGAGCAGTAGTCACAGCACTTGGCCAGTTACTCTATGTATCTATAACCTTCCTCCATGGCTATGCATGAAGCGGAAGTTTATTATGATGCCGGTGCTTATCCAAGGACCGAAGCAACCTAGCAATGACATAGATGTCTACCTAAGGCCATTAGTTGAGGAACTTCAACTTTTATGGAGCAAACCAGGAGTTCGCGTGTGGGATGAGTACAAACAAGAGCACTTTGACCTGCGAGCATTGCTGTTTGTAACAATCAATGATTGGCCAGCTCTGAGTAATCTTTCAGGCCAGTCAAACAAGGGATATAATGCATGCACACATTGTTATGAAGACCTTGACTGTGTATTTTGAAAAAATGTCGAAAGGTCGTGTACCTTGGCCACCGTCGGTTTCTTCCTGTGAACCACAAAGTACGAAAGAAAGGCAAGCATTTTAAAGGCAAGGCAGACCACCGGACCAAACCTCTCAATCGAACCGGGGATGATGTACTCGAAATGGTCAAGGATATAAAAGTGGTATTTGGAAAGGGACGAGGCAGCGAACCTATTCCCTAGGATGCTAAGGGACACGTACCCATGTGGAAGAAGAAATCCATATTTTGGGAGCTACCTTGCTGGAATGTCCTAGAGGTCCGCAACGCGATCGACGTGATGCATCCGACAAAGAATCTTTGTGTGAACTTGCTCAGATTCATGGGTGTCTACGGGAAGTCTAAGGATTCACTTGAAGCACCACAAGACTTGCAGCGCATGAAAGAACGAGACAACCTGCATCCAGAAAAGACAGATGATGGACGTCACTACTTAAGCCCTGCTAGCTACACTCTAAGCAAAGAAGAGAAGGAAAGCATGTTTGAATGTCTTAGCAGCATCAAGGTCCCATCTGGATTCTCCTCCAATATCAAAGGAATAATTAATGTGCAGAGAAGAAATTCCTGAACTTGAAGTCCCATGACTGTCACGTTCTAATGACGCAATTGCTGCCGGTGGTTTTAAGAGGAATTTTACCTCCACATGTACGTCTAGCCACCGTAAAGCTATGTGCATTCCTCAATGCAATTTCTCAGAAGGCAATCAATCCAGAGCAACTAGCTACTCTGCAGATGATGTCGTTCAATGTCTCGTCAGCTTTGAGTTGGTGTTCCCTCCATCATTCTTCGATATCATGACACACCTCCTAGTTCATCTGGTCAAAGAAATTCGTATTCTCAGTCCTGTGTTCCTACACAACATGTTCCCCTTCGAGAGATTCATGGGTGTCCTAAAGAAATATGTCCATAGTCATTCCCGGTCAGAAGGAAGCATTGCCAAGGGCTACGGAACAGAGGAGGTCATAGAGTTCTGTGTTGACTTTATTCCAGACCTTGACCCAATTGGCATTCCTGAATCTCGACACGAGGGCAGACTCAGCGGAAAGGGAACACTTGGGAAGAAAACATATATTGGTACGGGAGACGATTACTTCAATAAAGCACACTACACAGTTCTCCAGAACTCCTCATTGGTGGAACCATATGTTGAGGTACACAAAGATTTCCTACGGTCCCAGTGGCCTCGGAAGAATGAAGCTTGGATAATGCGTCGGCACATGGAAACTTTTGGTGATTGTTGCGCAAAAAATGTCAAGGTGATGAAAACATTGATGAGCAACTTTATTTGTTGGCCAGGCAACCATCATGGCATGTCCTCACATACAAAGGGTACGAGATAAATGGTAACACATTTTACACAGTTGGCCAAGATAAAAGGAACACCAACCAAAATAGTGGTGTACGCGTGGATGCCACGGATCCAAATGGGAACAGACAAACATATTATGGACGCATAGAAGACATATGGGAACTAGTCTATGCAGCTAATTTTAAAGTTCCTTTGTTCCGGTGCCAATGGGTGAAGATGACCGAAGGTGGGGTAACAGTCGACAAGGAGTATGGGATGACAACCGTGGACCTTAACAATAGTGGGTTCAAAGACGAACCATTCGTCCTTGCTGCAGACGTGAGTCAGGTGTTCTATGTCAAAGATATGTCTACGAAACCAAAGAGAGGAAAAAATGATGACCACTCAATCATCAATGAGCCAAAGCACCACATTGTCCTTTCTGGGAAAAGAAACATTGTCGGAATTGAGGACAAGTCAGACATGTCAGGTGATTACGAAAGGGATGATCGAATTCCGCCCTTCATAGTCAACAAAGACCCAAACATTCTGTTAAACAATGAGGATACTCCATGGTTACGGCAGGATCATAACCAAGGGTCATACGTCAAGAAGAAGTTCACTGTTGTGTCGGCTTAACATAAAGTCATGTTTAATAGTATGTGTTGTAACAAACTTTGTATGAAACTATATTTGAGAATTGTGAATTTTGATGAGTGTAACAAACTTTGTATTCATGACTTTTCCATTTGGGACCATCTAGAGTTCGGTCAAAGAGTGTTTTTGTAAAAACCAATGCTTTGACTTTGGTCAAACTTGATCAAATGGCCCATTTGATGACTTCAAATGAAAAAATTTTGAATACAAAGTTGTTAGAGATCATCAAGATCTACATTTTATATATTGTCCATTTTTCTATTTGGATAATTTTTAGCCAATCCTAATCACATTTCTATAAAATCCAAGCGGGTTTTGGTCAAACTTGATCAAATGACAAACTAAATTACTTAAAATGAAAAAAATTTGAATACCAAGTTGTTAGATATCATCAAGATCTAAACTTTTTGTATACACAACTTTTCCATTTGAGAAAGTTTAAGTTAACAATACCCACCAATTCTTGAATCTCACACAAACTATATGAAACTATATGTGTCAATTGTGGATTTTCAACTACACCTTCCTAAAACTTTGTCAAATACAAAAGTGGTCTATATATTAAATGTAGATTTTGATGAGTGGAACAATATTGGTATTCATGACTTTTGCATTCGAGACCATCTAGGGTTCCAAAACCGCTGCGTGGCTATGAATTCTCTCAAAATTCAAAATTTAGTGGTTCAAACTTTTCCAAAAGAAAAGTTGAACATTAGACAAAATGTAGAACTTGATGAGTGTAACAAACTTTGTATTCATGACTTTTTCATTTGAGACAATTTAGGGTTCGGTCAAAGGATGTGTTCATCAAGATATATATTTTTATATGATAAATAGATTTTTTATTTGATGAAAATAATACCCTACTAGCATTCCGAGTAATAAATAACAAAACTAAAAAGTTTAACGTCAATATGATATGAAAATAGATTTCCAGTTGATTGGATATAGTTTTTGTAAATTTATTGGAATAATATATTTTTGCATTAACAAAATAGTAAACATTTCTTACAATATCATTGCAAAGTATAAAAATACAGTAAGATATTTAAGGTTAAAATTTTTTAGGTGTACATTAAAAAAAATTACAATATACGTCACTGTTTAAAAAATTTATGCAAAATATTTAATTTACTATACAATTTATAATATAAACTGTATATATAAATAATTGAAAAACCCTAAACTAAAAAACAGGGCCTTTAGCACCGGCCTATAGTGGGAACCGGTGCTAAAGGGTCCTGAAAATTTTAGGAGCCCGCCTTAGCGCGCGCAGGTCCCTTTAGCACCGGTCCATGGCTGGAACAGGTGCTAAAGGGTCCCTTTAGCACCGGCTGGTAACACGCGCCGGTGTTAAAGGGTCACCTTTTAACACCGGGTTGTGTTACCAGCCGGTGTTAAAGACCCTTTAGCACCGGTTCCAGCCACGAACCGGTGCTATATAAGCCCCAGGCGCCCTGGATCTGGGCAGTTTCCTTTGTCTTCGTCTTCGTCGAGCAGAGACCTCCGCCGCCACCGTCCAGCACCGCCCGTTCGTCTCCCTAGCGCCGCCGTTCGTCTCCCGCGCCGCCGCCGCCATCTCCAGCGCCGTCCGTTCGTCTCCCCAGCGCCGCCGTTCATCTCCAGCGCCGCTGCAGCGGCTATTTCCACCAGAGCCGGCCACTGGCCATCATCTCCTTCGATCGACGAACTCCGATCCCCGCCACGATCCTACGTATATTCATCGATCTATATATATATATATACATGAATGCTAACAGTTTATATATATAGACTAAAATTGTATATATGAATTATATATATATATATATATATATATATATATATATATATATATATATATATACCAACAGTTTCGATGAATAATATGTTATATATATATATACTTATATATATATATGTATATGTATGTATGTAGGAATATACTATTAATCTTGTATCATTTTGTTCTTGTATCATTATTTTATACTATTATTTTGTATCATTATGTATATATATACTATTATTTTATATGCACTTATGTACTATTATTTTGTATATCATTATATACTATTATTTTTGTATCATTATGTATATATATGCACTTATATTATTCTTGTATCATTTTGTAGTAGTATTAATTTTTTTAGTACATTATTCTATGTGCAAGTGTATTACTTGGCTTAAAACATATACTATTATTGTTTATACTATTATTATAGTATTATTTTTTAGTATTATTTTTTAGTATATTATTCTAGTATATTACTTGGCTTAAAAGACTTTTTAGTATGTTATTGTAGTATATTATGAATTGTAGTGTTTTGAATTGTTATAAAATATATTGTGTTAGTATATTATTCTAGTGTTATTGTCCGTATTATTTTTTTAAGTATTATTTTTTAGTTTGGAGCACTTTAGCACTTATATTATTCTTGTATCATTTTGTAGTATTAATTTTTTTAGTACATTATTCTAGGTGCAAGTGTTTTACTTGGCTTAAAACATATACTATTATTGTTTATACTTTTATTCTAGTATTATTTTTAGTATATTATTCTAGTATATTACTTGGCTTAAAAGACTTTTTAGTATATTATTCTAGTATATTATGAATTGTAGTGTTTTGAATTGTTATGAAATATATTGTGCTAGTATATTATTCTAGTGTTATTGTCCGTATTATTTTTTTAGCATTATTTTTTAGTTTGGAGCACTCTAGCACTTATATTATTCTAGTGTTATTGTTCGTATTATTTTTTTAGAATTATTTTTTAGTTTGGAGCACTCTAGCACTTATATTATTCTAGTGTATTTCTTATCTTATATATATATATATATATATATATATATATATATGGTTGTAGACATAGAAATGGCCGACCGTCCTCACGATGATCCTGATTATATGGAAGCTGTCATTCAAAATATTATCGACGACGGTAGTCAGTACTTTATTGATTACAACGAGATCATGCAAGGCAATCCGACTGAGCAACAAGAGGGCAATGCCTCTGAGCAACAAGAGGGCATAGCGCCTGAGCAACAACTTGTTGTGTATGTAAATGTAAACATATATAATTAATGCATCTCTTACATTAGGTTTTAGATTTACTTGTTTATTAATTTAGTATTTTTGTTTCTATATCTACGTGTAGCCTTCTGGATCGACCTCTACGGGGAGAAGCGTACCTCCACGAGGGCCAAAGAAGCCGTTGGATGGCCGCTATGTAATCTCTGAGTTTGAGATAGCTACAGACAGACCACTTGGTGAGCATGCCAATAAATATGTTAGTCACTGTGAGAGATCAAATATCGATTAGTGCTCGTGAATGGAGAGAGAAGATGCGAATTTATGACTGGACTATGAAGAAGATGGCAGTACTGTTCCAGAATTGGAAGAAGACTTTGTACAATAAATTTGTCAAGAAAAATGAGACTCCAAATTTCAACCTCAAGCAATATGTAAAGCTGAGGGCCTTCTGGGATGACTTCGTGCAGTACAAAACATCAAAAGAGGGTGAGGAACGAGCCATTAGAAACAAAGAGAATGCAAGTAAAAAGACATACCACCATTATATGGGATCAAGTGGTTATAAGAGTGTTGTTTCCAAGTGGGACCGAATGGAACAGGAGATGCTTGCTAGGGGGGTCACACCCGAGACAATAGCAAAGAATTGGAGCGAGCGCTCCAAGCATTGGTTCTACGGTCATGGGGAAAGCGTGGACCCAGACACCGGGGCGCTAGTTTGGGGCAAAGAAATCTCTAGAGTAGCAGACAGACTAGTCCGTGCACGAGAGGCGGTTCAGTCTGGTGAGTTCAGGCCTAACAGGGAGAAGGATGAACTCACCTATGCGCTTGAAAATCCTGAGCACGGTGGGCGTACGAGAGGCTATGGGGCAGTTCCGTGGCTGCAATCATTTCAAGCCGATCAAGATACCTACAGAAGCCGCCAGAGAAAGAAGGATGAGGAGGCAGAGCGGATCCGCCGTCTGGAAGCTTTTGTTCTGCAGTCAGAAGAGCGCGAAAAAGCTCGTGAAGAATGGATGCAGGCGGAGATTCAAAGGCAAGTGCAAGTAACACTTAGTCAAATGACAAAAGGGCAAGGTACATCACAGCCTGAGGTCAACGTTAGCCCCCCAGGTCTGTTGAAAAGCAGCTGCGCATCCACGGAAGTACCAACCATTCTGGATGACACGAAGCTACACTTCCCCGTGGATGATGTCACAGAGGCTTTTACTACCTGTGAGTTGCATGTACCAGATGGGAATGCAACAAAAAAGGTGGCTATCGCTGTTGTCAACCCTATCGACCGAACGAGAACTCCAAGAATCCATAATCGACCAGTACCTGGTGGATATGCTAGCGTGTCGGTTGATAGGGTTGAGAAAGGTTGTGGCAATGTGCCTCTAGACATAGAAGGGGGAGATGGAGAGAAGACCTTAGGTGAAGCTGAGAAGACATTTATTTGTTGGCGCAAGCGCTTCATAATTATTCCTCAACATAGGTTTGTGTGTGATTTTACTTCTTATATTATTTATTATGTATTGAAATTAAAAAAAAGTTTGCTCACAAAACTTGTAATTGTTTTCTTTGCAGGGACTCCTCCAACCTAAGTCCAGTTCTCTCCCCAGCGCATCATAGTGCTACGGGCGGTGACAATGCTGGATCTCCTCCAACACCTGCGGCGGCCACACCGACCCCGCCACCGCCTCCACCACAGTCTCCACCTCCTCCACCGAGGTCTCCAACTCCTCCACCGCGTTCTCCAACGCCGAAAAGATCGGCCCCACCACCTCCACCGTCTGCACCGCCCTCTCCAAAGAGTGCACGGTCGGTCCCCTCGCCTCCAAAGCGAGGTAGTCAGAAGCGGTCCGCCCAAGAACGACCGAAGTCATCAGTCCCACCTCCAAAGAAGGCTGCCTCAGCAATGAGAGCTAAGACTCCAGAAAAATTACCTTACAAAAAGAGTGAAGAGGAGGTAATTGCTGCATCCAAAGCTGAGGTGAAACAATTTTTGATAAATTGAAGGAGGATAGGAAAAAACGGCTAAACCTAGAAAAGTCGTACTTTTATGTAAAGCCATCGGAACTGAGGCAGAAGGTGGCGGACCATCAAAAGAAGCAACACGAAGCTCAGAAAGAGAGTAGGAAAGGGGGTCCCACAGCTCGGAGAAGTATCAAAACCGGTGCCCCCTTTGATTGTGCCAAATCAATACGGCTCAAATGAAGACTTGATGCCAAAGAAATCCTCAGCGTTGTCTGAGCTAGACTCGCTTGAACGTTACTTTGGACAGAGCGGTTTAAATATGGAAGAAATTGCCGCCATTCTTGGATGTCAAACATTTCAAAAAGCTGAGGTAGTTGATCAATGGAGGGCAAGATATGAACCGGGCAGAAGTCTATTCGACCCTCAGCGTTTACATGAGCTCGGCACACAAATGTTTGCAATAAACAAATGGTGCATTGAGGCGTCTAAAAGGGGAGAGAATTGGATTTCTGTTCATATTAGACAACATCACTACTTCCGTGGAGATGACCTCATATACGTGCAGTTCGAAGAATTGCACCAATTATGTCACCTCGACGCTCTCGACAAATCTCTTGTCAGCTGCTTTTGTCTGTAAGTATATTTTCTTTTTATTAAACTTCTAACTTCTTTAATTACATTTATATAATCCTTACACACTTTGGATTTGTATGTATATATGCAGGCACCAAATGAGAGAGCTCAGAATCAGAAATGACAATAGTATTGAGTTCGTTGACCCTTATATTGTTTTCAAAGCTCCGCAGGCAGTGTGGACAGCAGCTCATGAGACAGAAGTCTGCACCAATCTTATGAGGTTCTTTGTGAACCAAAAAGAAAAACAAAAAATACTCTTTCCCTTCAACTTCGAGTGAGTTATATAGTTATTAAGTGCATGCATATTTTATTTTACATTATAGGGCTGACTATATATATGTTTGTAAACAGCTTTCACTGGATACTCATGGTCATTGAAATTCCCAAGAACCGGTTGATAATCTTTGACTCAATGAGAAAACCACAAGAAAATTATCAACAAATGGGAAACATTATTCAAAGGTACGTAATGTCGATCTCAGCTACAAAAATATCATAATATGACTCTGTAATTATTAGTTCACGATCCAAAATGGCTGTGTATAGGGTTTGAGAAAGATTCATTGACCGTGAACATCTCAGTGGATGTAAAGCGCCGCTTAACATAATACATCCACAAGTATGTTCTACTAGCTAACAAACTTTCGCTAACTTTTAGCCTTCTTATTGTCGTGGTCGTGAATATTTTATATATATATATCGTACAGTGGTGTTTAAGACAAGAAGGGGGAACAATCTATGTGCATATTACCTGTGCAAATTCATGACGGCACAAGTCAATCAAACACCCACAGAGACGCTCAGAGTACGTTACATGTCTCTTTTCATTATCTCCTGAATTATATTGAATAACTTAGATAACTAATACCTTTTTATTTATTTCAAATTAAAGACGGAATGGTTGAGGGAAAAGATCCTACAAAAAGACCGAATCAAAGCTATCCAAGAGACGATAGCAGGATTTCTCCGCGAGCAAGTGATCAATCCAAACGGCGAGTTTCACTTCAACGGCAACGAAACTCTTATTCCAAACAACGATGATCATTTGTATCGTTTGTAGACATTGGGAGAAAAAACTCTATGTATATATGTGTTACGAATTTTGTACATATAAAACTATATATATATATATAAAGCTTTTTACATATCTATTTAATTTTTGATGTGGCCTATTCATTTTATTATAGGCAAAGCTTAATTATTAAGCTAAGCCTATAATTTTCATTTATATATGCTTAATATGCGTGTAATATAAATATATTATTGTATCAGCAAAAACATATATTGAAAAACCTATTATTATATATTATATAAAAACAATAAACAAAACCGAAGAAGTGAACCAAAAAAAAAGAAGCCCTTTAACACCGGTTGGTACAACCCCGAACCGGGACTAAAGGGTGGGCCTTTAGTCCCGGAATGGCAGCACCGGCTCGGGAACCGGGGCAACAAGCCGTTCCCGACCGGTGCTAATGCCTAATCCTGCAGCAATGCTTCTATGCCAGATGAGTATATCAATCACTTGTAACATTCCATTTAAATACCATATATGTACTGTATATTTTGCTGACTAGAAAAAAAATGATTGTATATCATATCACGTGCATTATTACTTCCATTATTACATACTTCCATGTAGGACGCATGTGCTTATTTCTTTTTTTTTGGAAAGGAGATTTACTCGGTTTCTAAGAAAGCCAATAAAAATGGTCCTAAAAAGAGCAACTCGAAGAGTTCTCTAAATCCTTTCCTAATCATTGGTTTTTAGCAAGATGAGGAAAAAAATCTCTTTCTAATAACTGTTAATTCATCCTCCTAATGTTTTAGAAGTAGGGAAAGTCACCCTGTGTTCCACGTAAAGTTACGGTCCGGAGTCACGCGTACCAATCTAAATCTAAAGGTGTAAGGACATAGAAAGAATAAAAAATAGAAAAATATTCCTCATGCAAATGTACAAGAAAAAAATAATAAAAGTAGTGAGTACAATTTAGAAATAGTATAGGATTCTGAATATAAAATTGTTTTCTATAATTTAAGAGTGAATTATTAGGAACTTTTAGAGATGACATCCTTTATTCATTACGATACTTTTTGACATGTTGTAAAACTTCATGTTTTTGAAAGAAAATATAGGGTACTCTTAGCGATGCTCTTATAAAACCATGGTACCGGAGTTATGGCCTAAAGGAAGCGTGCATTTTCACCAACACAAACTGTGGATCAAGTATTAGAGCAGGTACAATAATGGGCTTATAGCCAAACTAATGCTAATGTTGAGGAGAGAAGAGAGGAAAGATATGATAACTTGGCTCTTATTTAAGCACTAAGCTAGGCACGGATGCATAGATAGTGGCAGACCAAAATAATAAGTGTTGTGAGAAGAAATAGAAAAGAGAAAGTGTTTTAGAGACAAGTATGAGATAACTTACTGTATAACTTGGTTCTAATCATTTGGCTTATAGCCAAGCACTTAGCTCTATTATTGACCTTGAACATCCACGTGAATACCTGATTCCCGTCACGAGATCAGATTATATTCGGATTGTGATCTCTCATGTCAGATTAGTTTAGTCCCCTCAAGCGTTGCACCCATGCGGCATGCTTGGAATTTTTTTTCTTCGAAACACAGTACAAACATTACACACTCTCCTCTATTTACGGCACGTCTATATGCAACATATTTCTATTTCTACGAGTACCATGGAAAACCTTACGTCATGAACTGTGCATGTGCTGCGAACGACTTCACTGATAATGGTCAGTCACTCACTTGGTCACCTAGGCATGTGCATCATTGTTTAATTAATTGAAAAAAGACCCTCTGCTGCTCTGCTCGATGTGTAATTTTTCGCCAACACAAAACGTCGATCGAGCAAACCACCACATGTGAATGCTTTCATTCCTCTAACGTAAGACGGTGCAAGATCAGATTATATTCCGGATTGTGATATCGTGGATCAGATTATGTTCAAGATCTCGTGGATTAACAAACTTCTCATCAGTCGAGTCTGTGAATTTGGGTGAACCAGGATACCCTTTCCAGGTCCTGGGATACGTGTTATATAGGTGGAGGAAAAGCCCCTCCACGGTGGCAAGTTACACGTGAATGGTTACAATTGATTTACATGGTTAGGATCCTCTAATCAAGGATCACATCCCTTCTACAAAGATTACAACTCAATACAAAGAACCTGGATGTGCCAAGCCTAACCATATCATCTAACAGAGTCAAGGGATTGACTCCCTGGACCCGGATTTCCATATGAAGGAAACAAATGGAACATGCTTAGACTAGCACTTCTTATGTATGAAGGTGGATCGCCTGGTCAGTGGACACTCCATTATTTTTTATTCCCCCTCCTCTATCCTCTCTAAAGATAAAGAGATAATATATTAGGAAGCCGGGGTCAAAGAGTTACTTCAACAACTACTTACACGGTCTACTTTTGGGTTTCAAGTTCTTTAGATAAATCTTTTGGGACATGCACAAAGATCAGGTGAACTGAATGCACAAAGAAACACTAAGAGGGTTGTTGGCCTGTTGCTTTACAGCAACTGATGCTTACACGTTGCAGCCTTGAAGAATAAAGCCATTTTTTTATTTTGATGCCAAATTTTTTCTGGCTTCACTTCCACACTATGAAAGGCTTTAGAAGATAATATATTCAATGAAATAATTTCAAAATATCAGAATTCAGTGTATTGTTTAGATTTTTGTCTCAGGGTTAGCCTCTTATTTTCTAGATTTATTCTAGTATTTGACAATTATTCACATAGTAGACGACCATATGCATGTATATCGACAGTTCGGCAGATATAATTACTCATGAATATTGAAATCTACCGGCTTAGTATTTCGGAAGTGCTCATACCATGGTAGGTGACTGTGTCTGTCGCTAACGGGGCACTTATGAAAAATCACGAATCTTGAAATCTATTAGCTTAGTATATTTTGAAAGTGCTCATAGTAGAGAGTAGGACGTGTGTTTTATCATAGGAATGTGCATATACATTTATAAACATGATTGTTTGGGGGGCCATGGCATAATGAAGTAAGTATAATGAGGATGGTCACCTAATTGTTATTCCTAATTAAATACACATTCAGTAAACACATGAAGCATAATGAAGTAAGTATTTTAGTAAACCAAAAAGATTAATAGATATATCATAATACGGTTGGCAAACAAATTTTAGATAAGTAAAAATATTTTGTTCTACTTATGTTCAGTGTGATTTTGTTGTCTAATTAAAGATATCAACAAACAATATAACAAGATTTTATTTATTATACTCTTTTAATATAAACATAGACTACGTACTATATGTGTTATATAAAAAAAATGTATTGTTAGGGGGGCAGTGGCCCCCGTGCTGGCCCCCCTTGGCTCTGTCACATTAGCAAAAACGACATGAGAAACCACATTAGAAATGCTATGTGGTTGTTTTGTTCAGTTTTGAAAGTTAGAAGATGTATGATTCTTGGTATTAGGGTCGAGGGCGATTTTTCAGACCCAGCAACAAGTTCAGAGAGTCAAATGGATTTCACTCCTATTGCCAATACACGTAATAAGGATCCCGTCGACAAAAATAGTGGGGATCAAATTCTGTCCAAGAAGATTTACCCAAGAATGCATTCTAGCTAGTTGATCGAGCGAACAGAGAGCATAACAATGACGACCATGCATAGACTAGCCACCAACATCAAAACACACGAGACATCCACCAGTTTGAAGAAATTGGAGAGATCCGGACCCTGTGGAAAACGCTGGGATTCAACAGTTAGACCAAGGCCTGCTGCAGCTCCTGTGGCAATCAGCACAGCAAACACCTGCAGCATGCAAATATGCACCCAATTAGTACTAAGAATTTTAATGTCCGGCCAGTTCCTGATACTACTCCTAAGTGCGAACCAAAGATTTTTTATTCCAATTTAAAGTTCTTTTTTTTTGAAACTCAAATTTAAAGTTCTGGTGGAGAATAAGATTTTGGTTTCCGAATAATACTATAAAATGATAAGTTGTTTTTAGATATTTGTGTCAACTCATGAGATGCAAGTTAACTGACCATAAGAAATAAAACAGACTGTTACCAATAAAGGGATGCCTCACAAAACGAAAAAAAAATGCCTTTTTGTATCTCTATAGGCAGTGGGGAGATCGATCTTACTACATCAGTAAAAATAAGGAGAGCTATCGCATGACGATCACGCCCAATTCTCCTCTCCTGGGCCACATGGATGGCGGTGAACGGAAGCACTAGCAAAGTGTACGCACCTCCAATGACAGCAGCAGAGAGAACATACCTGAAAAAAAAAATCAAAGAACAAATACACACAAGGTTAAGACTGATCAACTACAACTCCACAACAGAAAAGAAATTGGCAGATTTGGAGAGGAGGTGACGAAGTTCACCGGTACGCGAAGAAGTCCCGAAAGGTGATATTTGGTGGATCTACAACATTCCTAAACGGTGCATAGATTTTGTTGGTCACTAGAATCACAATAGATGCTACGAGGAGGAGGAGCGTGAGAATCCGCAGGAGCAGCGATGCAGTTGCAGCAGCTCTCTCTGAGTCCGAGAAGGCCATTTCTTGCACACCCTTGGCAAGTTTGGGAGCTATATGGCCCCGGTTCTTATTTCAAGGCTAATATATGTAATACTAGTTGATACTACGTACATTTTATTGGTCGTACTCTGTTGTAGGCTTGTGAAGCTGATATTGCACTATTCTGAAGACATTTGGCACAGTAATACGTGCAAGTCCTTGTTCCAATTAATAACTATCTTTTGAAGATGTCATGAACATCCAGGACGCATCGAGCCAAGAGATCAGCAGCTCTACATTTTTTGTTTGTTTTGTCTGCTGGAGCCTGGAGCGCAGGTTGGTACCAAGAAACCGGAGCCGGCCAAATGGCAGCATATACAATTTGAGACTATATTTAGAATGGTAATACGGAAGTACCGGTTCAACAAGGCTTACAGACGTGCCTTTTATTTTAACTATTGATCAGATCCACCGACTCGGGCATTGCGGAGTGGTTGGCTTGCCTACCTCTGGGCACCACATTCATTTATTTGCAAGTGCGACATTTGTGAATGTCATGTGATCCCATTAGGTCAGTTTCAATGCATAGTTTTATGGCACAACCGAGCCATATGAGTTTCATAGGGATGAAATTTATCTCTCATCTGATGAAACTTTTTCATTTAATGACCCTGCCAAGTTAGCAATTTTGCTTATGTGACACTCTATTTAATGTGCATGCATAACACTCTCATGAAACATGCATTGAGACTGGCCTTAGCATCCTTTGAAGAAAAGCCCCAAATTTCATATGGGTAACAACTACGGCGGCTCAACAACCATCCAAAATATATCACTCCGTTTCAGGATTTGTATGGGTCAACATATTGTCTTTTTTTACCAGCAATGTACAACTATATACGTTTGTTAAGCTGACAGCTCAATACCAGGTTTATGCTTTTATCCCTGACGCAAAAAAGAAAACTATATGTATTTACAGCTGACTTTTCTAATACATTAGCCGTTTGTGAAGTAGACATTAACATGATAGAGGTTGAAAATTAATTTAAATCATTCAGAAAATAGGGAAATAATACACATGGCAGGGAGGAAAGGTTACTATGTTTCATGGGAAGAGGACGGTTCATACAATAAGAAATTAATTTCTTACGATCCCTATGTGGACTAGAAACTTTTTTAATTTTTTTGGGATAGTGCATTTTGCTCATGAATCTAGAACATGTATTTAGTTGAGCCCTTATCTTGAGATATGTGGTAATGCCAGAGGGCCTCTGTAACACCCAAAATCTGGTTTTCAAGTTATAGGAATTAAATTGATTTATTTAAGCATTTTGTGGGCATTTAATCTAGTAAATAAAATTATTTTTGTTGAAAATAAAATTCACCATAGGTTTAGTAACCTTGTTTATGCACTCATGCTGGAGCATTGTATGTTCTTGTGCTGTGTGTTTTGTTTGAGATTTAAAAGAACACAAAAACTATTTTGAAAAAGCTTTAGAAAATAAAACAGAAAAGAATTTGGAAATAAAAAAAAGACCCCAGCCCAACTCCCCGCAGCCCAGCACCCTTCTCCCTCTTTTCTTTTCCCCTGCGCACGGCCTAGAACCCCCCCTGAGGCCCAGCCGCAGCAGGCGGCCCAGTCCAACCGCGCGCTCTCTCCCTCTCAGTCTCTGGCGCCTGGGCCCTGCCCCTCTCTATCGCTGAACTCCGGGGCCCGCACGTCAGTGCATCCCCTTCTTCCTCGCGTAACCGCGCCGGACACCGGTCCAGAGCCATCGCGCGTACCAATCCCAAACCGGCCGGGATTTGTTGCCGTTTTTGCGCAAAGGACACCCTATAAAGCCCTAGTGTCGTGCACCGCGCGCTTGTTTTTCCGTGTCCGCCGCAAAAACGTGCCCTAGCTTCATACCCCACGATGTTCTGGATCTCGTCGTGAGCTCTTTCCGCCGCCGCGCGTAGCTACTCCTCCTCGAACCTTCGCTGACCGTGAGAACGCCGTAGGTGAGTTCGCAAGATGCCCCTCTTTCTTCCTGCGCCCGCGGCTCGTCGTTTGGTGACTGGAATGGCGAGCTTGGAGAGAGCCGGTGAGGTGCACGGCGGCGGCCACGGCGCGCCACCGTTTCCAGCCTGAGTCCGGCGGCCGGCCCGCCGCTATTTCTCCTGGAGCGAATCGTGACCGTTTAATCTCAGATCAACGCACGAGATTAGAACGTAACCCTTCGGCCGACAGTTTTGTTTAAGAGTCCCTAGAAGTTTTTACAATTTAACCCGCAGTCCCTAGCGTATTCAGCCGAATCCGTTTTCTCAAACTTGAATACGTATTTTTCGTCGGTTTAAAATATAATACGTTTTCAGATAATTACAGTTTTGCCATTGAATTTGTTTTGCTCATAAAATATCCGTTTTAACTCCGTTTTTGTCCATTCAAATTTCGTTAGATTCGTATTTACGAACTCTACATTCTAGAAGTATTAGTTCACTGTTTTGAAACTTTTTATTTTCGCAGTAGCATTTAATTAATTATTTCTCTATAGGAAATCTTAGAAAATTCATAACTTCTCGTTTTAATTCTGATTTTCGTGAACTTTACGTTCGTGTGATCGTAGCGCTGCGTAGATTATTTTTATAAACTTTTATCATTGATTTATCACTGCTGGTGTAATGTTCTAATTATAGTTTGTTTGCTTTGTGTATGATTGTCTACATTGGATTGCGTGTTGTTGATTGATGTTTGGGTATAGACGGTGAGCTGTATGATGGTGATCAAGACCAAGCTTTTGAAGACCAGCAGGCTCAGGAGAGCTTTGATCAAGGCAAGTATAGCTGGAGACTATCCTTGTTACCTATACACAATTAATATAATACTTATCATATGCATGTGTCCACCTTGATGACCTTAGCAAAATCATAGATGATTGGTATCCTGAATCCCTTGTTACCTCTTTGGATATGCATTTGGATAGTTCTTGCTAGTGCTTGATTATAATCCATGATCTTGTAACATGAATGTTTGGATATACAATAAACAATAAAATAAGATTTCTGACAACTTGAACATAAAGGGTGGAAAGAACTCTGGCTTTTGACAGATTGATCTTGACCCTCCATAAGGACTTATCCCTTGGCAAAAGCTGGGACAACTCGTACAACCATGAGGGCTACATGGCTCTGGTCTTAGCTCAGTATGAGGACCTTTTTCTAGCTTGTTAGCGGTTACCTTAAATGGCGTAAGAATGGCTAGACACGTTGGATATAGTGTGGCCTCTGTCCGTGTGTATAGGCTGCGGGTTATGTGCCATGGAACGGGGGCTCTATATCTGCCTGCCGAGTGAATCCAATGGCCCTAACTTGTTAGACGAAACCTTTGAAAGGCTTCATAGTGATCCCTGCCGACCCCCATTGGAAGGGGGTTAAGAGACTTGCAACCTCGGGCGAAAGGGTAAATCATGACTCATGGGTAAAGATGTACAACCTCTGCAGAGTGTTAAAACTAGTATAATAGCCGAGCCCACGGTCAGGAGCGGCCTTGGGGACATCTACACTAAGGGTGGTGATTCTTGTGTGTTAAATATGATCATTATTTATTGTTTAATTCTTTACATTATTTATGTCAAATTGATCATAAGATTGTGGGAGCTATATAATCTAGTTGCTATACTTGTGGAGTTCGACATGGACTCACTCTTGCTATTTCCCCATACTTCAGGAGTTGCTTTAGGCTTGTGATCAACCAGTAAGTTGGATCCTGTAGAGTGGAGTTAATACCCGAAGTTGGAGTTGTCTATCCGCTGTTTGCTATTAAAAGTTATCTCTTTTATACTAAGTACGCTATATATTTATGCATTGTCTTTTGATATTACCCCTTATTTGTAGCTATATGTGAGATTTGCCTTTTAAAACTCGCACATGGTGCATATCTGATTTTGTCCTTAAAATCAGGTATTACAGCTAGCCTAGTGGTTAGCTAGAGCACCTGAGTATCATCCAGCAGGTCTAACTTCGACTCCCCTTGGGGGGAATTAAATAGGTCTAGAATAAAAAATTATAAAAAAATAGACTAGGGTTTCCCCTAGAGACTTCGGTCAAAAATAATAAAGATATATGGTAAACAAGAAAGTCAATATGGTCATGTCTTTATTCTAATCCACGTAGTGTATATATATATCTTGGGCTATATTAGATGGCCATGGTGATCACAATAGGGTTAGAAGAGAGATGACCCTCACTATCTCTCTAGTTCATCTCTCTTCTCTCTCCCACACTCAAGCAAGGAAGAGGAGAAGGGAGAAGGGATTGAAGCTTGGAAGCAGCAAGAGATGGCCATAGAGATCACCTAGATGCCGTCGTCCACAAGAGGTAGGGGTTAGAAGGGGGAGGAGCCCTTTGACCCTTGCCATAAGGATCTAGGAGAAGGAGGCAAGAAGAAGAACATTTTGAGTCACCGAGGAGGAGATCTATCTGCTTCATCCTTTTGGAGAGCTTGGAACCTCATGTTTGCAGCATTTGGTAAGGATTGAACCAAGCCAAACCTAGGATTGTGTCTTTAGGACCCAAAACCTAGGAAATATCAATATGTGTCTTAGAGTTAGTTTGCACTTGATGTAGTTAGAACCAACTAGCTAGGTACGTTATAGAGAACCCTAGTAGTCTACCCTGATGATGGTTTAATTACACATGCAAGCACCATGGGTGAAGATTTGGATCTCGAGTTCTTATGAACTGTTGACTCTCAGTATCAATGGAGAGTCAGACATCACCAGTGGAGTATCCATCACTATTGAATGTCTCACTATATCCACCTGCACAGAGCATGTATACAACACATCAAAGTGTCCGTCACTTCAATGGAGCGCCCGATGAGTTATAGACTAGAGACAGAGGAGAGTCAAGAGAACTTAGATCATAGTTTTGAGTACAATAGAGTATCTGTCGATATTCTAGAGTGTCCGCTAGATTATAAACTAGAAAGTTGAGAGCAGCTAGTTCCTATGATTCATCACTTACACAGAGTATCCGATGGAGCCCTGAACCCTTAGTATCCCATTGTACCCTACAGACCTGATCCGACGGATGGTTCACCATAGCCGATGAAACTTTATGTTAGGATCATCTTTTAGACAAAGAGAATCCTGAGAGCATATAGACTTCATACTGAATGGTCTGACCCTAGTTTGGAGAGTCCGATGGGCACAGAGAGATATAGTATCCCACTAACTCCAGGTAACCACTGGACCGTTTGACATCCAGGCCGAACTATCCGATAGCCACCAGCAGTAGATCACTAGTGTCTAACTATGCACTCACTCTTGTGTCACTAAAGCTTAATCAACTAAGAAGCATTACAGTGAGCTAGAATTCATAAAGTGCACTTAGAGAATATTCAGCATTTCCTACAAACTCAAAGATAATCTCCCCCTCATTTGCACATATCATAGTTTATTAAACTATTATATTATTTAGCTTCTGTATTCTTTAGCCTAAAAAATTGATCCAAGTACTCATGCATTAAAAAATAGACCATACACTTCAAATATACAAAATACGCAACTTTCAAATTTACAATGAATATCTTCAAGAATTTTTTAATTTCCATTAATGTAATATCCTCAAATGCCTTTTCTTCATAAATCCCAGATCGTTTAGTGTTATACACCATCTTAATTCTATAATAATTCATCCCTTCAATTTTGTTACTTCTCCATTTAGCTAATTTCAGATGAACTCACTCTCCCTAATCTTAAGACGCTTGGCCATAAACCAATATATTGCTTATGTATGTAACACATTAAAAGCAAAATATTTCTTAGTTCAACGGGAACTATATAGAGATAGCGTACTAGCTAGCCAATCTAATTATGGGAAGAGTGCAAGGTAGCTACTAGCTATAAATTTAGCTGCTATACTAATATTTATATATGGCCATGCAGCCCGAGGCACGACGGCCCGGCCCACGGCACGGCATTTTGGCCCGGCCTGAGCACGGCCCGGCACGGTAACTCGTGGGCTCGGGCCGGCCCGGCCCGGTGGTGCGGGCCGTGCTTGGGCCGACCTCTGAGCCCGCGGGCTGGCACGGCACGGCCCGAGTTTTAGGGGTTGGCATTATATTACATGTTTTTTATAACATTTCTATGATTTACGACTGAGATTGTGAATCTGAGAAGTTGAGAGTTGTAAAAAATTGATTATGGCATTATGTTGGTGAAGTGATCATTGTCATTGTGTGGTTATTTTGTTTTTCTTTACAAAACCGGGCTATGGGCCGGACCGGCCCACTGGACACGCGGGCCGGCACGGCACGAAGTCAGCCCGTGGGCCCGTGCTTGGGCCGAAGGCTAGGCACGCGGGCCACTGAGGCACGGCACGGCAGGCACGTGGGCCAAATCGACACGGCACGCTACAGCCCGTGCCCGGCTCGGGCTCGGGCCGGGCCGGGCCGGCCCGGTGGCCATCTATACTAATATTCATGCAGGAGTGGAGATAGTTGCAGCTCAACAAGAGCACAACAGAGTGATACACATTCATATGTAATGTAAATGTTGGTATTTAATCCAACATAATAGATAACAATAAAATACAAAGCTACAAGATTAGTTGCAATTAGTGCAATGTAGAGAAAGTTAACTCTACTAGAAAAGACATGACTAGAACTTTAAGTCCTCGTACATTCACTTAAAGATAGATTTAGGAAGCCTATGCCTATTAAATATATATTATCCATATTTTCTTATGTCTTGCCTTTTACTCGACATTTCTCCCCCCTTTCATGCATAATTACTTCAAGTAGTAATAAGCTTTATGCATCTATGAATAATCAATTCAAATGTTTCATAGAATTCAATCATACTTCCAGTATTTAATGGTTGTGGCATGAAATACACATGTCGTGTGTGCTATTTAATTTAGAGCAACATATTTGGGGTAGGACATAAACTTCTAGTATTTTTGGTATAGTCCAATTATTTTGATGCTTATGAAATTCAGTTTTCCTCCAACCTATATAGTAGTAATGCACAAAGACTATAACCTTGATGGTTAATTAAGGCTTATTTGTGGATAAAACAATGCAAAATATATTTAGATAGGCAAAATAGACAATTGTTTATATGTGAAGCATATAATTCTAATTCATTCCATGCAATGAAACATATTACTACAAGTAAGAATTGCAAACTAAGAATATTAAATGCTTAATATTAGTTTTTGAGCTAATAAAATAACCATTAACTCTATAAGATCCACTTAATTCATCAAGAATTAAAACTTAAAGCACTGCCACCACTGATACTTCAGGATAGTAATTCCAAAGACAAAACAAGTCTATAAGCACATAAATTAAGTTCTTATTCAAGAAAACCCTTAAATATTCTAATTTTTATCTATTCTTACATGTGGCCTTGTTCAGTTTCCAAAAAGTTTTCTGAAAAACTTTAAATTTCCCGTCACATCGAATCTTGCGGCACATGTATGGAGTATTAAATATAGATAAAAACAAAAACTAATTGCACAGTTTGCCTGTATATCGCGAGATGAATCTTTTGAGCTTAGTTAGTCTATGATTGGATAATAATTGTCAAAGAAAAACGAAAATACTATAGTGTCCGAAAACCCAAAATTTTGGGAACTAAACAAGGCCTTAGCTTTTATGCTTGAAATTTAGCAGCTTCATGCATACTCTACTTTACAGTGGTGATATATGTAATCATGATCCTTCTAGGAGTGTAACATATGCAAGTCATATATCCTGGTTCATAGAACCGTCTTAAAAATTCTAACTCAACTTCTATTTGAGTAATTTCTGATGATAAATTTAAATACAACGTATTACATTGCTCTATGATATTGTATATACAAGAGAAATTTCTTTCTTCAAGAATATTCACCGACAAAATCTTTATTTACCATCATGTCTTCTATGACATTTAATACAAAGCTTCAGACCATTGTATTAGTTTGTAGAGCAGCTTATATATCTCATAGGGTCATGTAAAGCTTGAAAATTCAATTTTCAATACTATGAGACATCTTCTAAAATATCTCATGCATTGAGTCCCATAAGACCTTTGAGATTTATTATGGCCATATACTCATTCTTGAGAGTAATACTACGAACTATAGTAACTGTCTACTACACTTCAGTAGTAATAGAATATCCTATTAGGATTTAACAATGACCATTGTTATATAATTTTATCATTCAAAATAAATCCAGGATATTCCTTCTTCATGATGTGCATATAAGTTTGCTGCGTGTAAACAAGTAGCAAGGTGCCAAAAGATAGTGGATGGTTATACAAAATACTTTTAGAAGCATCCTAGCATTTTTCATGATTATGGTATAAATATAAATTTTCAGAATTCATATATCAACTATTTATTCATCCCAGAAATTGATTATGCTAGATAAATATGAGCCTCTTAAAGGTGATAAGTCTAAGATCTGCAGGATTTAGAGAGCCCATATACCATATGCCATGTTTCTAGTGTAATTATTTAAGATTTTCTTCTTACAATTACATGGTATAAATTTTATAATGTGTGATAAATAAATATGCTTTTCATATAACATACAGATATCAACACCACTAGTACACTGGTACTATACAGGCGGTTCTAAACCCCTTTTTACAGGCGGTTTGGCGAACCGCCTGTGATTGGTGGTCTGTGGAAATAACGGGTAACTGAGAACCGCCTGTGGAAATGTATTTCTACGGGCGGTTCAGTTATGCCAACCGCCTGTAGAAATATTTTTCCAGAAAATATGAAATCGGTTTTTAAAAATAGGAAAAAAAACATTTTATTGCAGGGAAGGCTCACTGGTTATTCGCCCGCATTTTTTCGCGTAAAATCGCGTTCTACGCGGTCGATGGGATTCGAACCTGAGACCTCACCCTCGCGCGTACCCTCTTCTACCACTCCACCTATCACTCACTTGTTGTTTGAAATAGAGTTAAGTTCCCCACATACTATCATAAACCAAGCATAAATTGATTATTTGAGGTCCTAAACGGATTCAAATGGAAAAGTCGTCAACTATAAAGTTTTACAACTTTTTAAGACCTACAACTTTTATATTGGTAGTTTCTTCATCCGAGGTCATTTACAAAATTTGAATTTCAAACTTGAGAAATTCAAACGTAGTTTTTGATGACAAGATGATTTTAAATGAAAAAATTATCAACTATAAAGTTTCATAACTTTTCAAGATCTACAAATTTTGACGGTTTTCTCAAACGAGGTCATTTGAAAGACTCAAAAAATTCAAGTTCAAATTATTTCTACAGGCCGATTTCTTAAGAAACCGCCAGTAGAAATACATGATTTCTACAGGCGGTTTTGTTAGAAAAAACCGCCTGTAAAAATTGATTTTCACAGGCGGTTTTGTAGTCGGGTAAGCCAATTTCTTTTCAGAGGCGTTTTTTAATTAAAACCGCCTGTAAAAATTATGTTCCACCGCTGGCTTTGAGCACTTTTGTACTAGTGCACAGGGCATTTATACATCAATAGAAAATTGATATACTATAAATAAACAGAAGTCTTGTTATATACTGTTAAATTGCAAACATACATTTTCTGCAGAAATTTGTATATGGCACGCGAGTGATGATTTGGCAATGACGTACGTGCCAATTGTTGACAACAGCATTAGGGTGGTGTTTGGACCACGCTGAATTCGGGCGAGGGTTGTGACGCGATACAGTCGACTTTCGGAGCCGTAGCAAGATCGGAAGAGCAAAGGTTGTTCAATATGTAATTCGTCCTTGTAGCACCTGACGTGGTTGTTGCGAGCCAACTATGCACACACGCATGATACAGCACGAGGCGTGCGGGCCGTGTGACAACTTCCTTATCGTACTTAGAGAAAGTATTACAGTGTGCTGTAAGCCGACTAACTGGTAAAGTGGAGGAGAGAAGAGAGGAGAGAGAGAGGAGAAACAGGCTGTAAAGTTACAACCAGCTTAGATACAGGACCAAGAAACTTTGTGAGACAGATAAGTGGGCCATGTATTAATAGTAAATAGCTAACTATTATATGAGTGGGCTGGAAAAAGGCTACAAAGAACCTTACAACCAGCGAGCTTGCTCTTAGTGTGAGCAAATGACTTCGAGTCAGCCTTGGTGGGGTTGCGAGCCTATAAGGAACTATCGTGCCGGCAGATGGCACATGCTGCGGGCATCATGCTAGCATGCGATCTGGCCATCATCAGTGGGACGGTGTTGATGTTGTCATATAGTTTGTGGTGCTCCACGTCCACGGGACTCATCCGGAGTCTGCCTGTGCCACTGAGATATGGAGGACGTCCGATCGGTGGCATTGTCCGGAGCCTATCGGCCATTTGCATGCCAGCCTGGGGCTGCGACATCCTGGCCCCTATACTTTTATGTGGTGCCAAGATCAACTTTGGTTTCGTTAGATTTCTTCACGTACGGGTCGGCTTTTGTTGTCACCGACATAAAGTTCTCGGCTCCATGCATGATCGATAAAATTTATGGCGTGCGTCTCGTGCAGGAAAACAACAACAAATTCAAGCTACGAGCTCGGCTTCTATGACATGCAAGTCAATGATAGCCCTCTGAAGAGCTGCTGGCTGCCATGCATGTCGTCCATACGAGGACAATTCCACATCACGGTTGCTATATGGTAATGTCAACGTAATTGTTGTGTCATGCTTGGCATCATGCCATGGCCCTCGTCATGGCGCCATAAAGAAACACTTAGATTGAACCACCATGAACCTTCTTTGGTCTGATCCTTTAGATTTTTTTTTTTACCTTGCTAGGTGGAAGCCAATCTGATCTACTCCACTTGCCACGTAGGGCAGTTATCAGTAGATACATACCGTGTAGGCGTTTGGCACTGTCGTAGATCCGTCTGCTCGATGACGATAATACATGATTGTGTCGATGCAGTGCAGATTAGATGCAGATAGAAATAGCAGATCCGTTCTGCTAACAACGTTGGAGATGTCGACATCGTCGAAGTAGTCGCGGCAGGAACGTCACCATGAGTGTCGACGTCGAAGATCGGCGGTAACTCCAGGAGCAACATCGACGTAGAGCTTGTCGTGCTGATAATGTGTTATAAAATATGTTGCCAGCGGTTAAGACCTTTCCCTCTTCGTCTCTCATGATCAATATAGTGGATTGAAAGTAGAGAAAAAATATACACAAGATAGGGAGTCCCTTCTTTATTCCTCTGAATATTGGTAGTTACAACATATAGCTCCCACGTACATATAGTCCTACCAAGGCCTAAGCGTTTGGTAAGAGCACACATACAAACGGACTAGAATTAAGATTCCTCCTTCTTTCCTCATGTAATGGTGTTAAACTACCGATATGCAAAGTCGAAAATACCCTCGTATCTAAATATGCAATTTATTTTTTTGGCCATCTTAACAATCTCAAATGAAAAAAACTCAAAACTAGAAAGTTGTAGATCTGGCCGAGATCTAAAATATTTATATAAAAAGTATTTTTATTTGATTTTGTTTAAAAAATATGTTTTTTCTAAGGCATATTAATCATATCAAATCATATGTTTTTTTTACAAAACTCAATGAAGACAATACTTATACAAAAATTATACACCGAGATCTACAACTTCCTAGAAAAATAATTACATATTTAGGTCTGATGGTATTTTTGACTTTTCACACTCGTGGTTTGACACCATTAGAGCTAAATCTGACGGAAGTGGCGCGAAGGGAAAAAGAATTTAGAATAGTGGCACCTATGAGAACTCAACTTTTCAATGGCTTGTTGGTAATTATCAACTTTTATAATGGCACATAAGTGCCTAAAAATTTGTTTGTATCTATATCTCTCCTCCATCTCTATCTCTCTGTACCAACCTATCTGTTTGGTTTTTGTATGTATGTATTTATTTATTTATTTATCGTCTACCTGGTTGGCACTAGCTTTCAATGTGCCACCGGGCGCTTGTCTATCTTATGTTTTTAACTGTAGTAAGACTTGTCAGAGTAATTTTGTGGCAATAACAAATAGCACAAGCACAAAACTATAAATTTACTACCTTGTTCATCACAGCAGTAAATATACTACTTTGTTCACTGCTGAAGGTCGAGATGGCGGACTAGAGGGGGATGAATGGTCCTTTCTAAAAACTTATCACACTAGCTAATCAAAACAAATGAGGTATTAAAACTATCGGTCTAGCCAAAACTACACCCCTCTATCTAAGTTCTTAGCACCTTGTAAAAGATCCTATACAAGCAAACAAGGTGTCACCTTAGCAAGAGCTCACCTAACCAATTATAGGTGCAAGGTCACACAAACCTATGCTACTATTACTTTGCAAACCGGGGGAGCTCCTACACAAGTAGTAATAAGCAAAAACACAAAGCCCTAAGCTCACTAGCAAACTCAATAACAAGGCAACTAATGCCAAATTAGAGAGCGCAACTCAGCTACACAAACTAAGCAATGTGACTATCAAGGTTACACAAACCAAATAGCCACGCAAGAGCACTATTTCTAGCTACACAAGCAAAAAGGTAACTAGCAAGCTACACAAGCTAAACTAGTTACAAGAGCAACTACACAAGCACAAAGTATATAAAGTAAATATAAGCTTATGTTCAGGGATTGCAAACCAACGAGAAGGACATTGTTGATGCGATGATTTTCTCCTGAGTTTCACTTGGTTGCCACCAAGCTACGTCCATGTTATGTCGACCAACACTTCGTGGTTTGGCGGCTAGTTGGTATTCCCACAAAAGGAGCCCTCACGTTGGGCAGCGCAAGAACTTACCACAAGTGTGGTATCTCAATGACATGCTCAACTAGAGTTGCTCTTCGTGGTCCCCATGGGATGAGCATAATGCCCCTCACAATCTCTTCTCCCGAGCACCGCACAATCTCATTGCATGCTTCGATGAAGCCACAAGCCATGTAGGAGGTGGCAATCTTCAAGAATAACAAGCACCACTGGATTGCAAGATGAACACCTAGTGCCACTCAATGCAATCTCACAATGCAACCACACTAAAATCACTCACACACAATCAGATGGTCACTATCATGCATATGCGTGTTAGAGGGCATCCAAGCACACATACACAAGCCACCAAGGCGTGAGGGTGCTCAGCAACCAGCCCAAGGATGGCCACCACTTATATTTAAAATCGCATGACTATACTAGCCATTGCCCCTTCACTAGGCAAAAGTTAGGGCCGCCGGATGCTCTGAAGCCAAAGGCGTTGAACGAACCTTCATACCATCCCAATGCTCACTGAGCAAGCAGGTGTCACTACCCGTTTGAACTTAACTGTTGCCACCAACGGCAACTCACGCAAGCAGAGGCATCGGATGCTCCAACATAACTCGTCGGACGCCAGCACCTCACGTCAGACACTACTCAAAGAGTTCCTGAACTCGGTTACTCACCGTCGGACGTGTCCGATGGGTGATCATCGGACGTGCCTTCTCTGAAACTTTCCTCTGGCTCAATGGAAAGTAAGCATTCCATTTTCACAAAAGTGCCAAATCATGTGCAAAAGTGCCAACACCACCAAGTGTAAAGCACCATGTGCATGCGTGTTAGCATTTTCACAAACAGTTTCCCAAAGGAGCTACCCTCTTAAACTTGTCATGCCACTCGATCCTAACACATATGCAAAGTTAGATCACTCAAGTGGCACTAGATGACCGATATGCAAACCTATTTGCCCCTCTTGTGTAGCACCGAAAAATTTGCTCCTTTTGAAATAGGGCTAAAATGATTTAATTATGTATTTTTGTGCTGATAAAAATATAGAGAAAATAATATTTTTCATTAAATTAAAATTTAACATAAGGCTTAGCAACAATTGTTGTGCATACATGCTGTTGCATACAATTTGGTGTAATGTTTGCTTGTTGCTCCTTTGTGTGTTGAGAGTGAACAAATCTTTAAAATACGTTTAGTAGGTCGGTCATCCTTCTGCGGCACATCTTTATTTTTTTTCTACAATCAAATTCCTTGTTTCTCAGTTTAGTCTTTCATTTGGAGCTTCTTAGAAATCTTTTCCTTGTCACCCAAATCACTCCTTCCAGTTCCTTGACCATCAATCAATCTCTAAAAACTTACCAGGAATTATTTCAGCACTTTTCTGGAACTTGTTCCCATTTGACTGTGAGCATAATCTAATTTTTAGATGCTCCAAATAATCTTATCATGAGTTCCAAATACTTTATTTGAGTGTCTCATGTTTCATAGTGTCTCTGAGAATTTTCTTCGAATTTTCAGAGCTTTCGAAATATTTTTCATGACTTAAATAATAATTCTAGACTTTTCTAGAAATATTTTATTCACAAAAATAATTAATTTCGAAATTAATAAATCTTTCATTTTACCCCAACGCTCAACCCATGATCTCATAGGCCCATATATTTATTTACTAGAGGGCTTTAATAATTAACTAGGCCTACTAATAAAGATGAAGTGTGTAACATTGAATAGTACCATATCGCTAGTTGACATGGAGGTGAGGAGTTTTTCTCCCTATATATACGTACCAATTTCTTGAGTTAAGCGTACCAAAACTACCCTCGAGAAGTCCTCATATATGGCGTTGATGCCCGTGCGGTACGAGTTGCCATTGTTCGTCTTCTCGGAATCAACCGGCGCGTCCGTGGCTACAGGAAGCCTAATCTACTTTTCTCCACGTGAAGACCCGACGTCGTTTTTTTTTTCTCGCCGTCACCAGCGATCCACCCCTTCTATCCCTGCCCGGTGAGGAACTTTCTGTCTTCGTAATTCCGTTTCTTAGTTCTAGCTCGGCGTTATCACTGCCCTGATCTTGTCGTTAGACGACCCAACCTCCAGCCAGCTCTCTCCAATACGTCATAGGCTGCCTACTCCTCCCTCCCTACGATGCTTTCTGCTGTGGATAGAACCGCTGACCGTGTTTGTGTGACAGTTGGCCATAGCTGCAGCTGACCTGCTGTTTCTTGCAAGCCGCCTGCTTTGCTTTTCGTCTTTTATTTTCCTCCTACAACAGATGCAAACCTTCAAGCGAATAGCACCGTACGTGCATGAATGCCAATAATACACGTTAGCAAGTGCCAAGGATGATAAGTTTGTAAGCTTAGTAATGTAATCTTCTATCTAGAAGCAAAGGTTCCCATGCCGAATACTTATAATTAAATATTAATTTGATTAATATGCATACAACTATAGTTTTATAACTAAAAGCCATATAGGTGTCGAACTTTGGTAATCATTAATATAATTAGTTACTAACATAATCATGTTTCTCAATCTTAATTACTTAGCTTGAACATGATCATACACAATTCCAATAGATTTCCACACGTTACTTCTTTTTATAAAATTAGAGATTAATTTGCTTAATTTATACAACCACATTTATAAATAAAATATTATTAGTTTTAACTTGATTTTCTAATTCAAATTTAATTTAATTTAATTTAATTTAATCTAGGTATTTCTCTAAAGTATCTTATAGATATTTTATATAACTATTGAAATCAACGAAGCATGTAAATTTTAAAATAGTCATTTCTCTTTCGTCGTAGCTCCAATTAGAGTGCTTCTCATGTTTTTGTGATCGTAGTGACGCGTAAAACCATTTTATAAATGTTTCTTACTATTTTGCTATTGTTTGGTGTCTGTTCTAATTGTAGCTTTGTTTGCTTCATGTATGTTTGGTTTCGATTGTTTGTGTGTTGATGATCGATGATCGAGAATAGATGGTGAACAATTCATGGTGAACAAGAGTGCTTCAGTGATCAAGATCAATATTTGGACAACTAGCAAGAACAACAAGAGCAATTGGATTAAGGCAAGTATAGCATTTGGATTTTATTTCTGTGACCATGATCTTGTGACTTAATTAATGTTTACGCAAAGAACGATAAAAATGACTTTTTAGCAACTTGATGATTTATCTGTACGTGATCACCCGGGACAACAGTGCAACCATGAGGGCTATAATGGCTCTGGCTTTAGCTCAGTATGAGACTTTTTTCTAGCTTGTTAGCGGTTACCTTAATTGGCGTAAGAATGGCTAGACACGTTGGGTATAGTGCGGTCTCTGTCCGTGTGTATAGGCTACGAGTTATGTGCCATGGAAGGGGGGCTCTATATCTGCCTGCCGAGTGAATCTAATGGCCCTAACTTGTTAGACGAAACCTTTGAAAGGCTTCATAGTGATCCCTGCCGACCTCCCTTGGAAGGGGGTTAAGAGATTAGCTACCTCGGGCGAAAGGGTAAATCATGACTCATGGGTAAAGATGTACAACCTCTGCAGAGTGTTAAAAACTAGTATACTAGCCGAGCTCACGGTCAGGAGCGGCCTTGGGGAACATCTATATTAAGGGTGATGATTCTTGTGTGTTAAATATGCTCATTATTTATTATTTAATGCTTTACATTATTTATGTCACATTGATCATGAGATTGTGGGAGCTATACAATCTAGTTGCTATACTTGTGGAGTTTGACATGGACTCACTCTTGCTATTTCCCCCAAACCTCAGGAGAAGTTTAGGCTTGTGATCAACCAGTCAGTTGGATCTTGTAGAGAGAAGTTAATACCCAAAGTTGGAGTTGTCTATCCGCTGTTTGCTATCAAAGGTTATCCCTTTTATACTAAGTACGTTATATTTGTGCATTGTCTTTTGATATTACACCTTATTTGTAGCTATATGTGAGATTTGGCTTTTAAAACTCACATATAGTGTATATCTGGTTTTGTCCTTAAAATCGGGTATTACATCTTGATAGTACGACCAATATTCTAAATCCAGTCATAAACTTCTCTACACACCTGTGACTGGTGAAATGGAAATGTCCTAGGTTATACATTTGTCTTGCGCATTCCATTCCATCTCCTCTAATGTTGATACAACACATGCACCAACTAATCACCAAATGATATGATCCACTTCATATCATCGTGTGACCGTATTGGTTCATCGATCTTGACCTCACTTGCTCTTCACCATTGCCTTGGTCCATCGGTGCCAAGTATTGCTCAAGCTTCACCGTCACACGCAGTCCCTCGCTTCAAAGCCTTTGACTTGCCTTTTACACTTGTAACCGATCCATTGAGCCAAGCCTCATCTTGATCTTCTCCATGTCATGTCTCTTATCTACAGAGCTCTTCGACCATCACATATTGACCTGTGGACTAATAATGTCCTGTGTATCTCATATAAACATCATTAGTTCAACTAAGTTGTCACTCAATTATCAAAACCAAACAAGAACCTTTCACCTGCCACTGTAGGGGACCTATAATGTGGGTGTCTAGAACATACGGAGAAGTAGAAAGTCAACTATTTTCTTCTCCAACCTAATAACCTATTTAGTATTAATAGATCACCCCACTATGTAGTGGTAAATTCGAAAGTTGTCACCAAATGGTGATGGAAGCCACACGCCATCTACAAGAAAACCATAGAATATATTGGTTGCCAATAGTTTCCAATCCCGAGTCATTGTTAGTTGCCCATAGACCAAGTTTTTACATTTACTAGTGTAGAATAATGAGTCCATGATCATACTAAAAGACTTAGTTAAAACTGAATATCCATGAGCCCTGCTAGTCCCACATTCGATCAAGCAGTCTGGATCAAAATGACACCTTATTATTTATCCAGCACTAGGAAAACCACTATTTGGTCGTCCGGTTAGGTTCTATGCTTCACTACGATGGTCATATGCACATATGACTTATGAACTAGTGAAAAAAACTTTGTCCACTCCAAATTGTAAGTAGTTCTTATTTTTTAGATTTTTTTGCAAACGGAGTGGGCGTTGATGGAACTTATACTGGACTATATAATAGATTCGGGTTCCTTAGTGAGCCCAAGTGATTGGATTGCTTAAACTGGATTGATCATTACATAGAGCTAGGGGAGTAGTTGATGCAGTTGATGGTTCCTGTTGGGGTACAATTTGGGCCATATTTCTGTTGAGATGCAGCCTAAATCGATTAAGAACATAAGAATTGTTTGTAAGATAACTCTACTGGTAAGCCCTAAACCTGGTGAAGGAAGGTACTTGATGTACCTGACAAAAATGTGTCCTTGATTTGTTTTACTAGAACAAAGTCATAATCAATGTCTCACAAGACTCCATTGCTCTATGCGAAACACTGCCCAAACGATGTTATTGACAAATGTTTTTTACTCTATACTAGAGGAAAGTACTTGATGTACTCAAAAGAAAATACTCAATCGATTCAAGGTTGCACCATAGAAAGTGGAGAGCCTCGAGACACACATCACCAACTAGGTTGGGGTGCAGAGCAATGGGGTTTGGAATTGTTGGTGGGTGAGACGACTAAGGGAGCTCATTGAAGTGGAGGTGGCACCGCTCTAACCAGAGAATGGGCTATGGAAATGATGGAAGAGAACTACTAAGAGACGATAAGGTACATCTCTAAACAAAGTTTTAATAGTATATATATATATATATATATATATATATATATATATATATAGTAGTAATGTGGGACAATCATAGTAATTGAGAGAGAGCATATCTGAGCAGAATGGCATGCAGAAGGGCTAGCTTGGCCATCGGCAATTCCAGGCGAGCGATTGCTGAGGGTGACTTTGAGTGACAGTTGTGCATGCATGTTCGGGGCAGAGCATCACCAAGGGGCAGCATTGCTGCTGCCTTCGCAAGCGAATACGGTCAAATAGGCCCCTAGCATCTGTGAGAGGACGACACGACCTATGGATGGAAACGAGTCTATGTGTCCTCCACCAAAACAATCGGGGTCTTTTTTTATTTGGCCTTTTTGGAGCCAAAATCATCATTTGTTCATTGAGAAATCATTTCCATCTCATTTTTATTAAACTTCTTGCTGCAATGGCATCCTCATTAACCCATGAAACCTGTGTTAGGAGTGCCCGTAATTTGTTATTACATGATGCCATGTTTTTTACTAGTACAAAGTAACTTTAATTTGTGTGGTGCTTGTTGCATGCTGGCCATTTTCCAGCACCATTCCCTGTGCAGTTTGTACTAGGAGTCCCCTCGTTGTCTAGCTATGGCGCCCATGCCAAGCCCTTATGTTTGTAAGAATGAATTAAAAACAACGTCAAGTGCATCTAGGCAAGGAAAACAAACATTTTTATTGTGTTGCCATCAAACAGATGCTTGCCGTTACATTGCTTAATGAGGACAGCAACATTCCCATTTAGAATCCAGGCTCTCTATGTAGTAGCTGTGTTTGGTTTCGAAGCCATTTTCCTTGCACATCTGCTCACAGAGCCAACCGGAGAGAATCTGTAGCATGTCTCGGACTTCTGCTCTGCCAGCAACAAACTGTGTGGGGGTGGTCGAGGTGGACGAGGTGGCCTAGGAGGCTTTGGAGGCTTGGGGGGACGAGGACCACGTACCACCTGGGGCTGCTCTGCCTGCAACAAACTGCGAGGGTGTGGTGCTCCAGGTGGATGGCGCACTGGCATATAAGGAGGCGCAGGAGGACTGGGGGGTACTGGCGTAACAGGAGGACTAGGAGGCTTAGGGGGATGAGGCACTGGCGTATAAGGAGGCCTAGGAGGCCTGGGCAGACGATGACCACGTGCCACCTGTGGCTGCTCTTGGCCTGCACATGCATGCAACATATTACAAAACAATCAAAACATGATAGTTGGTACTCCATCTATTGCAAATTATAGGTCCATCAAGATTCGTTGAAAGTAAAATTTCTCTAGTTTTGATGATGTTTAGAAAAAAGATGCTTCAACATCTACACCTTGATATTAATTTTATTAAATGTTTAAGGACATATGTTTCGATAGTGTATTTTATTTTGTGTTCTACTAGTTTATATCTGTTGTCACAAACCCACAAAGTTATTGGAGTCATTTGAGTTATAACACAAAGCCAAAGCGAACTATTATTTGAACGAAAGGAGTAATATGTATCAACGCGAAGTATAGGTGACTATATATCTGTCTGTTTACCTTGGCATGATGGAGTGTTTGAATAAACGATCATCAGTATCAGGAAAATAGCACATATCAGGTATGCATTCCTCATTGTATAGCACTTGATGGCCAACACCAGCTCACAATACTCCTCTTTTTCTTTTTTTTTTCCAACTAATTTTTCTGTCTCATCTTGTTTAGGGACCAGGAGTGGTGTGCATTGTGTCTGTATTTGTTTTCTGCAGGTGTTTATATAGGAGTACCCAAGAACACCGAGTAAGGTTTATTGTTAAAATTTATTAATCTCTATCTCTATCTCTATCTCTATCTCTATCTCTATCTCTATCTCTATTCCTCTCTCTGTGTACGTATCTAACTGTTTGTTGTGACTATCTATTTCTTCATTTATCTGTTTGTTTGCCCATCTATCTATTTGTCCAAAAAACGATGAAATAGAAAAATCTATTTATATCTATATCACTCCTCCATCTCTATCTCTCTGTACTAACCTATCTATTTGATTTTTGTATGTATTTATTTATTTTGTCATCTATCTGGTTGGCACTAGCCTTCAATGTGCCAGCGGGCGCTTGTCTTTTTTTGCGATCACCAATAGCAAAAAAAAAACTATCGTAAGACCATTAAGAGTAATTTTGTTGCAATAACCAATAGCACGAGCACAAAACTATAAATTTACTACCTTGTTCATCCACAACAGTAAATATACTACTTTGTTCACCTCCCACCGTAGGACCTATAGTGGATGTCTAGAACATACGGAGAGGTAGAAAATCGACTATTTTTTATGCAACCTTATAACCTGTTTAGTATTAATAGATCCCCCCACTACGTAGCCGTAAATTTGGAACTTGTCACCAAAAGGTGATGGAAGCCAAATGCCATCTACAAGAAAACCTTACTATATATATCACTGCTAGAGAACAGACCTTTCGTCGATGTGCCAAATGAGCTTTAGTCCCGGCATTTTTGGAGCCCGGGACAAAAGAAATCTTTAGTCCCGGTTGGTAAAGCCAACCGGGACTAACGGTCCCTCCCCAACGGCTCTGGTGTCAGGCGCTGTCGGAGAGGGACCTTTAGTCCCGGTTGGTGTTACCAACCGGGAGTAAATACAAACCTTTAGCCCCAGTTTGTGACACTAACCGGGACTAAAGCTTTTGTCCCGGTCGTTGGCACTAACCGGGGCTAAAGGTAGGTATTTACTCCCGGTTGGTAACACCAACCGGGACTAAACCCTCCCCGGTATAAATTGAATCTCCCTCCTCCCTTCTTCCTCTCCCTGCCCGAGCTCGAGGTGCTTTGTTCTTGCTTGTTCTTCCAATGTTCTTGCTTGTTAGTGCTCTCATCTCCCACGATCGATCCATTTCAACGCTTCTACGCCGTCGTCGATTTGTTTGAAAGGTTGCTAGCTTCATCCTCCTATGTTTCTCACCGCCATATGTAATTTCATATTGGACATATGTCTATTTTGATTATTTCATGTTGCCATCTCTCCAATCATCGTATTCTCATGTTTGAATTTTTTTGAACGATGCTAAGTGTGTGCCCGCTAAAAACTAGTATACACAAATCATTACTACTATGTATACACGAATCATGTTAAGTTCTATTATAGATATTATAGGATATTTTCTACTTTAATATGTTCATGTTCTTATTTTAAAATATTAATAATATAATTTTTGTTGTAATTGTTAAATAAATTGTTTTTCACTTTAAAAATTATTGAAATTAATTTTCTTTACTGATAAAATTATAGCTTTTAATAGAAAAATTACAATTCCATGATAATGCAGATAATGGCACGCCATTGGATGTACAATGCTGATCGCCGCTCCAACGAGTTCATTGAGGGCGTGCGAGAATTCCGCAGAGTGGCGGAGCAAAATAAGCGGGATGGTTTTATGTGCTGCCCATGTGCCGTTTGTAAGAATTTGAAGGAATTTTCAAACTCAAGAGAAATTCACTTGCACTTGTTCACGAATAGTTTCATGGCAAACTATATTTGTTAGACCAAACACGGAGAGTCTGGGGTTATGATGGAAGAAGGTGAAGAAGAGCAAGCGTACCCTGACGATGTTTTTGCTCAATACTGCGACTTCGCAGTAGAGGACGAAGGTGATGAAGACGGGGATGCAGGAAACAGTATCGTTGATGATGACGATGCTCTTGGTGATGTCATTCGCGACGTACAGAGAGATTGCGAAAGTGCAAAGGAGAAGGCTAAATTTGACCAAATGCTAGAGGATCACAAGAAGCTACTCTACCTGTCGGCCGAAGAGGGACAGAAAAAGCTAGGAACGACACTGGAGTTGTTACAGTGGAAGGCAGAGAATGGTATTTCTGACAAGGCATTTGGAAAATTACTAAAGATCCAAAAAAAGATGCTTCCGAAGCTTAATGAGTTACCCACCACTACATACGAAGCAAAAAAGATCGTCTGCCCTTTGGGATTACAAATCGAGAAGATACATGCATGCCCTAATGACTGCATCCTGTACCGTGGCGAGCACGAGAAATTAGATGAATGCCCTGTTTGCCATGCGTCACGGTACAAGATCTTGCGAGATGACCCCTCCGACGTACGCCGCGCCCTCGCCGCGCCCCCTCCGTCGTACGCCGCGCCCCCGCCGCCACTCTCTCTATTTCTCTCTCGCGCGCGCCCGCCGCCCCGCGATCGAGCCACCAGCTAGCAGAGCGCTCGCCGGCCGGCCTGCGCTGCAGCCACGCGCGGCCGCACCCTCTGCGCCCTCAGTAGCGCGGGCAGGACGCCGTCGGCCGCGCGGCCACGCGCGCCCTCACCGGCGGCCGAGCCGAGCCATGTTTAGGGCCTTGTTTAGGCCTTGTTTAGTTGTGAAAAAATTTCGGATTTCAATACTGTAGCATTTTCGTTTTTATTTGAAAAGTATTGTCTAATCATGAACTAACTAGGATCAAAAGTTTCGTCTTGCAATTTACAAACAAACCGTGTAATTAGTTTTTATTTTCGTATATATTTAATGCTTCATACATGTGTCGTAAGATTCGATGTGACGAAGAATCTTGAAAATTTTTTGGATTTTGGGGTGAACTAAACAAGGCCTTAGTTTCTCAAAAAATTTGTAAAATTTTTTAGTTTCCCGTCATATCGAATCTTTAGACGTATGCATGGAGTATTAAATATAGATAAAAACTAGGTGAATTCCCCACGCGTTGCCGTGGGAATTTCATAAAAATAAATCATTATATATATCATTATTATAATATTGAGTCTATTATGTATGTATACATTTGAATTTGAATTGCATATATTTTATTGTATTAGATCTAGTAAAAAATTTCTAAGCTAATAGAACAAAAACTAATATTTGGTTACATTATAGAGGAATTAATTGGTGATGAAACAAATAGTGTATGTACATAACTTGTATGTTAATAGATTAAAGATTTAAAGTATTTCACATGATATAGATGTCATGGTTATTTTTTGTAATTAATATAGGATGATCGACATGGACTTAGTGAGTAATGATGTGGACACCTTATATGAAGAGATAAAATATTTAGTGGGTTACTTAGTGGGGAATGATGTGGACACCTTGCATGAAGAGAGAATTCATCTAGTATAAGAGTTATAGATAAAAACTAATTGCACAGTTAGTCCATAATTAGGCCTTGTTTAGTTCCAAAAAATTTTGTATTTCACACTATAGCATTTTGGTACTGTAGCATTTTCGTTTGTTTCTATATTTAGTGCTTCATGCAAGTGCCACAATATGTAGTCACCGAAGTCCCCGTCGAGTCTCCGCACCGACCGCCGTCTCTCCGCCGTCTCACCGCCTTCAAACTACAGGTATGTCGAGATGGATTTATTAGTGGTACAATTATTAGTGCTATAATTAGTGGTACAATTAGTGGCTAAGCCGTAAACCCCAAACCCTTAGTTGAAACCTAAGTTGTAAACCCTAGTTTTATATATTGTTTCCTTATCAGGTATACACAGTAGTGCTAGTAGTCATGTGTCACCAATTTCTTATAAATCTAGAATATTGCCTCTGCTCAAATTCATATATAATTAATTATTTTCATGTATATTATAGTACCAATTTCTTATTTATTTTCACGTAATATATATACGATGTTCTTTAATGTAATTAGTGATGTTCTATGGTGTATTTAGTTTTTTTCACGTATATATTTGATGTATTTAGTGATGTTCTATAGTGTTTTGTGATGTATTTAGTGATGTTCTAAGCCCTAAGCCCTAAACCCTAAACCCTAAACCCTAAACCCTAGTTTTATATATTGTTTCTTGTCAAGTATACACAGTAGTGCTAGTAGTGATGTGTCACATATTTCTGTAGAAATGGCCGATCCGAGAGAACACGAAGAGGAAATGATGAACCTGATCTGCGGTCCCACTGAAGAAGTTTATCACGATGATCGCGAAGGCGATGAAAACCCTGAGGGAATCGATGACTGCTCTCAGTGTTTGGTCGACCCGAATGAGCAAGACAATGCTGGCCAGCAGGTCTGTAATATGGCAGTCTCCTTTGTTTTTACAGATATAATTCGAAATAATATCTTGTATTAAATTGTCTTTTTTCTTTCTACACAGCCCTCTGGCTCGACGACAACCACGGGGACCAGCCGGAGAGTACGAGGCCCAAAGAAGCCTATGGAGGGCCGGTTAGTAATCTCAGAATTCGAGGAAGCAACAGGCAAGCCACTTGGACCCCATTCAAGGGCCTTCGTGAACCACTTAGGGTACCTTGTCTGGGATAGGATCCCAATCAGTGTCCGTGAATGGAAGGAGAACAAGAAACACCCAGAAATCAGTTATGTCTCTATACGTGACAAGGAGCTACTCTAGGGTGATGTCTTGCAACATGTTACACTGGAGACAAACGATGAACAGTTGAAGGAAAGAGTCCGAGACTGGTCTATGAAGAAGATGGCACCAATGTTCCAGGGCTATAAGAAGCGTCTATATCAAGACTACATCAAGAAAAACATGACTCCAGATTTCAACTCCCCGAACTATGCGAAGCTACGGCCGTTTTGGGACGACTTTGTACGGTTCAAGATGTCCGAAGAGGCTCAGGAACGGGTCAGAAAGAACCAAGAGAATGCCCGACGCAAGACGTACCACCACACGATGGGATCAGGTGGCTACCAAACCGCAGTTCCTAAGTGGGAAAAGGCCGAAAAAGAGTTAATCGACAGGGGGTTGGTGCCCGAATCCCTCGAGTGGCCTGAGCGCGCGAAGCACTGGTTTTTCGCTCACGGAGGCTCACTGGACCTTGAGACCGGAAAGGTCGTGTATGGGGAACGCATCCAAGCTGTTGCGGAAAGATTCCATCAAGCCCGCTCCATCGCTGAAAGTGGAGAATGGCAGCCGAATAGAGATAAAAATGAATTGACATTCGCCCTGGGGAACCCTGAGCACGGTGGACGGACGAGAGGCTATGGCACCGTGTCGTGGGAACATGCCTTCCCTGCTGATAGGGAAACTTATAGAAGCCGTCAAAGAAAGAAGGAAGAGGACAGGGAACGGATACGCAGATTGGAGGAAGGACTCATAAAGACCCAAGAAGTGGCTCAACAGGCCCTTGAGCGGGAGCAAGCGCTGAAGGCCACAATGGATGAGAAAATCCAAAAGGCCGTGGAGGAAGCTGTAACTTCCCGCCTCCAAACCTTATCACAGCCACCGGCCGCCAACATCAGCCCTTGCTCAGCTCATCTAAAGACCAGTTGTGCTTCTACGGAGGCGCCTGCGAGGCAAGTTGATGACGTAGGGCTGCGATTCCCGGTGGATGACGTCACCGCTCCATTGACGTCTTGTGAGCTCCATATTTCGGAGGGCAATGGCACAGTAAAGGTGGCTACCGATGTCGTATCTCCTATCGACCGCACCAAGACACCAACAATCCACTCTGTCCCAATACCTGCCGGATATGCTTGTGTCTCGGTGGATAGAGTGGTCAGAGGCCGTGAAAATGTGCCTCTCGATATCGAAGGCGGTGATGGAGAGAAGACACTTGGTGAAGCGGAGAAGACATTCATATGTTGGAGGAAACGGTACATCATTATTCCTGGGGTGCCGCCGCCACAACCGAACCCTAGCAGGTGCGGATTATTGTGGACGCTACTGCTTTTTCTGTAATTATATACTGTATCAAATTACATTTAGTCATGTATACATATATCTTATTTGTTTTCTTCAAATCCAGGGCCTCCCCCCACCGAAGTCCGTCTGTCCATTCACCGCATGACCATAGTGCCGTGGGACACGACGACGACGTACAAGAGAAGGTCGCATCCCCACCACCGGCCGTCGCATCTCCTCCACGAAGGAATCCAACGCCGCCCGCGGTCGAATCTCCTCCACAACAACAAGCTCCACCTGGGCCACTACCTCTGCCAATGCCGACGACAACGACCGCCGCCTCATCGGCACCGGCTGGTGCTGCATCGAGGAGGAAGAGGTCGTCCGCCGAGACACAGAGATCACTCCAACCACCTGCGGCAAAGAGGAAAGCTTTGAACACGAAGATCCCGAAGACGACCAAGCTTCCATATGAGAAGACCGATGAGGAAGTGCTTGCTGCAAGCAAAGCAGAAGTCAAAGCATTCTTTGAAAAATGCAAAGCTAACACAAAAGCAGAGCAAGAGCCGCCATACCTAATGTATCCTCGTTCAAAGCTACGTCAAGTGGTGCAGAAAATGACAGACGCGAACCGTGCTGCGAGTAAACAACCAGGGTCAACAATATCAGACTACGACCGTACTGTCCTAAAGAAAATCAAGGCAGACAAAAGAAAAGTCCAGCAAAAAGTTGCACAGCTCGGCGAACAAGCGCAACAATCAGTTCAGCCACTAGTGGTTGCGAATGAGTACGGTTCAAATGCCAACTTGCTGGCAATGACTATACCTGCTAATGTGGACTTAGATGAGCTCGGGAATTGGATGGAAGAAACTGGGCTGCCCCTAGAAGCACTTCTAGGGCGTACCGATGCGCCAATCCAAGGAGGTGTCGATGAATATCAGAGTCGGTACATTTACGGCAGGAGTATGTGCCACCCTAAGAAGGTACGAGGACTTGGTACGCAAATATACAAGCTGCACGAGTACTACTTGAGAGTCAGCTCAGAACATATACAAGAAGAATTGATTGCCGTCCGAGTCCGCGACCGACACTACTTCCGTGGAGATGACGTCATATGGATAGATTTTAGTGAAGTACACCAACTTCTCCATATGAATGCTCTCGACAAATCTCTCATGAGCTGCTACTGTCTGTAAGTGATTCTTCCTTTCAATCATTAATCCCATTATAGCATATGTATGTATTCGTAATAACTACGCTCACGATGTGCAGACACATGATGAGAGAACAAAGATTGAAAAAAGACAATCGAATTGGTTTCATCGATCCATATGTCGTGTACAAGGACACTAAAACTAAAGATCCATTGAATCTGAAGCCTAAGGAAATGGAGAAGAACCTCCGGAGGTTCGTTTATAACCAAAGGCATACAGAGAAGATACTCTTCCCTTACAATATGGGGTAAGTGTTGTGTTATATCATGTCTTAGTTAATCCGGCATTAAGATATACATATATAAGTTGACTCTAAACAAATGCAGAGATCATTGGATACTCATTGAGATTAAGATCACGGAACAAAGAATACATGTGTGGGACTCAATGAAAAAAGACCTGGCACTCTATCAAGACATAATAGACATGATCCAGAGGTAAGTATATATCATACTTTAAATATCGATGCGTGCTCCTTTACTTTATTATGCTAGCTATACCTAATCAACGAGCGTCTTATTGGGCAGGGCTTGGGCTTGGCTGCAACAAAAATATCGTACGGATCTGAATGTGTCACTTCCTCCTCCTGTTCTACTCCCTTGGGTGCCCACGCAGCCGTTTGGAACGAATCTATGTGGATACTATATTTGTGAATTTATGCGGTGCACCCTATTTAAACCTGCTCAAAGTGTTCTAAAAGTAAGTAACATGCATGTGTATACAGTAAATTCATATCTTATTTATTTGTTGAAACTAAACAGATTTTATGTATATTAATATCTTTTCTAACTAATGCAAATGGAAGGAGTGGAATATGAAAGATAAAGTGTTCGAGTACACATTACTCCTTGGAGTCCAGGAGACGATCGCCGGATTTATCAACGATCATGTCATTCCGGAAGATGGCGAGTTCCACTTATACCCACAGGGCTTCAAGCCCATTCCAAACAAGGACGAACACTTGTATGAGCTTTGAGTGGGCCGGCAAACATTATGTAATCATTAACCGGTGGCAGCACACTTGATTATTACTTGTACATAATATTATTATTGTAAATGTAATGTGTATGTACGTATGTGTATAGCTATATAATATATATAGATATATATATATATATATTATATGGATAATATATATGTAGTTTCATACTTTATTTGTGTGCAATAATAATGACGCTCTCGTATAGGTGCAACGTATACGGATAATTGCGGCGTATACGATTAAATTGGAGAACATATACAATTGAAAACCAAAATCAATAAAGAAATAAAAAGGAAAAAGAAAAAAAAAGAAAAACAAAAAAAACCTTTAGTCCCGGTTGGTAATACCAACCGTTACCAACCGGGACTAAAAGGGGTGGCGCCACGTCACTGCCTGGTGCCCCCTATAGTCCCGGTTGGTGTTACCAACCGGGACAAAAGGTCCCCATTTAGTCCCGGGTCTGGGAGCCGGGACTAAAGGTGGGACTTTTAGTCCCGATCACTTAGTCCCGGCTCGCCACCCGGGAATACAAGTGGTTTTCGACCGGGACTAAAGGCCTGTCCTGTACCAGTGTATTGGTTCCCAACAGTTTTCAATCCCCAATCATTGTTAGTTGCCCATGGACCAAGCTATTGCAATTACCAGTATAAAATAATGACCCTATACCACAGCCAAATTATACCGTCAAACAATGGTCACTAAAACATAATATTAACGTTGAACAATCGGACGCTACAAATTGGTAACCAATGATCGGTCGCTATTGTTCCTCATAACGACAGGACATATTAGTGGCTATATATTTGCGTAAAATGATTGGTAGCTAAAAACGAATACTAGCGTCAAATGATTGGTCGCTATAGCCCATTTTCGTTTTTGGCGCGTTCAGCCCGGACCACTCGCGTGCAGTGAAATTAGTGTGGCCCACCAGTCAGTGTATCAACCAAAACCCTAGCCTATTTCCAGCCAATTAACCACAGCTGCACAACACCAGCAGCTGCGCACATCTCATCTCGTGCAGTCCTTTTCACGACACCGCCGCACGAGAGCTCGCAGGGGCCACATCCGTGACCTCACCCACCACCCACCGTGGCCACTGTCCAGGACACCATCCCGGCTGTGTACTAGCCTCAGTCACCATACACGCCGGAGCCGCCGCAGCCGTCGTCTCCACCCACGGCTATTCGTCGCAGCCGCCGTCACCTCTCCCTCAGCCCATGAGCTTGAACAAGAGTGTCCCCGAGCAGGTACTCGTTCTCTTCCCTTCCCTCTCCCGCAGACCACGAGCTCGAACAGTAGGTCCCCTTCCCAGGCTTTTCCATCCCCGTCCATTTGCTCCCTGTGTGAATGATGTCACCTGCATTTGATTGCATATATTTTCTCTCAACTTGTTTGTATATATATGTACCAGCCAAGTCTAGATCAAGCAGCACCAGATCGATTAGTACTAGCTGCTTGAATTGCTGTCAATAGAAGTATGGTAGTACTGAATGGGACATGACCCTTCCATCTAGACATGCATCTGAATTTTTATAATTTCTCAATCTGGATTTAATCTTCTGAATATTTCAGTGTTCACTCTTGCCATTATCGGGAGTTAACCTTCCTAATTTCTGTAATCAGTAATTAGATTAGAACAATTTAGTAGGGCTCAATAGAGAACCTGTGCCGTTGGTCATGTGGAATCAGATATATATAAAAATTTTGGAGAGTATTTCTTGATAACAATAGCTGCTAACTTAATTAGACTCTGCTCTTAGATTGATAACAATAGGTGCCACCGTCCGTGGCACTGCAGCTGCTGTCCCCAACACTGCTCGCCCCGCCCGCCGTAGCCGTCATCCCCACCCCATTGTCATAGACACCGTCCTCTCTCCCGCTGTAGAATAGCGGCACATGAGTAGGTACTCGTTATCTTCCATTCCATGCTAATTAGAACATCTTTTATTTTTACCTATTTGCTTGTTGAAGTAAGTATGATGCTTGTCCTTACAGAAATAAACAATTTTAGATTTTTTTCTTACCAATTAATCATACCAGCTAAATAAAATAGAATAAAAATTGTAATACTATGATACACAAGCTTGTAATACATCCAACCTCTAATTGATAATGACTTATAAACTGAAGTTGGGAGACTTAGAGAGACTGCAGTCTAGAGACTGATATACTATGTTGTGTGCCAATATTAATTCTCTGAACTTGTTGGTATATACCAGCCAAGTCTGATGTCATCATAATGTTATTGCAGCTGCTCCACGTGTAGTTGGACACCTTAGGAAGGCATCTGAACGTGCTCCAAGCAGCAGCTCTACTTGTTTCTATTGTAGGTTTCTATTGGCCTAGCTATGATCTCTTACTTTTTCATGCTAAGGAAGTTTGCGACTATTTCCGTGCTTATGATATGTTTTTTCATTTCATATTGAAATCTACTTGCTGTCTTGCATGAAGGTTGAACATGGATAAATCATGGATTGATGATAATGCTAGGTAAAAACCAGTAATTGGACAAATATTAAAAGTTCTATATACATGTCAAATGGTATTTAACCTAAAACTTTCACATAGGCACACCAAGACATATTTGCAAGGAGTGAATAGTTTCTTAGTTTTTGCTTTTAGTAATTCTGCAGTGGGCAGCAAGATATTATGCCTGTGTAGAAAGTGTGTAAACTCATTTTGGAAAGAAGCAAGTGAAGTCTGTGAGCACTTGATATGTGATTGATTTCTAGAAGGTATCGAACAAGGAACTTACATGGAGAAGCTAGCTCTTCTATGAATCATGAGAATTATGATGCTGCTGCTAAGGTCATAGAGGATTCTAGTGAGGATGATGAAATATCTGATTTGCTTAGAAACTTAGCTGCTGGTCTAGATGATAGAGAAGATTTTGAAGACAATAGTTCAACTTTGGAGACCTGTCCTGAGCTAGTTGCCCTTCAAAAGTTGGTAGCAGAAAATAACAAAGAGCTTTTCCCAAATTGCAAGAAATATACACAACTAAGGTTCCTAATTAGGTTGCTCCACATCAAACTCCTAGGAGGATGGACTGATAGATCTATGGACCTACTACTAGATATACTTAATGGTGCATTCCCTGAGGGTCCAAATCTACCTAGAAACTTTCATGAAGCTATGAAATTGGTGAAAACCATTGGTGTTTGTTACAAAATATTCATGCTTGTGAAAATGATTGTGTTCTCTATTGGACAGAGTATGTGGATTAGATTCGTGTCCGAAATGTGAGGTTTCTCGATGGAAATCAAATAGGAGGAGCCTTGATGGGAGAAATGTCTATAAGGTTCCTAAGAAAGTTCTCCGCTACTTTCCTATGAAGAAATCATTTCAAAGGTTATTTTTGTCATCTAAAACAGCAAGTCTAACAAGATGGCATGATGAAGACTGAAAAAAGGATGGTCTACTAAGGCATCCGGAAGATTCACCTCTATGGCCAGACTTTGATGAAAGGCATCCAGAATTTTCTGCAGATAGTCGAAATATTCGAGTAACATTTGCCACGGATGGGTTTAATCCATTTAGAATGAACAATGTTAGCTATAGTGTTTGGCCTAGTATTTTCATAGAATTTTCTACAGCAAGAGCTTTGCTTGTTCTAGACGTGAATAGGTATACTTATCTTTTTTCACAATCGTACATAGGTACTTTCTGCAAATTGTCTATATTGAAAGCTAAAACACTTGGAGGGCCTTGAGCTTGTACGTCCTCCTTGACGAGATGAAGTATATGTCAAAACTCATACAAGAAAAAATGGTGTTCCAACACATAAAGCAGAACCAATCATTGTAAGTTTTCATGCATTTTTTGCTGAATTGTAGTAGTTCATAATGAATGTGTGTAAACATTGATCTCCCATATATGTAGAACAAATTTCAAGAAATTGTTGAAGCCCACCTAGAGTTGAAGGAAAGAACAATTGAACAGGCTGATGCATTTGCTGCTGCTTGTGGTGTAAAGAAGCCATGAGGGCATGTGCGAACTCTAGGTCTAGGACCAACTCCTCAAGACATTGGTATAGCCAGATTGAAGTGTTACCCATCTACAAGATTTCAAATGGAAGTTTTGGCTCATAAAACAGCTGAACAACGCATAGTTGATCTAGTAGAGCAAATGAAAAGGCAGGAGGAAAGGCATACAGATGAAAGGCAAAACTTTATGGAAGTCATGTCACATAATGGTTCTAATTTACACCAATATGTGGTATAATACTAGCTATAACAATACACTAGCTATTTATTTTCGCTCTTAATACCCTTTGCAGATTTGTCTCTTTATTGTTTCCATTTGTTTGTAGAGCCCAAGGTCTACAGAAAATGTTGATGACACACATCATCATGATGCTCCTTTCCAAGAAGATGAAGATCATGGAGATAATGAAGACCATGATGCATATCCTCAGGACGGTGAATACTTGTTTGCAGAGACGTCCTGCAGCCTTTGCTATGCAGTCTCATCAACATAGCCCCAATAGTACAGCTCATACAATGTAGACCCATGCAACCTCACCCCATCAGTGCAACCTCAATGTTACAGCAGCCCATGTTGCACAGCATTTTGATCCCTTGTCCCATCGCCGCTTCTCCAACAATGCAGCCCCTACAGTCCAGCATGGTACAACACATGAAGTGCAGCCTAATGCAACCTTATCCTATCAGTGTATCCCCAACAATGGAACCTCTACAGTCCAACATGGTGCAGCCCAAGAATTGCAATCTGATCCAGCACAACATCAGTTCTTGAATGCTAGAGTTGTAGACTTAACCATATTTTCTTACTAAAAAATTTTCCTATGCCATCTTGATGTTACAGGTTGAGGGAGGCCTTGGAGGAAGCCAACATATGACATTTTGCTTTTGATAAGATGGAGACGAGGCATTTTGTAGTGAATCTAGTTAGATTGTGCATGCAAACATATGACTTGTCCATGCCATTTGACCTAGCTAGATTGTATGTGTGCTGTTTCTTGTGTAATGATGACTTGTCATGAATTGTGACAATGTTGGCTTCAATGAAAACTTGAGATAACTTATTTTATATGGTTGATGAGTGTTGTGGGCAGCTATGGTTTACACATATATGTGGTTGATGAATAATGTAACCTGTTATGGATGTTTATTAAGCATGAAATCTAGTTAATATGAAATTGAAATTATATATAATTGTGCCAGTTCATAGGGACGGACTATTGGTCGCTACAAAGTTTTATACCCTCAGATCATCGGTCGCTAAACTGTGCGATAGTTTATCGGTCGCTACAGATTTTGCGTGTATTTATCCGTCGCTATAGACTCGATAGGACGCTATAGACCTACAACGACGCCACTTACGGTGACTTATACATTGGTCACTATAACTCTATACCGACCGATGATCCGTTGCTATAGGGGCTTATAGCAACCTTTTTTCTGATGCTATAGATTGGCTGTGGTATAGTGTGAGTCCATGATCATATTAAATGACTTAATTAGTTAAACTGAATATCCATGAGCCCTGATAGTCCAACATTTGATCAAGCATACTAGATCAAAATGGCATCTTATTTTTTTCTCGAACCATGCAGGAGATTTGCGTGTCATTTCATTAAGGGAGAAAAAAACAAGTACACGGTTTTGGGAGACCCAACCCGAGCACTACAACACACGCGCGCGCGCACACACACCCACACACTAAGGAGACTGATGCCTCAACGTGCCAAACACTGTCCACACTGTGGTGTCAGTAGATACAAGACAAACAAAGATTATCGGGAGGAAGAGAATCTAGCCTCTGTTTCTACAGGGAGGAAGCGAAAGAAGACCCAAACAAAGACTCAACAAGACAAACGCTCGAAGCCTAGTAGCAATGAAGAAGTGGACTATTATGCATTGAGAAGAATTCCTGCTTTGGTGATATGGTATCTCCCCGTGGTTGATCGTTTGAGGTGTTTGTTTGCAAACCCTGAAGACGTTGAACTTATGACCTGGCATGCTTCGGATGAAAGGAAAGATGATGGAAAGTTACGACATCCAGCCGATGCAAAGCAATGAAAAGATTTCGATAAGAAATATCCAGACTTTGCTGACGATCCAGTTAATTATTTATTTGTTAATTATTGGTTGTTAATTAATTATTAGGGTTTGTTTTGTAAATTATTTATTTGTTAATTATTGATTGTTAATTAATTATTAGGGTTTGTTAGTTAATTAATTAGGGTTATTTATTTGTTAGTAATTATTGATTATTAAATTAGGGTTAGCTAGTTAATTAATTGTTAATTATTGATTAATTAATTAATTTGTTAAGTAGGGTTTGTTAATTAGAGTTTGTAAGTTAATTGTTTATAAATTATTTGTTTAATTAGATGAGTACTCCATCGAATGTTGAAGCCCAGATAGAAACACCGGGATCCGACACCTCTGGATCCGACACATATAGAAGCCCGAGCGTATCACCACGTGAATCCCCCAGAGCTAAGAAGGCTCGTCTAGAGTTGGAACATGACCCGACATACGAGCCTCAAGCTGATCCGGATGATGATGAGGTATATATTGTAGTAGTGTCTATACAATAGAATACATGTGTATATATGTATATACCTAACAATTGAATGGATAGGAGGTGTTATCTCAAGTTGTTGCCGAAATGGAGGCAGAAGAACAAGATGTTCAGAAGGACATGGCACCTCAAACGACTGGGACATCCTCTGAGCCAAGAAGTAAAACAAAAAAGAGTGATCGGGCACGAGGAGACAGAGGAAGGAATAGATTTCCAGAAGAAGTTTACCGGATTATAGAGTTAAGTCCGAGCGGAGAGCCCTTAGCACCTCTAGAGGCGCTACCCAAATTTAGGGCCGCATTTGGATATTTAGTAAAAGAGGAATTTGATATCAGTTGGAGTGATTGGAGTATGGTGCCACAAGTGAAAAGGACCACTTGATGGAATCGCTTGTGCACTCGATTTATTTTTCCCGATGGCACAGATGAATTGGCCAAGGGTTATGTCATGAAGCAGTTGGCAATATCATTCCGGGGCTATAGGCACGATATGAAAAAAAAGTGGTTGCAGAAGGGACGGGACCCGACGAAGCGGTACCCTATCACAGAGGCTCAGTGGGCACGTTTTCGTTTGATGAGAGAATCAGACGATGCGAAGGCTAAGAGCAAAGCCGCCTCTGAACTCGCGAAGAGGAACAAGTATCACCACCACCTTGGCACTAGTGATTATAAGACCAAGATTCCTAAATGGAGGGCAGAAGACGATGCAAAGAGGAGAGAGGGCCATTTGGCATTGACCGATATAGTGCCTGAAAGGAGTGCGAATTGGCTTCGTGCTCGGAAGGCAAACACTGAGAGCGATGAGATGTCATGTCCCGATGAGATTAGAGAAGTTGCCGATAAGGTTTTGGAAGCATCAAACCTAGAAAAGAAAGGTGCCTTCAAGTCACAGAGGGAGAGGGACATCCTTACCCATGCTCTAGGTAACCCCGAGCATCCAGGATGTGTACGGGGATTCTCCTCCAGAATTAGTTGGAAAGAAGGATTCGGTGATGAGTGGAAAGGCATGTATAAGAAAAGAGACCGACATAAGGAGGAAATGAAAGATTTTTTTGAGCAGCAGGCTGCAAAAAAGTTTAGGGATATGATGGAAGACTTCTTTAGAAATCCTGATCCTGAAGTGATGAAGCGGTTGGCAGGAGCAGTGTCTGCTCAACAAATGTCCTCACAAGCTCCTTCGCATATGCAGCTTGTACCAGCTCAACCCTTGGAGCGTCAGGAGATGGCCTCACAATCTAAGCCCTTTCCAAGCAGTATAGCGTCATCAACAAATAAGGACCATTATCTAGTTGATGATATTGATAGACCTTGGCCTTGCTCCTTGGTCATATCCTATAGCCTTAAGAATCAACATACTAAGCAAGTGGCCACCGGTAATGCTATCCCAGGACGTACATTCCATACTGTTGACATGCAAGATGCATACTGTAGGGTCGAAGTGTTGACGGTCGAGGCCGGATATGAAGATGACTTCATAGAGATCCCAACCTCTGAGGGTATATATAGAGAAGCTTGGACAAGCAATCAATAACTTCATACAATGGCTGGGACGGTACGTAAGGTTGATTGATCCACCAGCGCCACCCTCTCCAAGCATAGTGCCTCAACCATCCCAAGAGGCCGAAACATATCAACAACCACCATCACCAATGCATGCTCCAGCATCCCCGTACATTTATGAGCCACCACCATCCTCCCCAATACATGAGATGGCATTCTTGCAGAATGAGCCCGAGGTGCCAGCCAAGGAGAACATGCCTGAGCAACAGACTCCGCCATCCAAGGAGAATAAGCAAACTCCCCCACCATCTCCAAAGGAGAAGGAGGATGAGCAAACTCCCCCACCACCTCCAAAGCAGAAGGAAGATGACCAAACTCCCCCAGCAGCACCGGCGTCTAAGAAGGTGAAGAAATTTCCAATTCCAAAATTGATTTCTCCCTTTGAGCCAAAAAAGGGGAAAGCAGCAGGCACAACTCTCTTTCTGAAAGGACTTGGAAAGTAGCGGACAGCACGGCTTATTGAGCTCGAACCGTCATAGAAAAAGGAAGCCACCGCCCAGTCAATAGAAGCCATGCCCCCATCAAAGGAAGCCCCAAGTGGCGATGTACATGTCAAACAGCCATCAAGTCAACCATTGACCCTAACGGATATCAGAAAGCCAACGATTGATGATTATGTCAATGTCCCCAATGACTATGTGCCCGGAAGGCCTATGCTCCAATGGACGATGCTTGATAAGATTCAATGGCCGATAAAAAGATTTCATGACTGGTACATGAGAGCAGTGCATGCTGGCCTCCATGCAATCAGAGTTGATATACCAGCAGACGTGTTTGCTACTGGTAACAAAAAAAGCAAGGCATTTGTTACCTTTGAGGACATGCACTTGTTATTGAACTATAGGCGGCTTGACGTCCAACTCATAACAATCTGGTGTCTGTAAGTATCACTCATGCACACACAATTATTATTAATATGTAGTGTGAAACTCAAATATGTAGATGTTGTCTGTAGTTTGCAAGATCACGAGCAGAGGTCATTATTATCTACCGGATCGATGGTCGGTTATCTGAGCCCTATCAAGTTACAAGAAAATATGCACAAATTTGTACTATCAAAGGACGATGGAGCAAAGATAGAGAAAGACAAAACACCAGAAGAAGTTGCAGAAGCTATAAAAGAGTTGCAAAGAAAATACGAGGATAATTATGCCCTCTATCTTGGTAGATCAATGCTGAGGTATAAGTATAGGGATTTTATATTGGCACCTTACAACTTTAGGTAAGCTTGACTTCATATACGTACTTCAAATAATTATCGTGCAAAACAATATACATGTGTCGCTCACTCATTTATTCATGCAGTGACCATTGGATTGTTTTTTATATTTATCCCTTCGAAGGGAAGGTGCTTGTCCTAGATTCTTTACATGTTTCTCCCGAGAAGTATCAACCATTCTTGGTTCAATTAGAAAGGTGAGCCAACATATGAAACCACATGCGTACTTATATAAATTAGAGTTTCAAAATAACTTTAGTGATTTATATTCGATATCTACAGGGCATGGCGGTTTTATAAGAAACAAAAGGGACCAATCGACGCCGCACGCTCAGATCCTAGGGTGCCATTGATGATACAACACCACTATCCGGTAAGTTGTCCAAACACATTTCATCATATAAATAATACATAAAGCATGACAAATTTAGAATAATCCGTTGCTCATTATATAGTGCCACAAGCAACCACCTGGATCGGTCTATTGTGGGTACTATGTCTGTGAGTTTATAAGGCAGCGGGGACGTTACGTCAGGGACAAAAATATGGTAAATAATATATATGTATGAAGTTTTCTCATTAAAGTTGCAAAATTATATATTGAACATGTGTCAATCATGCTTTTAAACTTTGTTTCCAGCCAAAAAAGCAAGGAAAGGACGTGCCCTTTACACCAAAGACGCTGGAAGATATAGTAGCAGACTTGTGTGGTTTTATAATGAGAGAAATAATTCCAAGTGACGGTGCATATTTTGATCATGAGGGCGATTTAGCAAGTGATAAATTTAGAGTGCTGACAGACATAGCAGGTCTAAATCTGAAGCGAAATGACATGTAAACACTGTATGGTTGTGCGGATAATATGCATTAATTGACGTGTATATATGTAATTTTATGGTTGATGTTTGATTTCATGTTTACAATTCTATAATATATATGTATATATATACATATATATGGTGTTTAGCACTGTGTTTGGTGGGAAAAATTAAAATTTAAAATATATATAAAAAATTATTTACACAGGCGGCTCACATTGTCAGCCACTTGTGTAAAAATTCATTTACACAGGCGGCTGGCTAGGTGCGCCGCCTGTGAAAACCTAATTTTCACAGGCGGCTCACACAGCCCCGCCTGTGGTCCATTTTGTACTGACCCCTGGTACAGGCGGTGGGCTTGGCTGCCTGTGAAGATGCCTTTAGCACCGCCTGTAAAAATATTTTCTGTAGTAGTGTCTTATGCTACGCATACTGGAAAGTAGGAAGTTCAATAATAGTCTTTTTACAGCTGATGTGGGATGTGCTAGATCTAGATTAGCTAATTGCTCCTCCTTATCTTTCATTATTTCCTTAGTCACCGACTTATAAACATCTCAGTTATTGAGTTCTCACTATTATGTTCCTTTTTTGATAGGAGAAGACCTAGTCGGAGCCAAGCCGGAGTACCCTGATCATCTTCATTGCTGTTGTGGGTTAGCCTACACCGCGTCGCATCACCACTGCACCGACCCGCCACGGCCCCGCTAGCCTAACTCCATCGCCACCCAAGGTATAACCTATCTTTATGTATCATGGTCGTGTATAGCGTAACCTAGTTAGGCGTCTCCCGTTCGAAAGAGATACGGATGAAAATATACAGATCTTTGCATATATATAACCGTATCTGTTTTGAATTGTCCACGTTTTTTGGATAGCTCGTGGATGCGTAGATGAGATTAGTTTCCATGGTCTGCTCTGATTCGAGACAGAGTTTTGGCATCATCTTCCTGTTGTTCTCCGGATACACACTCTCCTTGCAAGGACGTGTATCTGGAGAACAGTGGGGAGGTGCTGCCGAAATTCTGTCTCGGATCAGAGTAGAGCATGGGAACTAAACTCATCTCCGCACCCTCGAGTGGGATTAGGACCTATCCTCACCTATTAGATTGTAGGAACATCATATAGATGTCATTGGTGGTTATGTTACTCTTTGATATATATGTTAGAAGATGGATAATCGTGAGTGGATGTACACGGGCCACTCAAGTCAGGGTCAGGTCAGCAATGAATGGATCAACAAGACCGATGATTTCTTGGAACGGGCATTTGGCGAGGCTGGTAAAGGAGCAAGTAAAATCTTTTGTCCCTGTAGTAAGTGTGCAAACAGAAAAAGACAAACAAAGAAGTTCATGGGGCAGCATCTTTGGAAGAATCGATTCACGCCAGACTATACCCGGTGGGTCTACCATGGTGAAGCCGATCGCATGAGAGAGGAGGTGGTGAGACAACGCATTGAGGATTACGATGCTAATGCCAGGGTAGCAAACATGTTAGATGACTTTCACGGAGCACAATTCCCTGAAGGAAGTACAGAGGAGGAGCCAGAGGAAACTGCAAAGGCGTTCTACGATATGTTTTCTTCAGCACAGAAACCCCTTCACTGCAAGACAACGGTTTCTCAACTGGATGCGATTGGACGCATAATTGCATTAAAGTCTCAGTTTAGCCTGAGTCGAGATGCCTATGATGGTGTGTTGACAGTTATTGGCTCTCTGCTTCTAGAGGGTCACATTTTGCCAAAGAGCATGTATGAATCACAGAAACTCCTTCGTGCACTTAAGATGCCGTATGAGCAGATACATGCTTGTCCGAAGGGGTGTGTCCTATTTAGGAAAGAACATGCGGAAGCAAAGTATTGTCCAAAGTGTAAATCTTCTAGGTTCATGGAAGTAGACTCTGGTGATGGCCAGAAGCGGTAGCTTGACATCCCGGTGACGATCCTACGACACCTTCCATTCATACCGAGGATCCAACGGCTATACATGACCGAGGAATCTGCGAAACAGATGACATGGCATAAAAATGGCAAACGATACAATCCTAACAAGATGGTACATGCATCTGCTGGTGAAGCATGGACCCACTTTGATGACATTCATCATGAGAAAGCTAAAGAGGCTCGTAATATACGTGTTGCACTAGCAACAGATGGGTTCAATCCTTATGGAATGATGGCTGCCCCATACAGATGTTGGCCCGTGTTCGTTATCCCCCTCAATCTCCCACCCGGCGTATGCTTTCAACGATAGAATGTTTTCTTGTCGTTGATAATTCCTGGGCACCCCGGGAATAATATGGGTGTGTTCATGGAGCCTATGATTGATGAATTGGTTCATGCATGGGAGGAAGGGGTATGGACATACGATCGAGCTACAAAGACAAACTTCAAAATGTATGTTTGCTACCACTACTCCCTGCATGACTTCCTGGCATATGGGATATTCTGCGCTTGGTGTGTTCACGGGAAGTTCTCATGCCCAGTATGCAAGGAAGCTCTGAGATTCATTTGGTTGCAAAAGGGTGGCAAGTATTTGTCATTCGACAATCATCGATAATTCCTCCCTATTGACCATCCATTCAGACAAGACATCAAGAACTTTACGAAAGGTGTTGTAGTGACAGACCCTGCACCCCAGATGATGAATGCTGCCGCAGTTCGTGAACAGATAGATGCTCTCGTGGTCAATGAAGAAGGAGGCGGTTTTGTGGGATATGGTGAGCAACATATGTGGACTCATAAGTCGGGCTTGACTCGGCTCCCCTATTTGATGACCTACTCCTTCCACACAACATTGATGTAATGCACACTGAAAAGAATGTCACTGAGGCACTTTGGGCAACAATCATGTATATTCCTGATAAGTCAAAGGACAACGTTAAGGCTAGAGTGGATCTGGCAACGTTATGCGATAGACCAAACCTAGAGATGAAGCCTCCTAATCGCGGCACGACATGGAGAAGGCCTAAGGCCGATTTTGTCTTGACTAGGGCCCAAAGGAGAGAAGTACTAGAATGGATGCAGACGTTAATGTTCCCTGATGGGTATGCAGCTAATCTGAGGAGGGGAGTGAACTTATGTACTATGCGAGTCTTAGGGATGAAGAGTCATGACTATCACATATGGATTGAGCGTCTTCTTCCGGCAATGGTCCGAGGCTATGTCCCTGACCATGTCTGGCTAGTGCTGGCAGAGTTGAGCTATTTCTTCTGCCAGCTTTGTGCCAAGGAATTAACTCGGACTGTGATTGAAGACTTGGAAAGAATGACACCTGTGTTGCTATGTAAGTTGGAGAAGATATTTCCACCTGGCTTCTTCAATCCGATGCAACATTTGATTTTGCACCTCCTGTATGAGGCACGAATGGGTGGGGCCCGTGCAGGGCCGTTGGTGCTATCCAATCGAGAGATGTCTAAAGGTTCTTAGAAAGAAATGTAGAAATAAATGCAAAACTGAGGCTTCCATTGCAGAGGCATTCATTCTAGAGGTGTCGAACTTCACAACAACATACTATGACAACCTCCCTAGTGTGCATAATCCACCCCCTCGTTACAATGCTGGCGAAAATGAATCAAACCTCAGACTTTTCCGAGGGCAACTCAGAAGCGCAAGTGGATCGACCCCCAAGACCTTGAAACCTGAAGAGTGGCGTAGTATCATGCTTTATGTGTTGAACAACCTTGACGAAGTCGAGCCATACATGCAGTAAGTTCTCAATGAACTTGTTCCATATACCATCATTATTTTTCATCCAACCCCCTTGTTTCTCAATGGTATAGGGAATTTCTTAATTGATTTTGGAATCTATCAAGGGAACCTACCCCTCAGGAATGTGATGCCCTTCTTAGACAGGGTGCGGGAAGTGGAATGCCCGATTTCATTTCTTGGTTCAAAGAGAAGGTACCATCCAATTTAGCTCGTGATTATTTTGACATTCCAAGTTACTCGTATGTACGAATAATATAACTATATATCCTGCTTGAGCTTGTAGGGCCAAAGGGATGTGTTAATGAGTGCTGAGTTGAGACAGGTTGCAGATGGCTTTGAATATAGGGTCAGGTCATTTACCGGTTATGACGTGAATGGATATCGCTTTCACACAACAAATTATGAGCAGAGTCAACCTAATCAAAGAACCACAAGTACCAGAGTTTTTACGCCTGGCCAAGATGGGGTCGACTATTATGGAAGAATGGAAGAAATATATGAGCTCAAGTTTCGTGGTTCCAAAGCTCTTAATCCTATCATATTCAAATGTCATTGGTTTGATCCTGAAGTAACGAGACAGACATATTATAATCTTGGGCTAGTCAAAATTCGACAAGATTCGGTCTTACCAGGTGATGATGTCTATATTGTGGCCCAACAAGCCACACAAGTTTATTATCTCTCATATGCGTGTCAAACCAAAGAGCATCTTAAGGGTTGGGATATTTTGCACAAGATATCGCCACATGGTAAAGTACCTATCCCAATTGATGAAGATTATAACTTAGAGCCAAACACATATGATGGAGAGTTCTTTCAAGAAGAGGGGCTCCAAGGGAGGTTTGAGATAGACTTAACCGAAGCGATCGGGATGGAAGTAGACAATGAAAGGGTTCTTGATGAGGACGCTGGAGATGAGGTGCAGAATTTGAAGGACTTACAAATGCTGGAGCAATTACATTTAGGCAATCACAATAGTGACATAATTGTTACTTCGGATAGTGTTGATTATGACATGGTTGATAGTGATGATGAGACTTATGATCCAACTAATCCGAATCATGAAGATTATTTCTAATACATGTAATACTATTTTTATTTTGTAATTATGTTATTTCTAATACATGTAATACTATGTTATTTTGTAATTATGCTCCTCTTGCTGATTAATTCTTGTTTAATCTTTTTAATTGCAGGTGATTGAAGAAATATGGTGGGCGGTAATATGAGGAGGGTGAACTCTCTTTACCAAAGAGCACGCCCTGCAGCGCCTGCTGCAGATGAGGAGCCATCACAGGGGAGGAGGAGGAGGAGGAGCAGGAGCAGCCGCAAGAGGGACCCGTCGCCTCTTGTCCTGGCACGTGCGGGGTGCGAGCACGTGATGACCGAGGACGAGGAGCGGCACGAGGACAAGGAGCGGCATGAGGACCAGGAGCGGCACGAGGACGAGGAGCGGCATGAGGACGAGGAGTGCCGCGGGGACGAGGAGGAGGAGGAGGAGGAGGAGGGGGGGGCAGGAGGGGGTTCTACTACCTCTAGCGGCTCGAGTATCTACTTGCGAGGTCCAGCGAGCCTCCCTGAGCGACGGATACCTCCTCACAGGCGGCCGTTGATTCGACCTGATGGGGAAAAGTAAGTAACTTAAGATGTTATCACTACTTCATACGATATGTTGAAAATCACAATACAAACTAATATTTTTTCTTAAACACTTGGGCAGGAGTTGGACGATTGTACAGTTTGCAGGTTGTCACACACGCCATGTCAATGGCATCCTAGGGCTTTTGTGCAAGGTGCACTTCCCTGGCTTTGTTCACTACGCTGGAGTGACGACGCTGGCCTACACGTTCGACCACTACGTCGCTGTTGATGATGCTAGAGATCGGGATGGTAGGCAATTCGACAACAAGGCGGAGCGGGTGAAGGCCGAGCTATGGGTAAGTCCTCGCACTATGTTCCTCAATACATTGCATTTATTGGACATTTCTCAAATAATGAATGGACACATTGCGTCTATATGCAGGATTTCTTCAGATGCCACGGGGGGATGGAGGAGAGGGCGGCTTTGGTGGCTACCAAAGTCTGCAAAAAACTCGTGAAGGACATGCATTACGAGGCATGCATCTAGGCTGTCATAACATACCATGGAGTATTCCTTAGGACGAAGGTAACCAAAACTCAGGCAAGAACAATGACGCTGACCCGACAACAATACCTGGAGGTAAATATAGAATATTAATACTAGTTTCTTTTGAGATTAAGTAGGATGAATTTGATCTTGTTATATGTCATATACTTGATGACGTGCAGGCGATTCCGTCTTGGTGCGCCTCGTACCCCGCATGCTGGGCATATATGGTGGACAAGTGGTGCGCCCCCGAGTGGGAGGAGACGCACAATGCTTGTCGGGAGCGGCGTCTGATGATGCCAGGTGTACCACACCATCAAGGCAGTCGCAACCTCAGTCGATACGCACAGACATGGGTATGTGATTTCATTTGTTTATTCCAATACTCAATTCTGCATGATTCCTAATAATCTTGCTATTTGTATTACAGTCGTCGTCACATGGTGGCCAGCCTTGCTCTCAGTTCAAGGCATGGGCTATGGCTCACAAGGGGAAGGCGACGTCCGACATCGACTACAACCCGGAGGACCCTCCCTCGGCGTACAGCAATGCGACCGTCCATAGCCGCCTCAGTGAGTACACGTCGATGGCAAAGGTGGTCCATGGGCCAGACTATGATCCAAGCACCCAGGACTTTGATGGAGAAGTAGTCATGAGGGTGAGAGGAGGAAAGAAGCATGGGCGGTACTTGCTCGGTGATGGCATAATCGATACAGCCACTACTCCCTCTCTCTCTCAGATCCGGGCAAGAAGCATGAGCTCAAGCCCCGCCATACGACCTCAGCCGGACACTGCACAGCACCGGATGGAGGCACTCCAGGTTATTCCTGTTTTATTCATTTTTCATTGATTTTTAGATACCTTAGCTCTGCAATATTATAAAAATTGGGTTCAAATATTGTAGGTCCAGCTGGAAGAAGAGAAGAGGCGACGGGAGAAGTTGGAGGCGAGGATCGCAGCCGAGCGGGAGGAGTTGGAGGCGAGGATCACAGCCGAGCGGGAGGCCGAGCAGCGGAGGTTCGCAGACATTCTACAGTACATGCAAAGTCTTGGCGCCGCCCAGGGAATGCCTCCACCACCTGGGCTATTCGCTCTACCTCCACCTCCCGGTGCAACTACTCCTGTGAGTATGAATGTTTCAGGTTATATGTTCATGTTTACAGTCAAACCACAACAATACTTCGAACCTAGTGTTTCAGGTTATCTTTTTTTATAGAGAAAAACCCTGATTTTATAAAGCCACAAAGTATAAATAACAGACAAACTGAAAAAAAGTTTTAAGTTTCCAAACTAGCACAACTGCACAAGCTACTAATCTGCATACTCCCTTCTTACCTGCATGCACATCATGTGCTACTTCCTGATCCCTACCTGCATGCACAACCATATGGGCTCGTCCAAGACATATCAATTTTTTTAAAACTGCTATATGTTGCTTTGTAAAGAAGTAATTAGCTCATACTTAATCGAAACAATTGTATTTAGCACAAACGAATAGTCTTTGACGCTATTAGTATTCCTGTGTTCTAAACACTCATTTCTATGAAATTCCTGTGTGTTTCCAATCCTCTGTTTTACACCTTTATTCCTTTCATATTCCTGTGTTTTCTTTCATTCCTTTGTTTTGCATTCCTTTTTTCCAAACAGGGCCTTATCTTGTCTCACATATGTAATCTCTTCTCCTCTGCAGAATCAATCGGCGGCATCGAATGAAGTGCCTCATGCTACAAATCCTTCACCAAATCAGTCTCGTTGTTCGTGATGAAACTTGTAGTTGTTAATGGTACTTTTATTTGCACTTCTTATGGTAAATGATGGAGCACTGGGATTACTTGTGAACTTATTGTGATATACTGTGACTTTTTTTTTGGGAAACTGATATACTGTGACTTATGTGATGTTTGTGATATGTATGTGATGTCTGTGATATATATATCATGTCAGTGATGTCTGCTATGCATATTTTTTGTTTGTCTAGATGGAAGGGATAAAAACGATTAAAAAAATATTTCTGGTCACTTTGCCGAGTGTTGCGCTCGGCACATGCACTCTTTGCCGAGTGTTTTGGCCATAACACTCGGCAAAGGACTGCACTGGACACCTAGAAAAAATAGTTTGCTGAGTGTCCATGCCAGGACACTAGGCAAACCTGATGGCTTTGCCGAGTGTCCAGGCTAGGACACTAGGCAAACCTGATGGCTTTGCCGAGTGTCGTGTCCAAGACACTAGGCAAACTTGGTACTTTGCCTAGTGTCCTAAGAAAGACACTCGGCAAATAAACCAAAAAATTATTTTTTAAAAAAAATGTCTTTGCCGAGTGTCAAACCGTGATCTTCCGTTAGGTTGCCCGAAAAAGGACACTCGGCAAAGCCTGCTTTGCCGTTACTCTTTTTGCCGTCTCCGCTTTGCCGAGTGTGGCACTCGGCAAATGGTTTGCCGAGTGTTTTTGGCCGTTTGCCGAGTGTCCTGGACACTAGGCAAAGCGTGCGATTCCAGTAGTGTGCCCAAGTTTTCCAAATCCTTCGCCCCAGGGTCCGAACATGATGGTTCCCACAAAGTAGGCCCTATATGCAGTTTTGCTGTTGCAATCCCATCATGAGACAACTTCCAAGTGTAACGGTCCTGCACATCTGGCTGCAAGAGTAAGCCATCCACAAGATCCCAAATATGGAGGTACTCAATTAGAACTTCAATTGTGAGAGCTCCGTTTATGTCACCAACCCATCTTCTGTTTTGGGTAGCTTGAGCCACCGTCCTCGGCTTGGCTGTTCTTTTGCCCGCCGTTTTGATCAGATTAGTGGCTATTTCAGCCATGGTGTGACCATCCAGCCACCTGTCTGTCCAAAATAGGATATGTTCCCCATTTCCAACAATGGCATCCACCGCGACATCAAAAAGGCCCTGAGCCTTACGAGGTATTGAGATAGGAAGCCCTGCCCAAGGTCTATCCCATTCAGTCTTCTGTGCCCAAAGCCAAAGAATTCTTAGAGCACAGCCCAGCAGTTCTAAATTATGGATGCCCAACCCTCCATATTCAATGTGCCGTTGTACTTTCTCCCACAATATCAAACAGTGACCCCCCATTTGTGTGCTCCTGCCCCTTCCAAAGGAACCCTCTTCTTTTTTTTATCAATCGCCTTTAAAAACTACTTTGGCGTATCCACGCACCATTACAAGCCACCCAGCTCTGTTCATTAAAAATGCCTTCCATCCATGGAGGTAGTCAGCCAGCTTATCTAGTAGAGGCAACAATACCTCCTTGGTTGGTTTGCCAATTGTGAGTGGACAGCCAAGGTAAGTACAAGGAAAAGCCTTGATGGAGCAAGAACGGATGTTGGCAGTTAGTGTCATCTCTTCATCTGTACAGTGGATAGGGGACACTGAACTTTTGGACAGATTGGTTCTAAGACCAGAAGCATGTCCAAAGAGGTCCAAACAAGTAAGTCTGAACTGAATGGTCTTAAGAAAATCACCGCATCATCAGCATAGAAGGATATTCGATGCCGGACTTGTTGAATGGATACTGCATGTAATACCTGACCATAGAGTTCAGTACGTCCATGACCAAAATGAATAACATGGTGAGAGGGGATCCCCTTGTCTAAGACCTCGCTGATGAGTAATCATCCCTGCCGGCTCACCATACACCAAAGTTTGCGTGGAGGATGCTGACAGGATCAGGCATAAAAGATCACACCACCGCTGTCCAAAGGCCACATGTCGCAAGACTTCCGAAAGAAATGACCAAGATACAGAATCAAAAGCCTTGGAGATATCTTTGAGCCAGATGTGAGCTTCCTTCTATTTATGCAAAGATTTCACCATCTGCTGCACTAAAATGAAATTGTCCTGGATATTCCTTCCTCTTACAAATGCACTTTGGTTCGTAAGGACCAGAGATGGTAAAAAGGGGGCCAGCCGATTAGCCATTATTTTAGTTACCAATTTTGCAAAATTATGAATCAGGCTTGTTGGTCTAAAATCTTTTACTTCAACTGCATCCAACTTCTTTGGCAGCAAGGCGATGAAGGCCGAGTAAAGGAGCCTGAACTTGAACACATGACCCCGGTAGATGGCATCCAGGGCCCTCATAGTGTCTCCCTTGATAATACTCCAACGTGTTCTATAGAACCGCCTAGTAAAACCATCCGGTCCTGGGGCCTTATCTAATGGCATGTCATTCATAGTAGCCCATACTTCCTCTTCTGAGAAAGGAGCCTCCAGAATAGAAAGATCATGCCGCTGAATGCCCAAAGTATTTAGGTCAATACAGAACTCCCTTTCCTCTGCCTTTCCAAGGATTCCATCAAAATAGTTAAACACAGCTTGCTATTTCTCCTCATGAGAAACAACCACTTGATCTCCAGCCTGCAACTTTGAGATAAAATTTTTCTTTTCACTACTACAAATTTTATTTTGCGCAACGTTTCACATAAGGGCTCCGAGGCAGCCATTGCTTTTGCCCGCCAAGGTTATTCATGGCCAGCTGAAGCCGGCCAGCCCACTGAACAACCGCCACGGTTAATAATTAACCGTGGCGGACATTGTAAGGTAACCACCATGGTTAATGAGTTAGGCATTGTAAGGTAACCGCCACGGTTAATAGGTATTAACCGTGGTGGTTGCTTATAATGCCCGCCACGGTTAATAGCTCATTAACCGTGGTGGTTATGTTAAAATGTCCACCTCGGTTAATGGTAATAATAAAAAATAATTCATAACTTTTTATATGCATGAATTCGGATGAAGACAAACTTTATATCAAAATTGTAGCTCTCGACGTCATCTACAACTTTGTAGTTAAAAAGTTTATGAATTGAAACTATTTAGGGTCCAAAAATATTATTTTAAGTGTGCAGATTTTGAAATTTAAAATTTATAATTATCAAACAATCTCAGATGTTGACATGGTCTACACAAAAGTTACAGTTCTCGATAGAATCTACAACTTTGTGCTTGAAAAGTTTTTAATTTGAATATGTTTAGATTCTCAAACATGTGTTCAAAGGTTATGGATTTTGAAATTTAAAATATTGAATTCCTAAATTATCTCCAATGTTCCTAATTTTCAAATTCAAACATGTGTTCTAGTGGTTCACCTAATCTACATGTTTGATATTGACAAGTTTTTGATTTAAGGTCACCTAGAGTCTCCAGTACCATGTTTGAAATTCACATATTTTATTTTAAGGCTCAATTTTTTGAAGTTTTTCAAACTATCTCTGATGGCGATACATCATATACCAGAGTTGTAGTACTCGACAAGATATAAATCTTTGTAGTTAAAAGTTTTTTCATTTGAGTTTATTTAGTAGCCAAAACACCCAATGTAATATTAGGAAATATTGATATAAAAGGATACCCTATTATATACATACACAAATGATTGTCTGTTGTGGTGGTAGAGGGTGGTAGTGTTGAATGAGGGGTCTTAGGTTCGATTCTCCAGAGTTGCATATTTTTTGGGTTTTTTCACGAACATTAACCAATCTAATATGTATTTACCATGGCGGGTGACCGTCACGGTTAAGTTTTTTGTAGTAGTGTTTTCCTGAATCTAGCCTGCTGATGAAAAAATGCAGTATTGGCATCTCCCTCTTTAAGGTACAGAATTCTAGAGCGTAGCCGAGCGATGGTTCGTTTAAGAGATGCGAACCCAACACAATGAAGTTTGAGTTTCTTGCGCAGCCACTCCTCTTACTCAGTAAGATCCCTGGAATCCATTTCAATTTCAAAGCGGTGAAGGATCTCTTTTGCCATCTCAAGCTTAATTTTCATATTCCCTACCTTCCTTTGTCCCCATTTTTGTAGCCCCTTGCTGAGTCGCTGCAGCTTCAGAGAAAACCGCTCTACAGCACAAATAGACTACACTGGAGCTTCCCAATTCTGTTTGAAAGCATCTATAAGGGACCTTTGTCCAGAAGCTTTCAAAATTAAAACGACGCTTGCTTCAGGTGGCCACTTTTAAGCCAAGGATGAGTGGACAGTGATCAGATACACCTGCTGTTGTGCTCTACAGAACTGTGGCAGAACCTCCTAAGTGTTTGGGCCCACCGGCACCTGCCATTGTCCTAAGGACCTCTGACGGTGATGCCGGGAGTCCTCCCACTTTAGAAGTCCGATGAGCATCGCTGGACGCTCATTCCACTGCTACCTGTGGCGTACCAAGCTGGCTCGTCCTGACCACTGGTAATGGTCAAACAACGAGAACTGCTTCTTCTCGCCCTTACAGGATAGCAAGTGGCCACCTTAACACCAGGATCATTCGTTGCAAAGATAAAGCAGTAACTCAACGACACAAGACCAAAATAATATTTCAGAGTGAAACAGCGGAAGTATTACATAACTTAATTTACAAAAGGAGTTCTTCCAAATAGTAGAGTGTTATTACAAGCCTGGTCCAGCGGAGCAACTGAAACTTTAGTACAGACAGTACAAATTTATAGACCCTGCCCATGGGTCACGCTCACTCTTCTTCGTCGTCAACCTCGACGACGGTCACACAACAGGGTCCGAAACAAGTCGGCTCCTGTGCTTCACCTGCAACAGGGGTATTGAAACCCTGAGTACGGGAGTACTCAACAAGACTTACCCGATGGGAAAAGAGGAGAACTTAGGGATGCAGGCTTAGGGTAGACAAGGGGTGGCTGAGCAAGGAGCCAAGTGTTTTGCTTAAAAAGCTTACTAATAGTGCATCCTTATTTTTAAGTTTTACCCGCGAATTCCTCCCTCACAGAGGTCGAGGAGTTCGAGGACAGTCTAACTAGTTGTTCCCCACAGACGAATCCGTGAGTTCCTAGTCCTATCCTAAAGTATTGTTTATCGATGGCCATAGCTTCATGTCGCTATGAGTCCGGGAATTGGGATCCGAACCTCATGAGACATTTCTTCCTTTCTCATTTTACCAATTAGTTGCATATTTAACTACGATGAGGGTCGAAGGAATTGAGTCTCCCAATCGGGGAGCAACGACGATTCGAATCGCTTAGCAATCCAGCTGGAGTTCCTAACCACCCGACATATGTAGAACCAAATCTTGCATATATCAACCCAAATCAAGCTCTCCCCAAATTTGACCAGGTTCGCGGCACCCGAGAGCACAGTACCCCACCATCCTACAGCCGATCTAGATGTTTTCCGGTCATCTCAGATCCGTAAGGTGGGCACACGTTACTCTCGCCATCTTTCCACTCCCAGTGCGCGAGTAGCTGTTCGCGTCGAGGGATCACAAGACCGGGCTTACCGAGGGCAAGTGGCTAGTACTACAAATTCTCAACCCAGCAGGCCATCAACGGAACGGTCCTTAATCAACACAGTCGGAGACACTACTTTAAGACTCCATTCTTAAAGCAAGTCCACCGACCGGTCTCAAATTGAAACATCATTGATCATAAGTGTATCCCACAACAACCCTTCAAACTTTCTTGTTTGAAAACCTATCTAGTAGCAGGGCTAAGCATCGCTACGCTGTTTTAAAATAAAACAGGTGTCAAGGACAGGATAACAGGTAACAAGGTAGTAAATGCAGCAAGTAGGTTAACCCAATTCTCAACTACCTAATGCAGCATTTTCAATTCATAAGAGATAAAAGATTTAAAACATTCAAGGAGGGGTTAATGCATCCGGGGCTTGCCTTGGTTGCAGGGCAGAGAGGGACCCTCGGAGACTTCCCAAGTCTCGGATCCGACTTCCTCGAACGGAGCACCGACCTCGGGGTTCGGTTCAACGGGCGCTCCTTCGGTCACGGACACTATACGCAAAATGATGAATGCTCATGATATGCGTATGACAAATATGCAAGAAGGACCAAATCGAGTACAACTCGCCTTCTTGATGCAATACAGAATTATCACTAAATAAAGTTGTTTAACATCTTAATGTTTTTACCCAAGAGGTTGCATCTGTAAAATAAAATCTCTTTTAATTCATAATTAACCTGAATTAACTAATTATTAATCCTATTTACCTTAATTAATTCTTAATCAACTGCTAATGACAGTAATTAAGCATTAAGGCTAAACAATAATTAAATGCCAAAGGTCATTAGGGTTAATGACCTCAGGTCATCACACAATCCCCAAAATCACTCAACCCTAATTATGAGGATTTCACTAATCACTATCTAATTATTTTGGAATTATTATTTAAATACTAAATAAGGATTTATTAATATTTTAATTAAACATTATCCAAATGCCACCAAATTTTGTGTGGAGCCAGGGAATAATAGTCAGAGGCTCCCCACAATTTTTGGTGATTTTTGGACATACAAATAAATTATTAAAATTCCTAGAATTTGTATTCACTAATTAACAGAGCAAATTTTTACAGACATGTAAACTACCAGAAAACAGAATCCACTATTTTTCTTGTGTTCTACCCACTTTATGGAACCTACACAAAAACTTTCATCATTTTTGGATTAGCACACAATTTATCTCATAATTTCAAACATCAAACAAAAATTGCATAAAAAGAAAAAAAGAAAAAGATCTTTGCGCAGTGGGCGGCCTGGATTTTGGCCCGCAGGCCGGCCCATGCGCGCTCGGCCCGCGCACGCACTGCGCGCGCTGCCCCTCCCCTCATGTGGACACTGACGAGCGGGCCTCGCTCGTCAGGCTCTCCCTTCCCCTCTCTCTGCGGAAGCTGACAGGCGGGTCCCGCCCGTCAGTTTCGCCTCCCTCGTTCACGGCGGTGCTGCCGCCGCTCCGGCGACCGTTAGCGAGTTCCTCGGCCCCCGCGCGCGTGCGCACCAGCACCGCGTCAACCCTGCGACTCCAAAGCTACCACTCACGGATGCTCTCCCGCTCTCTTTTCACCTCAACCACACAAATGGTGGACGGCCGCGTCGGTCGCCGAGGACCGGGCACGAGGGTTCGGTAGAGCGTGAACCAGTAGGTCCGAGAAGAAGTGGGGATCATGGTGCTCACATCACCACGGCGGGAGAAGCAGTAGAGAAGCTTGGCGACGGTGGCCGTGCGGTCGGGCGGATGCTCCGGCTCCGGCGAAGTCGTTCCGGGGGTCCTGCTCACGTCCAGGAAGAAGAAGCGAGCGCATGAGCATCGGGGAAACAAGAGGAGTTCGAAACGATCGCTGGTAAGGCGTGGTACCGATTGGAGCAACGTGCCCACGTGAAGGGTTCCACGGCGGCGACGCCGGCCGGACTTAGAGAAGAAGGAGAAGCTCTGGCGTTTGAGGGGGTTAGGGAGTGGGCTCGGGGGTGCTCTGGGTCCGCAAGGAGGTGGCGACTACGGCAGAGTGCTACATTTGGCTCGAAAGGAACTGAGTACGGTGGATTTCAGAGAGGGGGATGTCGGGTTTCTTCGGCCGTGGACAGCGAAAACGGACGGCGTCGTCCACGTCGGTGCTCAAGTGGAGGGAGGAGCGAGCTCTGGGCGTCCACGTCGCCTGGCGGCTCTGGCAGCAAGCAGCTGCGTGCTTGCACGCATGCGCGCGGCGCAGCTCGCGCGGCGGATGCGCTGGACAGGGGCCGGTGATCCTCATCGGATCACTGTAGCAACCCCTATCTTCCCCCTTTTGTCCCCTTGCGAAATTCGGCCAAAGTTTGAACTAAAGCCAAATTGCCACCAAAATAAAAGTTGTGCCAAATTTTGTAAACTACAAATCATCTTTTGGTGTCCAGGGCTGATTCTGAGTAGAAAATAGCTAATTTGGCCAAACAGTTTTGAAATTGAACTCAATTCAAAGAAATTCAAATTTTTGAATTGGGGACAAAACAGGATTTCCAAAATTACTTTTGATTTTGCATAACAACTTGAAAAACTCCCAACATGAAAGTTGCTCAACTTTTTGTGCTCTACAACTTTCATGTTGACCACATTTTAAAAATCCAAATGGATTTTGATTTGGGGGTTTAAGTTGGAAAAGGGGACACTTTCTGGAAATCTGTATTTTCAAAATTACTTTGAATTTTGTATTGAAACTTCAAAAACTCAAAACACCAAAGTTGTACACCTTGACAAGATCTACAACTTTGCTTTTGAACTCATCCCCAAATTTTGCTTAGTTTTTGAATTGCACAAAAAGGGGAAATTCTAGGGTCCAGAATTCAGGGTTCCCCCCCTTAGCTTTCGAAAATCTTCCACCCTAGGGTTTTAGCAAGCATCAACACACAACATGAGCACACTCTACTTCCCTAAACACAAGCAATCAAAATAAACTTGTTTTAAGTTGATGCATAACAATGTGCTTAACAAATATGCTTTGCAATGCTTATGATGACATGATCCGTTTTTAGTATTCGTAACATCAGGGATGTTACAGCCCTTCCCCCTTAAAGAAATCTCGTCCCCGAGATTTAAAACCTTAGGGTAAGTAATGGAAAAGGAAATTTGTCAAAACTCTTTCATCTTCAACTTTCTCATAAAGCAAGAGGTTGGGAAAAACACTCCATTACAAACGTGTATGTACATTAAGTACATGGCTTTGGCGACTCTTTTCCTTCACTAGAGTACACTCTCTAGTTATCATATGTTGTCCTCAAGAGAAGCATGGAATTCAGGGAAATTCTCTAGCAAGTAATCTTCAGATTCCCAGGTGGCTTCCTCTTCAGAGTGCTGGCTCCATTGTACCTTGTACCATTTGGTGGTTGTTCTTCGAGTAATTCTATCTTTCTGATCCAGTACTCGGATAGGATACTCCGAATAAGTCAGATCTGGTTCAAGTTCTACATCTTCAATATCTTGAACTCGGTCTGGTACTCGAAGACACTTTTTCAGTTGAGACACATGGAACACATTATGCACCCCGGATAATCGTTCGGGCAGTTTAAGGCGGTAAGCGACCTGGCCACATCGGTCAATGATTGGAAATGGACCAATGTAACGAGGCGCTAACTTGCCTTTAACACCAAAACGATTTACTCCTTTCATTGGGGATACTTTCAAATACACATGATCACCTTTGGCGAACTTTAATGGTCGACGTCTTTTATCAGCGTAACTTTTCTGTCGGGACTGAGCAACTTTCAAGTTATTTTGGATTTGTTTCACTTTGTTCTCAGTCTCTTTCACTAAGTCAACTCCGAAGAACCATCTTTCTCCAGGTTCCGACAAGTGTAACGGAGTTCGACATCGGCGACCATACAGTGCCTCAAAGGGAGCCATTTTGATACTCTCTTGATAGCTATTATTGTAGGAAAATTCTGCTAGAGGCAAGCAGTCATCCCACTTATCTGGAAAATTCAGGGCACAAGATCTTAATAGATCTTCTAGGGTTTGATTCACCCTTTCAGTTTGCCCACCGGTTTGAGGGTGGTAGGCTGTGCTGTATAAAAGCTTAGTGCCCAGGGACTCATGTAAACATTTCCAGAATTGGGAGACAAATTGTGTGCCTCTATCTGACACTATTGTCTTTGGCACCCCATGCAGACTTAGGATACGGTCGAAATAAATCTTAGCATAGGTGGAGGCAGGATACAATAGCTTTACAGGCAGAAAATGTGCTGTTTTGGTGAGACGATCTACTATGACCCAAATTGAATCAAAGCCCTTGGCCGTCTTGGGCAATCCTACTATGAAATCCATACTTATGTCATCCCATTTCCATGCGGGGATAGGCAAAGGTTGCAACTCCCCAGCGGACTTGAGATGAATGGCTTTGACCTTTCGACAGGTGTCACATTGGGCCACATAGCGAGCTATTTCTATCTTCATTTTTGTCCACCAAAACCTTTGCCTTAGGTCCTGATACATCTTATTGCTTCCCGGATGAATAGAATACCTCGTGGTGTGAGCTTCATCCAGGATTTGTTGACGTAGCTCAGGTACCTTTGGAACCACTAACCGGTTCTTGAACCAGATTACTCCCGCATCATCCACCTTAAAGTCTGTGGGTGCTCTATTAGAAATCTTCTCTTTAAGATGTCTCATGCCTTTGTTTTCTTTTTGTGCCTTTATGATTTGAGCTTCGAGATTGAAATCGATCTTTAGATTGGCAAGGCTTCCTTGGGAAATCATTTCTATCCCCAAGTTCTCTAGCTCTTGGCACAAAGTTATATCCCTAGGCGTCACTGTTAAGCAATTACAGTGAGCCTTACGACTGAGGGCATCAGCTACTATATTTGCCTTGCCAGGGTGATAATGCACCTCAAGGTCGTAATCTTTAATTAATTCTAGCCACCTTCGCTGGCGCATATTAAGCTCAGCTTGAGTAAAGATATACTTCAAGCTTTTGTGATCGGTATATAGATGACATGTGTTCCCCAACAGATAATGACGCCAGATCTTTAATGCATGTACCACGGCGGCTAGTTCAAGATCATGGGTCGGGTAATTCTCTTCATGTGGTTTGAGTTGTCTGGAAGCATATGCAATTACGCGACCCTCCTGCATTAGCACACAGCCTAACCCGATCCCTGATGCGTCACAATATACATCAAAGGGTTTTTCAATATCTGGCTGGGCTAAGACAGGTGCAGTTGTCAACAACCTTTTCAGAGTCTGAAAGGCTTGCTCACATTGGGGTGACCAAACAAATTTTGTTTGATTTTTGAGCAAGGTTGTGATTGGTTTGGCAACTCTGGAAAAGTCCGGGATAAAACGATGGTAATATCCCGCCATACCCAGAAAACTACGGACCTCATGTACCGTAGTCGGGGGTTTCCAATTCAACACGTCTTCTACCTTGCCTGGGTCTACAGCGACTCCTTCCGCTGATAATACATGACCCAGGAAATGGACTTTGTCCAGCCAGAACCCACATTTGCTGAACTTGGCGTATAGCTGATGTTCCCTGAGACGAGTCAGCACGACCCTCAAATGTTCAGCATGTTCTTTCTTAGTTTTGGAGTAAATCAAAATGTCGTCAATAAAGACTACAACAAATTTATCTAGTTCTGGCATGAAGACAGAGTTCATCAGGTACATGAAATGGGCCGGTGCATTGGTCAACCCAAAGGACATCACCAAGTATTCATATAGCCCGTAACGGGTTGTAAAAGCTTTCTTGGGCACATCTTCCGGCCTAATTTTAATTTGCTGGTACCCTGATCTTGAATCAATTTTTGAGAATACTTTGGCCCCAGCTAGCTGGTCAAACAATAAGTCAATGCGGGGCAGTGGGTACTTGTTCTTAATCGTTACCTCATTTAGGGGACGATAGTCAACACACAGCCTTAATGTTTGATCTTTCTTTTTCACAAACAAGGCTGGGCAACCCTATGGAGAAGAACTGGGCTGAATAAAACCTTTCTGCAACAACTCTTGTAATTGGGTTTTCAATTCGGCCAGCTCTTTCGGTGCCATTCTGTAGGCCCTTCGAGATATTGGGGCCGTCCCTGGCTTCAGTTCTATACTGAATTGTACATCCCGGTCCGGAGGCAGACCTGGTAAGTCTTCAGGAAATACATCCGGGAAATCTCGAACTACCGGGATATCTTTAACTTCAGACACATTAGCGTCATGAACTTGCCCAATTGTCCGCTTGGGAGTAACTAATTGAATTAGCAAATAAGAATTCTCATTGGGCAATGGGATTTTAATGGTTCGATGCAAAGTGTCCAGCACAACCCCTCGTTGTGCCATCCAGTTCATGCCTAAGATGACATCAATCTCTTGGTCCTTAAGAACAATCATGCTAGTAGGAAAATTATGCCCACCAAATTCGATGGGTACTTGGTGAACCATTTCTTTGGACATCAGCCGTCCTCCTGGCGACTGTATATAAAAATGATCTTGTGTTTCCCCAATGGGTATGCCATGCTTTAACACAAAGGTGCGATTGATGAATGTATGAGATGCACCAGAATCGAAGAGCATTAAAGCAGGTTGTTTCGCAACAGGAAACGTACCCATCATCACTGGTTCACCCTCTGGAATCATCTCCACTTCCATATGGAAGACCTGCCCCGTCTTCTTTACTGGTCTACCTTTTTGTATCTGTTGCCCTTTCTGAGCCCCAGTCCTGAACTGACTCGGCTGGGCTTGGCCCATAGGTGGCCTTTGGAAGGTAGGGTTGGTTTGGCGGGGAAAAGGGCACTCTTTAGAGAAATGCCCAGGCTTACCGCAATTGAAGCAAGGGTAATTGTGGTTGGGCGGAGCAGTGGGGCGAACACCTGGGGTGTTCGGCTGACGTGGTGCAAGAGCGATGGCAGTAGGTCGAGAGTATACCTGCTGCCCGGGTCTGTACTGTGGAGGGGAGAAAGGACCACGATAAGGTGACGGCGCTTGGAAACGTCCGTGGCCCTGTGGATGATAAATGATCCTCTGGCGCTTTTGACCGCGACCAGAGAAAGAGGAGGAAGCAGCCTTCTTCTTGGCTTCCTTGTGTTTTCTATTCTTTTCCTCAGAGGCGATGGCAATATTTACCGCCTCATAGAAGGTAACATTCTGGCAAGTAGTCATCATGGTCTGAAGTTTAGTATTTAGACCACGCATGAAACAGGCTTTCTTCTTTCTGTCAGTGTTCACATGATCCGTGGCATATTGAGAGAGATAATTAAACCTTGCCACATACTCCATAACACTTTTATCGCCTTGCTGCAAGGCGAGAAACTCTTCGGCCTTCATGGCCATGAGCCCTTCGGGGATGTAGTGGGCGCGGAACGCGTCCTTAAACTCGGTCCAGGTAACCTGGTGTCCGGGAGCTTGGATAGCTAAGAAGTTCTCCCACCAGGCACCTGCAGCTCCCCGAAGCTGCTGGGCTGCAAACAGGGGCTTCTGAGTTTCTGAACACTGAATCAAACTGAACTTATGCTCCATGGTTCGGAGCCAGTCATCCGCTTCTAAAGGCTCATCGGCCTTAGTGAACACCGGGGGCCTGGTCTCGGTAAAATCCACATACCTTGTCTCTCCGTCCCCGTTGCGCGGTGCCCTGAAATTTGGGGCGAGGTGTGGTTGACGCTGTGCTAGCTCGCGCAGCAAGCGAGCGTTGTCAGTTGTGGCACTTAGCAGAACAGCAATGGCGTCAGCCAAAGAAGGTGGAGCAGGTGGAGGGTTGGGGATATCATCCCCTCCCTGAGATGTCCCAGCTCCATCAGATCCGCCAGTACGCATCGGCATCTGTTACAAGAGTCGTAGATACCTGTTACCACGTGAAATTCATAACACAGAACATATCTTACATTCTTCCATTCACTTATTAAACATTAGTTCGACACACCAAGAGTAAATAGGTACAACTTCTCAAACCAAAAGAGAACTTATATTACAAACCCGAACCCCACTACGGCAAGCTAGGACCCCTACAACGACGTTGCCCTCGGTTTCACCGAACTAATCGGTGTGGCCAGAGCTGTAGCCCGGGTCGTCATTGCCATCATCCTGATTACCCCCTGGGTTGTTGTCATCGGGGTCGGACTCCTCTTCATCACTGAGGCCTGGATCGGGTTTCCCATCGTCTGCCAACTCGCCATCCGTATCCATTTCCCCTTCGCCGGGAGGTGGGTGGAGCTGATGATATAGATCAAATGCAATATCACGATATTGCATAGCCAGGTCATTGACAGTATCTAAGTGATGTGCCAGCTCCAGTTTCTCCAGCTGGAGCTGGTCCTCTCGTTGCCACGCGACATCCCGCTGTGCGGTGACCGTGGCCGCCATCTTCACGTACAAATCCTTAAGATACCTGGCCTAGCCCAACTTTGCGTTCATCCTAGTCAGCTCATGCCTGTGTGTGCTCCTAGCTTCTTCCTCTCGGGCAATGGCTGCATTCCGCTCCTCCACCATCCGGGACAACATAGCCTCACAGTTCTCTGTAGCTTGTTTTTCTTTGGCCTGTTGAGCTTTAAGTTTGCCAATCTCCATAACTTTGTACATTCTCTCTCTCATCACCTCAGTCAACTCGGCGGACAACCTGTCCACCTCCTGCTAAGGCGGTGAACGGCTACTGCTGGCTTGATCGCTGCGTGGAGCTAGCTGATGTAGGGGAACTCCTTTTGGACCGGTCTGCTTACGCGGGGTCTGCTTCTGACGAACCATCCTGTAGAGGGTAAGTTTAGATTAGTAAGAGAGACCTTAAAGGTTAGCAAGAATAGGATTGATTCTATTCACCCAACCCAAACAAGGAGGAAGGAACTTAACCAGTTAATACATCATGATGCATGCACGAACTTACGATTCCCACTAACAATTCGTAACGATATTACTTTAAATTTTTACAACATAGGGCAATACTTTATGTTGCTCCTCCATACCACTTCAAAAATTCTAAGAAAGCCTATAGACAGGGGTAGGTTAGGACTAAGCACTTGGACTCAAAATAGGCAGGTTCATAGTATTAGATCCAAACGAATTTTTGAAGTTTTTCAATAGGTACAGCAGTCATCTTAGCAACGAATGCTCTGATACCAGCTGTGGCAGAACCCCCTAAGTGTTTGGGCCCACCGGCACCTGCCATTGTCCTAAGGACCTCTGACGGTGATGCCGGGAGTCCTCCCACTTTAGAAGTCCGATGAGCATCGCTGGACGCTCATTCCACTGCTACCTGTGGCGTACCAAGCTGGCTCGTCCTGACCACTGGTAATGGTCAAACAACGAGAACTGCTTCTTCTCGCCCTTACAGGATAGCAAGTGGCCACCTTAACACCAGGATCATTCGTTGCGAAGATAAAGCAGTAACTCAACGACACAAGACCAAAATAATATTTCAGAGTGAAACAGCGGAAGTATTACATAACTTAATTTACAAAAGGAGTTCTTCCAAATAGTAGAGTGTTATTACAAGCCTGGTCCAGCGGAGCAACTGAAACTTTAGTACAGACAGTACAAATTTATAGACCCTGCCCATGGGTCACGCTCACTCTTCTTCGTCGTCAACCTCGACGACGGTCACACAACAGGGTCCGAAACAAGTCGGCTCCTGTGCTTCACCTACAACAGGGGTATTGAAACCCTGAGTACGGGAGTACTCAACAAGACTTACCCGATGGGAAAAGAGGAGAACTTAGGGATGCAGGCTTAGGGTAGACAAGGGGTGGCTGAGCAAGGAGCCAAGTGTTTTGCTTAAAAAGCTTACTAATAGTGCATCCTTATTTTCAAGTTTTACCCGCGAATTCCTCCCTCACAGAGGTCGAGGAGTTCGAGGACAGTCTAACTAGTTGTTCCCCACAGACGAATCCGTGAGTTCCTAGTCCTATCCTAAAGTATTGTTTATCGATGGCCATAGCTTCATGTCGCTATGAGTCCGGGAATTGGGATCCGAACCTCATGAGACATTTCTTCCTTTCTCATTTTACCAATTAGTTGCATATTTAACTACGATGAGGGTCGAAGGAATTGAGTCTCCCAATCGGGGAGCAACGACGATTCGAATCGCTTAGCAATCCAGCTGGAGTTCCTAACCACCCGACATATGTAGAACCAAATCTTGCATATATCAACCCAAATCAAGCTCTCCCCAAATTTGACCAGGTTCGCGGCACCCGAGAGCACAGTACCCCACCATCCTACAGCCGATCTAGATGTTTTCCGGTCATCTCAGATCCGTAAGGTGGGCACACGTTACTCTCGCCATCTTTCCACTCCCAGTGCGCGAGTAGCTGTTCGCGTCGAGGGATCACAAGACCGGGCTTACCGAGGGCAAGTGGCTAGTACTACAAATTCTCAACCCAGCAGGCCATCAACGGAACGGTCCTTAATCAACACAGTCGGAGACACTACTTTAAGACTCCATTCTTAAAGCAAGTCCACCGACCGGTCTCAAATTGAAACATCATTGATCATAAGTGTATCCCACAACAACCCTTCAAACTTTCTTGTTTGAAAACCTATCTAGTAGCAGGGCTAAGCACCGCTACGCTGTTTTAAAATAAAACAGGTGTCAAGGACAGGATAACAGGTAACAAGGTAGTAAATGCAGCAAGTAGGTTAACCCAATTCTCAACTACCTAATGCAGCATTTTCAATTCATAAGAGATAAAAGATTTAAAACATTCAAGGAGGGGTTAATGCATCCGGGGCTTGCCTTGGTTGCAGGGCAGAGAGGGACCCTCGGAGACTTCCCAAGTCTCGGATCCGACTTCCTCGAACGGAGCACCGACCTCGGGGTTCGGTTCAACGGGCGCTCCTTCGGTCCCGGACACTATACGCAAAATGATGAATGCTCATGATATGCGTATGACAAATATCCAAGAAGGACCAAATCGAGTACAACTCGCCTTCTTGATGCAATACAGAATTATCACTAAATAAAGTTGTTTAACATCTTAATGTTTTTACCCAAGAGGTTGCATCTGTAAAATAAAATCTCTTTTAATTCATAATTAACCTGAATTAACTAATTATTAATCCTATTTACCTTAATTAATTCTTAATCAACTGCTAATGACAGTAATTAAGCATTAAGGCTAAACAATAATTAAATGCCAAAGGTCATTAGGGTTAATGACCTCAGGTCATCACACAATCCCCAAAATCACTCAACCCTAATTATGAGGATTTCACTAATCACTATCTAATTATTTTGGAATTATTATTTAAATACTAAATAAGGATTTATTAATATTTTAATTAAACATTATCCAAATGCCACCAAATTTTGTGTGGAGCCAGGGAATAATAGTCAGAGGCTCCCCACAATTTTTGGTGATTTTTGGACATACAAATAAATTATTAAAATTCCTAGAATTTGTATTCACTAATTAAAAGAGCAAATTTTTACAGACATGTAAACTACCAGAAAACAGAATCCACTATTTTTCTTGTGTTCTACCCACTTTATGGAACCTACACAAAAACTTTCATCATTTTTGGATTAGCACACAATTTATCTCATAATTTCAAACATCAAACAAAAATTGCATAAAAAGAAAAAAAGAAAAAGATCTTTGCGCAGTGGGCGGCCTGGATTTTGGCCCGCAGGCCGGCCCATGCGCGCTCGGCCCGCGCACGCACTGCGCGCGCTGCCCCTCCCCTCATGTGGACACTGACGAGCGGGCCTCGCTCGTCAGGCTCTCCCTTCCCCTCTCTCTGCGGAAGCTGACAGGCGGGTCCCGCCCGTCAGTTTCGCCTCCCTCGTTCACGGCGGTGCTGCCGCCGCTCCGGCGACCGTTAGCGAGTTCCTCGGCCCCCGCGCGCGTGCTCACCAGCACCGCGTCAACCCTGCGACTCCAAAGCTACCACTCACGGATGCTCTCCCGCTCTCTTTCCACCTCAACCACACAAATGGTGGACGGCCGCGTCGGTCGCCGAGGACCGGGCACGAGGGTTCGGTAGAGCGTGAACCAGTAGGTCCGGGAGGTCCGAGAAGAAGTGGGGATCATGGTGCTCACATCACCACGGCGGGAGAAGCAGTAGAGAAGCTTGGCGACGGTGGCCGTGCGGTCGGGCGGATGCTCCGGCTCCGGCGAAGTCGTTCCGGGGGTCCTGCTCACGTCCAGGAAGAAGAAGCGAGCGCATGAGCATCGGGGAAACAAGAGGAGTTCGAAACGATCGCTGGTAAGGCGTGGTACGGATTGGAGCAACGTGCCCACGTGAAGGGTTCCACGGCGGCGACGCCGGCCGGACTTAGAGAAGAAGGAGAAGCTCTGGCGTTTGAGGGGGTTAGGGAGTGGGCTCGGGGGTGCTCTGGGTCCGCAAGGAGGTGGCGACTACGGCAGAGTGCTCAATTTGGCTTGAAAGGAACTGAGTACGGTGGATTTCAGAGAGGGGGATGTCGGGTTTCTTCGGCCGTGGACAGCGAAAACGGACGGCGTCGTCCACGTCGGTGCTCAAGTGGAGGGAGGAGCGAGCTCTGGGCGTCCACGTCGCCTGGCGGCTCTGGCAGCAAGCAGCTGCGTGCTTGCACGCATGCGCGCAGCGCAGCTCGCGCGGCGGATGCGCTGGACAGGGGCCGGTGATCCTCATCGGATCACTGTAGCAACCCCTATCTTCCCCCTTTTGTCCCCTTGCGAAATTCGGCCAAAGTTTGAACTAAAGCCAAATTGCCACCAAAATAAAAGTTGTGCCAAATTTTGTAAACTACAAATCATCTTTTGGTGGCCAGGGCTGATTCTGAGTAGAAAATAGCTAATTTGGCCAAACAGTTTTGAAATTGAACTCAATTCAAAGAAATTCAAATTTTTGAATTGGGGACAAAACAGGATTTCCAAAATTACTTTTGATTTTGCATAACAACTTGAAACACTCCCAACATGAAAGTTGCTCAACTTTTTGTGCTCTACAACTTTCATGTTGACCACATTTTAAAATTCCAAATGGATTTTGATTTGGGGGTTTAAGTTGGAAAAGGGGACACTTTCTGGAAATCTGTATTTTCAAAATTACTTTGAATTTTGTATTGAAACTTCAAAAACTCAAAACACCAAAGTTGTACACCTTGACAAGATCTACAACTTTGCTTTTGAACTCATCCCCAAATTTTGCTTAGTTTTTTAATTGCACAAAAAGGGGAAATTCTAGGGTCCAGAATTCAGGGTTCCCCCCCTTAGCTTTCGAAAATCTTCCACCCTAGGGTTTTAGCAAGCATCAACACACAACATGAGCACACTCTACTTCCCAAAACACAAGCAATCAAAATAAACTTGTTTTAAGTTGATGCATAACAATGTGCTTAACAAATATGCTTTGCAATGCTTATGATGACATGATCCGTTTTTAGTATTCGTAACATCAGGGATGTTACAGCAACTGAATCAGGAAAAATGCGTTCCCACTCAAGACAACAGAAAGCACGATCCAACCGAACCAGCGTGGGAGACCTCCTCTCATTAGACCATGTGTATTTGCGGCACAGCAAAGGTATTCTTTGATCTCGGTGTCATCCAAAACCCGCCTAAATCTTCCGATCATAGCCCTATCCAGATTTGCATTATTCTTGTTGGCAGCTTGGTATATAAGGTTGAAATCTCATGCCACAAGCCAAGGTCCACTGTCCAGTGCCCTACAGTTTCTGAGTTTTTGTAGGAACAACACCTTCTCCTCATCTCTTTGTGGTCAATAGACTACGGTGAACCACAAATTGCGGCCTTGTCGCTCGGAAAACATGACGGACATAGAGTAGGTATCCATCCTAGAAGCAATCGCTTGACAAGAGCTACCTTTCCAAGCAATGAGAACGCCCCCTAGTATCAGTGGCGGGCAACGCAATGTATTTATCATAAGCCGATCCAAACACTGAGAGGAACAAAAATTGGGTCATGCTTGCGATCTTTGTCTCTTGCAAACAGACAATATCGGTGTTGCTGGTACGGATGACATCTCTGACGCCATTGTGACGGCCGCTTTGGTTCAGGCCTCGCACATTCCAAATCAAAATAGATGCAGGATTCATTTTAATGAAAAATTAAAATTGTAGAGTTATAAGTGTTGCATAGATCAGCTGGTATGGATGCTTCAGACAACGTTAACGTTGATGTTTTTAGTCCAAACTATGTAAACAAATATTTTATTTTTAATCATTTATAACTGTTGTATCTATTATTTTGTCTCACTTATTATAGTTTATAGAAGGGCTAGCCTCGTGCAGTGGAGAGAGCTGTCTCACTGAGTCACCAGGTCGTCGGTTTGAAGCAGCCTCCATATAGATTTTGCAGGGGAAGGCTTGCCTCGGTGTGGGTCTGCCTTTTTTTCACTTATCACAGTTGATGGATCTGAATCCAGCAGTGATACTGTTTTTTTTGTCACATGTGGCTGCTTCTTTTTTTTTATTTTGCCACTTGTCACTCCTGCTAGATCTGAATCTTACAATAATAGCAGATTTGGATCAAACAGTAACTGTTTTTTTGCATGTAACCCTTGTAGAAACAATTGTAATTCTTATTATTGGGGCAGTTTATTTTGTTTGGCATAAACGGTCGTTATACCATCCACGAGTTTTGGTCCTTATACGTTTCCTAGTTACGATTTGTGTAATCACATAATTGTAGACAATTAATTAGATTATGGTTACAAATCCAGATAATATTTGCGATCTAATTACTTAAATTCTATAAAACAATTTTCAACAAAATACCTTAACAATAATATCATTATTATTGTACTATATTATAAATAGGTTTGTATATCATGTGCATCTAGGAAGATGCAAGAAAAAAGAACCAACTTTATTGAGTCCGCATCAAACAAATGCTCATTACAGTGCTTAATCTGGGCAACTTCATGTATGCAACAAGAAGTAGCTTAATGTGGACAGCTTCATACAATTGTTGTAGCAGTGTAGCATGTCACGGACTTTATCTTTATCTGCCTTTGGTTTGGTGATAACGTCTCAGACAAGGTGTGGTGGTGACGATGGCACATGCGGTGGTGGAGATGACTTGTGTTGATGATGGTGGGATGTCTCAAACAAATGACGTGGTGGTGATGCTGGCAGTGGTGGCGGCGGTGTAGACGGGTGGTGATAATGGCGCGACGTCTCGGACAAATGGCGTGGTGGTGACAATGGACCAGGTGGTGGTGGTGGTGCCGACCTGTGGTGATGACGATGGTGTGATGTCTCAAACAAATGGCCTGGTGCCAACAATGGCACTGGCGGCGGTGTTGGTGACTCGTGGTGATGCCAGTGTGCCATCTCAAACAAACTTCTCGATGGCAATGACGTTACTGGTGGTGGCGGAGGTGACTTGTGGTGATGATGGTGCAGTGTCTCAAACAAGTGGCGTGGTGGTGACGACGGCACTGAGGGTGGCGGGGGCGACCTATGGTGGTGATGGTGTAATGTCTGTATCAAACTGCGAGGTGGTGATGGCGGCATTGGTGGTGGCGACCCATGATGGTGATGATGGTGCGACATTTCAGAAAAACTACGCGGTAGTGTTGATTCCGTTGGTGGCGGCGGTGGTGAGCTGTGGTGATAATGCCAATCATCGAGTTGGTCTTGGCCTAGACATGAATGCAACATAATACAAAATAATCAAATTACTTTATAAAAATTTCAATAATTTTGACGAAGTTTATGGAAAAAATACTGTAACATTTAAATCTTCAAATTACTTTTGTTAAATTCTTTAGGGCATATGTTATTAGAGTCATTTAACTTATAAAAAACCCAAAAACAAGCTATTCTTTGAACAAAGTGAGTAATATGTAACAATGCAATGTATAAATAATTATCTCTCTATCTCTATATATACCTTGGCATGATGGGGTGGTTGAATAAATGATCATAATTATCAGGAAAATAGAACTTGTCAGGTATACGTTCCTCATTGTATAGACTTGGCGTGACTGATGCTAGAGGACAGTACCACTCTTTTCTTTTCTCCACCTTATTTCCCGGTTTCACCTTGTTTAGGTATCAGGAGTGGTGTGCATTGTATCTGTATTTCCTTTCAGCCTTAGTGTGTAGGTGTTTATATAGGAGTACCCCGAAACCTTGAGTAAGATTAATTGTCATAATTTATTTGTTTCTACTTGTATCTATATCTATATCTATATCTATATCTATATCTATATCTATATCTATATCTATATCTATATCTATATCTATATCTATATCTAATTTGTTATATATCTATATCTATATCTAATTTGTTATATCTAAATCCATATCTCTAACTCTATCTTTATCCCTGTCTCTATCTCTCTATCTATCATGTACCAGCCTAAATACTTATCTATTTGGCCAAAATCTATAAAAGTAAAAATCTTTTTATGTCTATATCTCTACTCTATCTCTTTCTATCTGTACCTAGATATCTATTTTTTTGTTTGTGTATATAATTTATTTATTTACTTATGATCAATCTGAATGACACTAGCCCTCAAAGTGCCTCAAGAGTATATATTTATTTATTTATCTTATATATTTATCTATCTCGTGGCATTAACGTTCATCTATCTATGATTTTATTTATTTATTGAACTTATGTGATTACTTATAGTAGGACCGTCAAGAGTAATTTTGTTGCAATAACAAATAACTCAAGCATAAGACCACAAACTTACTGCATTGTTCATCCATAGCCATAAATATACTACTTTGTTCACCTACCACAGTAGGACCTAATGTGGATGTCTAGAACATATGAATTTAGGCTCTCATACTAGTAAAACCAAATATATTTTTCTAGGGAACCATAAAACATGTCATGATCGTTGTGGCGAAGTAGAAAATCAACTATTTTGTTCTGCAACCATATAACCAAATTATGCTAAATAGCAATGGGCTTGGGAGCTACACCCAATCGGTGGACTTTGCAAGAAAGCACACACAATTTGAGAATCTGAAGAGCACTTCATGGCTTCTCTCAATAAGGTTACTCAGATGCTGCTTGATTCTACTCAGCAATGACTTGGAGACTTAAGAAGACTTCAAAATTCCACAATGAAGAGCTCGGAGGCTTGATGGACCAAGATCCTAAGGGTTTCCCATAGGCCCGACTACCTAGTAGGAGATGGGCGGCCCACGACCTGCCTGGAAATCGCAAAACAAGGCGGCATGCTCTCCATGGCAAGAAGGACCGACCTACTCAAATTATTGGAAAGTCTATCTCACGGATTAAGACATAAATATGCACCCACCCTCTCGAGTATATAAAGAGAGACAGGGGCCGCCCTTGTAACATCATCATGCAAAGAAATCCAATATAGGGCAACACACAATAGCGGGCATAGTGTGTTACACTATTTAGTTGTTTGAACTACTATAAATCATTCTTTCTCATTTAATGATTAAGTTAAATTTACGTCGAAGCCCACCAATCTTTGTTGTGGGTGGCCTCATAGCAACGTTGCCGGTCATTAGACACTAACAATGGGGAGATAGTGGCACCATTCACTATGTGAAAAAAGTATTAAATTCACACATCCTGTATAGACGCCACCACGTACATGCGTACTTACGGACGTCTGTAGTAACTGGCCGGCCCAGCGAGATCAACATGTTTCTATAATACGATGGTAGTGTTGAATGAGGGGTCTTAGGTTTGATTCTCCATAGTTGCAAGTTTTTTGGTTTTGGATTTTTTCGCGAACATTAACCAATGTAGTATGAATTTACCATGGCGGGCGACCGTCACGGTTATGTTTTTTGTAGTAGTGTTTTCCTGAATCTAGCCTGCTGATGAAAAAAATGCAGTATATCTCCCTCTTTAAGGTACAGAATTCTAGAGCGTAGCCGAGCGATGGTTCGTTTAAGAGATGCGAACCCAAGACAATGAAGTTTGAGTTTCTTGCGCAGCCACTCCTCTTACTCAGTAAGATCCCTGGAATCCCTTTCAATTTCAAAGCGGTGAAGGATCTCTTTTGCCATCTCAAGCTTAATTTTCATATTCCCCACCTTCCTTTGTCCCCATTTTTGGAGCGCTTTGCTGAGTCGCTGCAGCTTCAGAGAAAACCGCTCTACAGCACAAATAGACTGCACTAGAGCTTCCCAATTCTGTTTGAAAGCATCTATAAAACCTGGGACCTTTGTCCAGAAGCTTTCAAAATGAAAACGACACTTGCTGCTGGTGGCCACTTTTAAGCCAAGGATGAGTGGACAGTGATCAGATACACCTGCTGTTGTGCTCTACAGAACTGATTCAGGAAAAATGCCTTCCCACTCAAGACAACAGAAAGCACGATCCAAGCAAACCAGCGTGGGTGACCTCCTCTCATTAGACCATGTGTATTTGCGGCCCAGCAAAGGTATTCTTTGATCTCGGTGTCATCCAAAAATCTCCTAAATCTTCCCATCATAGCCCTGTCCAGATTTGCATTATTCTTGTTGGCAGCTTGGTATATAAGGTTGGAATCTCCTGCCACAAGCCAAGGTCCATTGTCCAGGGCCCTACAGTTTCTGAGTTTTTGTAGGAACAACACCTTCTCCTCGTCTCTTTGTGGTCCATAGACTAAGGTGAACCACAAATTACGGTCTTGTCGCTCGGAAAACATGACCGACACATAGTAGGTATCCACCATAGAAGCAACCGCTTGACAAGAGCTACCTTTCCAAGCAATGAGAACGCCCCCCCTAGTATCACTGGCCGGCAATGCAATGTATTTATCATAAGCCGATCCAAACACGAAGGGGAACAAAAACTGGGTCATGCTTGCGATCTTTGTCTCTTGCAAACAGACAATATCGGCGTTGCTGGTACCACTAGTACAGAGAAGGGCTTTAGCCCCGGGCCGTAAGAGCCTTTAGTCCCGGCTATGGAACCGGGGCTAAGGTTTCAGGACTAAATGTCCCACCTTTAGTCCCGGTTGGTAACAGCAACCGGGACTAAAAGGTGCGCCAGGGTGTGCCACCTGGCCTCCACTTTTAGTCCCGGTTGTTGCTACCAACCGAGACTAAAGACTTTTTTCTTTTTTATTTTTCTTTTCATTTGGTTTTCCATTTAGGGTTTACAATTATGTTATTGTTATTTTCGAATGCGTATTGTTTGCTGGTAGTTTATGGAACGCGCACCTATAATTTATATAATTTAAAGGATTACATATAAATATACTATAAAACATATATATAATATGTATCTATAGGTCCATAATATAATATGTACACATATGCTTCACGGACAAAGTATTTACAACACAATTTATCTCCGCCACTCAAGCATCGTACAAATGATCATCGTTATTTGGTTTCATCTGCTCCTGAGGGTTGAAGTAGCACTCGCCGCCGGGATCCAGGACTTGGTTGTTAAGAAATCCTGCGATTGTCTCCTGAATTCCTTTTAGGCGCACCGCATCCAACACCTGCTCCTTCAGCCACATCTCCTTTAATAGACATTAAAGAAAAAAGTTAGAGGTATGAATAGGATTTATTAAATAGCAACAAATAAATGAAATAAACTTATTATATATACATGTTACATACTTTTAGGTGCTCAAGATTAGTTCTTTTGGCATACACCGTCATAAACTCGCACACATAGTAGCCACACAAATTGTTACCCGGTGTCTGCCGTAGAACCCACTGAAGTAAGATGGGCTTTGAAAGTGCTGCATTCAACTCTGGACGGTGTTTCTGCACGAACCCAGCCCAAACCCTAGCAAAAAAACGATCATTATTAATTATCCATTACCTAGTTAAAAGAGCAGAATTTAATATATAGAGATCGGAGTTACCCTTGGATAATATCTATCTTTTCTTGGTAATCGTCCTGTGGTTTTCTCAATGAGTCATAGATTACCAATTGACATTGCCAGAGATCAATGACAATTAGTATCCAATGAAAGCTGTATTTGAGTGCATATGTAGGCAAAATTAGTATATATCTTCATATTGATCTGATTAATTAGTTGTCACACCCATATTTTAAGAACAAAATAGGATGCATAAAAGACTCATATGTGCCCCAGGAATAGTCGCACACATAAGTAGACAAATCTCAAATGTACCATTGCAGTGTTTATTACATAGCGAAATATATATTGAATCACATAGTCTCATACAAAAATGATAGCATAAAGTAAACAACGCTCTCGACGGAAGCTCCACACAGGGACACTGTTGACTGGTTGACTCCAAACCTAGTACTCATAACGGTAATCTTCATTCCAGTCATCTTCATTATCATATCCTGAGGTGTTGGGAAATTGCAAGGGTGAGCACATATCGTACTCAACAAGTATAACCAGGGGTTCATGAGGCTCAATTAGCTGACACTGGTTTGACTGCATTTAGCTTTTAATAGTGGATAGCATGTTCATAATTAAATAGCAATTGTCAAGGAAGC